>NW_023994310.1:0-456177 GCF_015586225.1 Lucilia sericata
AACATATAGCATACATATATGCATAAACATGCTTAGCAACATATTTATATGAGAAAATGTTTAAATGCAAAAAATACTACCCCTACAAACCAAAAAACTGTAAAGGTTTAGGTACCTATACACACATACATACATTCATATGTTTGTATGTTGCAAAAGCCTTATTAACCCTTCAAACATTTAAAGAGAAAACTATTGCGTATCACCCCAGACGCCACGTCAGAAACACTTCTGGACGATTGTCAGACGAGAACGCACATTTTACAAAAACAAAATACATTGATTTCGAATTTTCGTCTTCTAGAAATATACTTTTAAGTTACTTCCGGATGATAGTTAGAAGAGTGCATCCATTTTGCTTAAACAAAAAACCATGTCTGTTGAATTTTTTCATCTGGAAGTATACGTTTTAGTGACTTCTGTAAGAGAGTTGGGTGAGAACACACATTTTACAATAACAAAATACATTGTTTCCTAATTTGTATCTTCTTGATTTGTATGTTTATGTCACTTCTGGAAGACAGTTTGAAGAGTGTTCACATTAATGTTGTAGTTTATTCATCTGGAAGTGTGGATTGTAGTCACTTCTGTACAATTGTCAGACGAGAGCACACATTTTACAAAAACAAAATACATTGATTTCTAGTTTTCGCCGTCTGGAAGTATACTTTTAGGTTACTTCCGGATGATAGTAAGAAGAGTACAAAAACAAAAAAATATAAATACTCCATTTTTTAGCGTGAAAAAAAAATAAAAATAAATAATGCAGAAATTTTGCTAAGTTCCGTGATGTTTTGTGTTTTGTTCAGTCATGTTCAGTTTTAATTATTCATCGTAAAACTTAAATGAGTTATTGAATTTAATGTTCATAGAAAAATAGTGTAATTAAAATATTGTGAATCTTAAGTAATAAAAAACAATATGACAGTGTTGTGTTAAAAATCAACTGTTAATAAACATTTAAGAAGGTTTTCTCAATTGGCGAAGTGTATTAAATATATACCAAAAAGTATAAGGAAGGATTATATAAATAAAATTAAAAAGTAAGTTGTCATATTAAAATACTATTTTAGGAATATGTTAACAACTCTAAACGGCTTCCATTTCCATTATGTTTAAAAAAGTCTAATATGTTTAATTAAAAATTTTTTTATATTAAATTTCGACTCTCTCTTAATTCGTTTAGGAGGTATAAGCATTTAAAGACTTTTTAAGTTGTACATTTCGGCTTTCATTTGATGAACATTGCATTTTTAACATATTTAGATTTATTTGAGTTAAATCTTAACTTTCAATATTTTTAAAACTATTTGCGCATTTAGGTCTGGAATCATTATATTGAAATTAATACTACTGTTTTATACATAAATTATTTTTTGACTTGGGTCACTCGACACGAAATTGCTCATATAAGATATTTAATATTGAAACCAGATAGTTTTAAACCCACCTTTCTTAAATAAATACAATTTTATTAATTTTCATATAGCTTTGGATTTAATTATTCTAATTATAGGTACTTTTTTAGTTATTAACACCAGGTCTTTCTATGACCTATCATATGATACTAATATTCTTAATATTTAGCATGCCGTTCCCAAGATATTGAACCTAAGTATTAGAAGAGAGCAAACAAAAAATAGTATTGCAATATTAGTGTCAAAAGCAATATCCCGTTTAGGGTCGTTAAGGTGTTTCTATCGTTAGTGACTGTAAATAATTTAAACAAGTAAGAGTGTTATATTCGGCTATGCCGAATCTTATATACCCACCATCAAACCTCGTTTGACTCGAATGAAACTTACTTATATCGAATTTCATCTATATATTCGTATTATTAGGCCAGTTATAAGCGTTAAAGGAATTTTCTGAAGGGGACCTTATATGGGGGGTAGGGTCAATCATGGACCGATCAACATAACATTTTTTATATAGATTTTGACTCGTATGAAACTTACTTATGACGAATTTCATCTATATACTAGAATTTTTAAGCCAGTAATGAGCGTTAAAGTCATTTTCTGAAGGGGACCTTATATGGGGGGTAGGGTCAATTATGGACCGATCCTCATAAAATTTTTGGATCACAAGAAACTTACTTATGTCGAATTTCATCGCTATATTCGTATTTTTAAACAAGTTATGGCTGTTAAAGCTGCTTTTCGAGGGCCAATTGTATGGGGGCTATCCGAAAACGTGGACCGATATTGCCCATTTTCAATACCAAACAAACCTTACCTATAAGAAATATTTATGTGAAATTTCAACCCTCTAGCTCTTTCCATTCGGACTCTATCGTGCTTTCAACAGACAGACGGACGGACGGACGGACGGACAGACATGGCTAGATCGTCTTAGAATTTAATGAGGACCCAGAATATATATACTTTTGTGGGTCTATGACCAATATTTCGATGTGTTACAAACGGAATGACAAAATCAATATACCCCCCATCTTTTTTGATGGTGGGTATAAAAATAATCCATGACTTAGTAATTTCAGATCTTTATAGACGGTTTAATTCCAAGTTATTGGAAAAATGTTCATGAAAGGTAATGTTTTTATTGATTCAAAACAATAAATAAATAAATTAATTAATTTTTAATTATTTTATTTTTTAGAAAGCAGTAGCTAATATTGTACCCCTATTAAAATACTTCTAACCGAATTAAAATATAAAAAAGGGATCTGGTAAGTTATATATGTCTTATTTCATCACGTGGTTCCATTAAAAATGTCGATTATTTGCAGAAAATGTAAAAAATGGATCTGACCGTTTAAACTTTGGTGGTAAATGTATTGGACATGAGAGAATCCTATTTTTATTGCTTCCTAAAGTATAACTGGTAATTTCAATAAATATTCAATATTAATTATAAGATTATTTTGGTTTATTTCGTTGAAGGATTAATGCGTTCCATAATATAACTCTTACAATTTGATGGATTAATCATAAAATTGATGAAGAACTACAAAAATATTTTAGAGTCCAACGTTTTACAATTTTTGGAAGTATACCAGTCAGCAGTTGGAATATTAATACAGATTCCCTGAAAATTATCTTATTATAAGGTAATAATTCTAAATTTTTGATACATATGTACATTAGACCGACTCACTCTGTATGGAAAGCAAAAACGTGTTTTTGTTACCCCTCCCAAAATTTACCTTGCTTTGTTTTATGATGATTCCCAAAATATTTTAAGTGACCGCTGGACCAAATTTAAAAAAGTTATTTTGGAACTATTTTTTTAAAATTTTTGTTTGTTTTGAAACAAAATATCCAATACGGGTATCGTTTAAAAGGTATTTTAAAGTCGCGTCCAATGATGTATTAATCATAAATAACCGTTTGCTTATAATTGTCATATTCCAAAATATTTAAAATTGTTAGGATTTTACTAAGAAAAATGAAATATATGCACAATTTTGCAAATTTTGCGCACCACTAGACTTGGCTTCAAAAAACCTTTCAAATGATACCACATACTGTATATATTGTTTAAGAAATGCTGTATAATTTAAAACAAAATAACTAAAAAGGGACTTTTTTGTAACCGGTTCAGCTCACGAACGGCCATCGACAGACTAGAAATATTTTGGGAACCATTATAAAACATAACAAAGATTTTTTGAAGCTGGATAAAATATTGAATTTAACATGAAGAATCGTGTTCCCATACGATATTTTCTTTAAAACTGTCCAGCTCACGAATGGACAACACTTAAGCGAAAATATTTTCGGTCTAATGTACATATATTACTTTTTTTAGATTAGTTGTTAAATCAATTATATTTTCTACTATTTTAATTTCAATTAATTCAATAAAAACTATAAAATGTCATTTTATTTAGATTTATTTTTATAGATTTTATTTTGGTGAGTATACAAATAGAAAAAGAGAAAACTCATCTTCTAGAAGACGAGAATACTCATCTTCTAGAAGAAGAGAATATTCATCTTCAAGAAGAAGATAATACTCTTCTTCTGGAAGAAGAGAAAACTCATCTTCTAGAAGAAGAGAAAACTCAACTTCTGGAAGATAAGATAGGAACACTTCCAGAGGATACTAGGTAGTCACTTCAAGAAGTGACTTCCTAGTCACATCTAGAAGAGTCTTTGGCAATACCTTACTTCCAAGAGTCATCTAGAAGTTTCTTCTGCGGGTCTTCCAGAAGTATCTTCCAAGTTACTCTTAGACGTTCCCCAGCTCGGCATCAGTTCTTCCCGACTGGTGACAAGAATTCTTATACTTCCGCAACATCGCTGGCGAGCTTTTAGCACGTTTGGAAGTTTCACACGGGTAACTTCCGCAATAGAAAATGTTTGTAGGGAAAGTGTGAGTGTGTGTGAGTATTTATATTGTATGTGTGAATGCCAGCTTAACTGTATGTGTCATTTATGCTTTGACGCCATTTTTATATTTACCGTAAGTCTAGTTTGTATAACAAATAGAGACACTCATACACTTGCAAAAATATTTCATAGAAAATCTAAAAACATGAAGAAGAAACGGAAACATTTTCTCCATATTTTTTCTGTCGTTTTTATGTTGCAAACAAGATTTTCATTACAAATGCAAAATATTTTTTATTTGTTCCTTTTTTACCTATATGTTACCTATACACAGCCAACGTTGAGTTTTACCGTATAAATATAATGAAAAAAGAAGAAAAGCTAAAAAAAAAATAAACTGAAAATGAGTATGATTATGTTGATGACTTCCGTTTTTTATAAAGGCTTAAGGGGGAGGAAACATTCATTCATTCATTTATTCATTTTTTTTACATTTATTCATTCATACAACAATATTTTCCTTTACGCCATGTATTACAATGTAGAGTTATAGAAATTTTTCTACATAAAAATGCCATCAATCTCCTTTTTATAGACAAAAAGAAAAAAAAATAATAAATAAAAAAAATCAACATAAATCTGCAGTTTCTAGTTAACAGCCAAATGCTGAAAGTACTGTTTTCCTCTATAAAAAGAAAAATTATTTATTTAAATGTACAATATGAATGTAAAAAGATTTTTCATAATTATGAACTTGAAATTATAAAAAAAAAACATATACAACATATAGCTGCAATTATAATTAATATTAAGATATGTGCATTTTTTTTTTTTTTTGTAAAAAATATATGAAATTTTAATTATGTCTTGTGTCTTTCTGTTAGGCTAAAAACAAAAGGAGTAACAGCACAAACCTTTCTTTAGAATATTGTTAAGAATAAAAACAAAACATAATCATTAAAATCTTTGAAAAAAGAAATCTGTAATTAAAATAAATAAATAAAAAATAATAATAAAATTCTCCTAAAAGTAGGCAGCAGTTATAAGAACTTTACAGCTCCCTAAGGTATGCTTTACAATGGGTAAACAATGTAGAAACAGATTAAATCCAGTTTATGTTCTGCTCTAGTTCTAATCTAGTCCTATTATACTTCAAATCTAGTCATATTCTAGCTCTGTTCTAGTTCTGTTCTAGTTCTGTTCTGTTCTAGTTCTGTTCTAGTTCTGTTCTAGTTCTGTTCTAGTTCTGTTCTAGTTCTGTTCTAGTTCTGTTCTAATTCTGTTCTAGTTCTGTTCTAGTTCTGTTCTAGTTCTGTTCTAGTTCTGTTCTAGTTCTGTTCTAGTTCTGTTCTAGTTCTAGTTCTGTTCTAGTTCTAGTTCTGTTCTAGTTCTGTTCTAGTTCTAGTTCTGTTCCAGTTCAGTTCTAGTTCTGTTCTAGTTCTGTTCTAGTTCTGTTCTAGTTCTGTTCTAATTCTGTTCTAGTTCTGTTCTAGTTCTGTTCTAGTTCTGTTCTAGTTCTGTTCTAGTTCTGTTCTAGTTCTGTTCTAGTTCTGTTCTAGTTCTGTTCTAGTTCTAGTTCTAGTTCTGTTCTAGTTCTAGTTCTGTTCTAGTTCTGTTCTAGTTCTGTTCTAGTTCTGTTCAAGTGCTGTTCTAGTTCTGTTCTAGTTCTGTTCTAGTTCTGTCCTAGTTCTGTTCTAGTTCTGTTTTAGTTCTGTTCTAGTTCTGTTCTAGTTCTGTTCTAGTTCTGTTCTAGTTCTGTTCTAGTTCTGTTCTAATTCTGTTCTAGTTCTGTTCTAGTTCTGTTCTAGTTCTGTTCTAGTTCTGTTCTAGTTCTGTTCTAGTTCTGTTCTAGTTCTGTTCAAGTGCTGTTCTAGTTCTGTTCTAGTTCTGTTCTAGTTCTGTCCTAGTTCTGTTCTAGTTCTGTTTTAGTTCTGTTCTAGTTCTGTTCTAGTTCTGTTCTAGTTCTGTTCTAGTTCAGTTCTAGTTCTGTTCTAGTTCTGCTCTAGTTCTGTTCTAGATCTGTTCTAGTTCTGCTCTAGTTCTGTTCTAGTTTGGTTTTGTTCCAGGTTTTATTTAAATACTTCTGTCATTCTTGCTAAAATTGTTGCCTACTTTATGGCGAATTTTATATTTGTATGAAAACTTCCTTTTTTTCTCTACATTTCCTTGAAATTTTTAATCATTTCTTAAATTCCTTTACTTTCTTATTAAAAATTCTCTATAATTATTTTCAACTTCACTTTGGAAACATAGTTATTTAAATATGCTTTAGTATACTTAATTATTTAAGAAAATGTATATATAAAAAGCCATACATTCTATTGATTTAAAATGTTCATTAATAAATAATATCACTTTGTTATGTAACGATAGAAAAATAAAACACATTTGCCACTTCCACAGCTGCACAAAACAAATTTAATCTAAATACGGCTAGAAAATTGAATGTAATTAAAATTTTAAATTCTACCACAAAAAATAACACAACACGAAAACAAAAGTATTTTTGGTAGTTGTTAGTTAGAATAAGTTACAAAAACTAAATTTTTCATTACACTATTCTCTATGTGATTTGTTAAATTTAATACGTTTTTAAAATAAGTAGACCACATAACACCAACTAATTACAACATGTATGCTATAGATTTTTTTTTTTGTTTCCACATGGAAAATTAACAGGAAACCCCAAAAGAGAGCAATAAAAAAAAACAACGTGATAAATAGTTTAGAATTATGTTAATAATAATGGAAATATTTTAAATGAACAACAATAGTAATAATAATAATAATTAAATATATTTAAAATTTATAAATAAATTAAGCTTTTAGTGGTATTTAAAAATAATTAGAAATAATTTAATGATTTTTGAACACTTTATTAAAGAAAAATTAAGTTTTTAAAAAAATTTGTCTTTTTAATAGTTTTTCGGAAAAAAAACCCTTAAAGCTTTTTTTATGTGTAGTGAGTTTTATATGTACTCAATGTAAACAAGTGATATACTTTTAGGCTGGTAATTGAAAAACATTGTTGTTGACAGCTGTTTGGTTTTCTTTACTTTACTTTACTTTCATTTTATTAAACAAGGACAAAATCTTTTTATATATATGTATATATATATATTAATAATATAAAATGAAAACTACCATGACAAAACGTAAAATTACATACACAGCCTAAAGATAGGCAGTAGTTGTAACTTATATTAAAACTACATATATACTGTATGTATGTATGTATGTAGTTACTAAAAGAATGAAAGAACTATTACTTATTTTAAGCAATTGTGACATTAATTGTCAGTTAACATAGAATATTAATTAAATGTCATTAAAGGTTTTATGTTTAAATAAAAGACAACGAAAGAAATTACAACTGAAATTAAGAGTAAAATAAAATACTAAATATTTAAACAAAATTTTACTTAAAACTATTTTTAAATACAAAATCTTTATAAAAGAAAACTTTAAAGTTTAACTAAAAGTATAGCCTATCTTATAGGTAAAAATTTCTTCATTTTCTTTAGCCTACTTTTAGGCTGTAATTTAACTTGTTAAATTCTGTTAATTAGTATAGAAGTTTTAGTTTGCCTCTAATTAATGTCTAGTTTATGATAATTTTAAGCTTTTTCTTTGGCAAAAGTCTACAGTGATTTACTATTTGCCAAATGAAGCAGTATGCTAGTATGATGATTTCTATTACTGCTATTCACATAAATGGATTATAAAATTTGTATCTGTTAAAGGAGTATATGTTCAAGTTTGTCATCACAAGTTTAGAGTATTCATAATAATCTTATAAAATTTAATGAGTTGTATTGATGCTAAGAAGATATCAATGTCTAGTATAGAAAGAATTGTAAATTAAAGAAAATTGTTAAATAGAAAAGAGTCCTAAAAGCAGGCTAGAGTTTCAATGAAACTCATATTTAACTAGTTGTGTTAAAGTTCATTTTATATAAATTTAATGTTTAGTTAAGTTTGGTTCTAGTTCAAAATTTTGTAAAAATGTTTACTTAAACCCTCTAAAAGTAGACTATAGTTTTAGGAAAACTAAAATTAAACTAGTTTAGCTTTAGTTTGAGACTATTGTAATTCTAGTTAAAACTTTGCTCTAGTTACATTCTAAAAATTATGTTGCCTACTTTTAGGTGATTTTTTTATTTAAAAATAGTTGCCTACTTTAAGGCTTGTTATTAATTTCACATTAAATATTGTTTAGAAACTTTTCTATAGAAAAGTTGCTCTAAGTCTAGACAACTTTTTTACCGAAAAAGTAGCATTAAGTCTAGATAACTTTAATAGAAAAGTTGCTCTAAGTCTAAACAACTTTTCTATAGAAAAGTTGCTCTAAGTCTAGATAACTTTTCTATAGAAAAGTTGCTCTAAGTTTAGACAACTTTCCTATAGAAAAGATGCTTTCAATTTAGATAAAACTTTCTATAGAAACGTTGCTCTAAGTCTTAACAAATTTTCTACAGAAAAGTTGCTCTAACTCTAGACAACTTTCCTACAGAAAAGTTGCTCGAATTCTAGACAACTTTCCTACAGAAAAGTTGCTCGAAGTCTAGACAACTTTCCTACAAAAAATTTGTCCAAAGTCTAGACCACATTTCCGCAGAAAAGTTGCTCTAAGTCTAGTCATCTTTCCTACAGAAAAGTTTCTCAAAGTCTAAACAACATTTCTACAGAAAAGTTGCTCTAAGTCTAGACAACTTTTCTACAGAAAAGTTGCTTTAAGTCTAGACAACATTTCTATTGAAAAGTCACTCTTAGTCTAGACAACTTTTTCTATAGAAAAGTTGTCTAGACTTAGGACAACTTTTCTATAGAAAAATTGCTCTAAGTTTAGACAACTTTTCTATAGAAAAGTTGCTCTAAGCCTAGATATCTTTTCTATAGAAAAGTTGCGCTAATTATAGACAACTTTTATATAGAAAAGTTGCTTTAAGCCTAGACAACGTTTGTATAGAAAAGTTGCTCTAAGTCTAGACAATTTTTCTATTAAAAGTTGTTCTAAGTCTTGACAACTTTTCTATAAAAAAGTTGCTCTAAGTCTAGACAACATTTCTATAGAAAAGTTGCTTTAAGTCTAGACAACTATTCTATTGAATAGTTGCTCTAAGTCTAGGCAACTTTTAGCCATATTATTTAATTACAAAACTGTTGCCTACTTTTAGGTTTGTTTTAAATTTATCTTTAAATTCCTTTTTTTCTTATCGAGTTCACGTTCCAATTTCCTAATTTTTTTATTTCCTCCAAACCTTTTTTTAAAGCTAAATTCCACTTTATATTTTTCATTCTTTACTAAAATTTAATTTTTATTATTTTCAAACATTTACAATGTTTGTAAGTTTAAATTGTTCTAATTCCCATTTGTAACGTCCTCCTTTTTTCTGCAAGTGCATACATTTCTCGTTTGCGTTTTTTGCTTTTTTTGTTTTTGTCAGTTAAATGTTGCTAAACTATATTTCAAACTTTTATCTAAATATTTGCTTTTTGTAACAAAGCAGCCAATTGTTGTAATATTAACACACATTTTGCCATATTTGCATATGTGTGTTAGAGTATGTATTTGTATTGTGGTGGTAGTCGAGAATACACAACAACAAATATGTAAAATATCTCCATTTTTTTACTCTCAACCCTCAGGAGTTTTATGTAAAACAATAAAAAGAATAAAAATAGAGAAAAAGTTTAGTGAAAAAAACAAAAATAACGTGAAAAATAAAATTTGTAATAAAAAAGCGAAATAAAGAGTTTTTTCAAACATTTTAAAACAGGCTTTTTTAAAAAATTGGGTTTTGCAGAAAAAAGGAAATGGTTATGGAAATTGTAATATTTTTGCGGGGAAATTCATAACAACAAAAAATATAGTATACTTTAAGGTCATTTTAGAAGAGCATGCTTTTTTAACCATTTAACTTAAAAATAGTACCATATTTTTAGGCTTTAACACAAATAAATTAAAACTACCAAAACTAAAGTATACTTTTAGGCTATAAAAATCTTTTTACAACTTTACTTTATTTGAAATTAAATTCCTTTTTTTTCTTATTTTCAATTATTTGTTTTAGAAATTTCCTTTTTTTTCTCTTGTTATTTTAAAATCAACCTATTTTCTTTGTCCTTTTTTCATTAATAATTCATAATTCCATATTTTTTCAGTTCAATTTTTCTTATTTTCTTTAGTTTTTCCAACGAAATTTTTATGCCAATATTTACTTTTTTGTTTCGTGTTTTTTTCCTTTGCTGTTACTGTGTTATTCTGTGCACTATGTTGTGCATATTATGCGCATAATTTATAAAGTGTGACACATATGTTGGTTACTCTTTATGAAAAGGGAAAAAAAAGAAACTAAAAAACCAAGGAAAACTTGAAAAGAAAAGAATATGTTCAAGTAGTTTTTAGTTTTAAATTTAAAGCATACTTTTGGGAACATATTAAATGTGGAAATCAATAGTAAACGATTTGTTGCTGCAAGTCTAGACAAGTTGTAGCAACTTTATTGAACGAATGTTGTTTAGACTGGAAGCAATTTTCTTATAGAAAAGTTGTCCAAATTGAAAGCAATTTCTACAGAAATATAGTGTAAATTAGAAGCAACTTATCTACAGAAAAGTTGCTCTAAGTTTAGACAAAGTTGCTTTAAGTATAGACAACTTTTCTCTACAAAATTTGCTCTTGGTCTAGACAAGTTTTCTATAGAAAAGTTGCTCTTAGTCTGGAACACTTTTCTCTACAAAAGTTGCTCCCAGTCTAGACAACTTTTCTCTACAAGAGTTGCTCTTAGTCTAAAGAACTTTTGTATAGAAAAGTTGATATAAATTTAGATAACTTTTCTCCAGAAGAGTTGCTCTAAGTGTAGACAGCTTTTCTCTAGAAAATTTGCTCTAAGTGTAGACATGTTTTCTATAGAAAAGTTGCTCTTAGTTTAGACAACTTTTCTGTAGAATAGTTGCTCTTAGTCTAGACAACATTTCTATAGAATAGTTGTTCTTAGTCTAGACAACTTTTCTATAGAATAGTTGCTCTTAGTCTAGACAACTTTTCTATAGAAATGTTACTCTAAGTCTAGACAACTTTTGTCTAGAAAAGTTGCTTTAAGTCTGGACAACTTTTGTATAGAAAAGTTGCTCTAAGTGTAGACAACTTTTCTCTAGAAAAGTTGCTTTAAGTCTAGACAGCTTTTCTCTGGAGAAGTTGTTCTAAGTCTAGACAACTTTTCTCTAGAAAAGTTACTCTAAGTCTAGACAACTTTTGTTTAGAAAATTTGCTCTAAGTTTAGATAACTTTTCTCTAAAAAAGTTGCTCTAAATTTAAACAACTTTTTTATAGAAAAGTTGCTCTACGTTTAAACAATTTTTTTATGGAAATGTTGATTTAAGTGTAGATAACATTTCTATAGAAAAGTTGCTTTAAATCTAAACAACTTTTCTTTAAAAATGTTTCTCTTATTCTCAGCTACCTTTCTTGATTTTAATATAAAATAATTACTTAAAATTTGTTGAAAATTTCTTTAACAAAAACTTTTTGCTGTCCAAAAATTTCTTTCAAATTTTTGTAACAAAAAAAAACTCATTCATAATTCTAACAAATCTATCATAATTTTCTATTAAGTTATTAAAAATTTTGCTTTTTTTAACTTTTATTTAACCTCCTAAAAGTATGCTTTTTCTAGCAGTTAAGTATTTGTCTAACTGGTATGCTTTGCTTTTGATTTGTTTCCATATATTCAAGATGCAAATGCATTAGTTAACTTTCTTGAAGAGCTGCAGCAACCCTTTATATGTGTGTGCTTTTTTGTTGCATACTTTTGAGTGAGTTGTTGTGAGAGTATATGTATTCCCAAAACCATTTAACTAATTGAAATGAATTTGATGTGTGTTTTGGTGTGTGTGTGTGTGTGAATGAAAAATACACTTTAAGTTTTAAGCAAATATACTTTTAGGAAAAATGTAAAATGTTTTCAAAGCATAAGAATAATATGGTGTTAAGATTAAAGTATACTTTTAGGATTTAATAGAAAAATTGCTAGTTATTAGGAGTTTAATAAATAAAGTAAAAGCCTATAATGAGAAAGTCAGTTAAGTTTTAAGTTAAAGAAAAATTTAAATTTGTTAAAAAGTGTTGCCTAATTTTAGGTGATTTTTATATATTATTTAAATTATTAAAAAATGATTTAAAATTTTATGAAATTAATAAAGTTTTTAATGATTTTTTTGTTGTTTCAAAATAAAGTCATTGGCTTTGTTGTTATTTCTTTAGAAAATTATATATTTTTGTTAAAATTCCCTGTTATGGCTATAAATATAGGTTTTAATTTAATATTTGCTTTTACTGTATAATAAGTTTACTTTGTTTAGGTTTCATATTACAAATTATAGGGAATAGTAATGCGTTTAAAGCTTTAAAACATTAAAGCATTCAAACAACCTAAAAGTATGCCAGGGGTTTATGAACAAACATATCATTTACTGCTTATATAGAAATAATACATAGAGATACATTAAATTTTACTTTTTTTTTTTTTTTTTGCTCAAATGGTAAATGAATCTGTATTATGTTTTTTTTTCAAACAAATCTATTTATCAATAAAAAAAGAAAAAGTAACTGATGTTAGACAAAAAATCTTAAAGTAAAACCAACAAAAATACATCAAAATATAAATCACCATGACAGTCATAAAAAAAATCACATGATTTTGTTGCTTTAGTTATAAATATAAACATACAGCAACTTGTCAATGCCTAAAAGTAGGCAACATTAGTCTAACTTGTATGTATACACTTTCTAATGGTGTATGTTAAGGGTATAGAGAAAGAAACAGAGATAGAGAGAGAAAGAACAAAATATTGAAGAAGTAGAAGTAGAAGTAGAAGAAGAAAAGTATAGACAGACGTGTTATGGTTACCGTGATTGTTGTTGTTGTTGCTGTTGGCACGTTTCATTGAAGAGCAAGCTAAGAAAAAACGTGTCTTTGGTATTGAAGATGTGCTGCTGCTGTTGTCTTTTTTTATTAAAGCTGTTACAAAATATTGTTTTCTTACAGCCTAATGTTATGCTTTATAAAAAGAAAAAAATTTATATCTTAAAGTTATGCTGCATTACACACAAAAACTATTTTTAGTGTATGGAAAGGAAATATGATAACAGTGCTATAGTTAACATATGTTAAGTATTTTAAGCAAAAAGTTAATGATTTAAATCACAACAAACTTTTGCTTTAGTTATTTAATATTTTAAAGCCTATTTTAAGGCTTTATTTATAAAAATATTTCAAATCTTATCTATATTGTTAATGATTTTGTTAAACATTTTTTGACAGTTGTCATTGTGTGAGTTCATTTTATCTACAAAAACAGCTTAAAAGTGTTTATTACTTTAGGGGCTTAGATTAAATAAATTGCTTAAGGGATGTTTATTTTACACTCCAGCCTGCTTTTCTCTTTATATCTCTTTCCTGACAAGTCTAAACAAATGACAAATAGTTAAATATTTAAATCAAGCTTTCAAAATAACAGTTTTAATAAATGACTGTATCTGGATTTTTTTTTTTTTTTTTCATTTTTTAATTTATTATATATTTTTTATCTTTTTTTCCAAAACAAAAAAAAATATACATATATAAATATAAAATAGAGTTTTCTCTTGTTTTGTAATAAATCCATATGCTATTGACATTTTATAAATTATTGTTATTATTTTATTTTTTTTCTAGCTATAGAGCATACTTTTAGGTCTTTATATAGAAAAAGTTGGCAAAAAAAAATATAGAATTTTTTCTAATTTATTGTTTGCATATTTCCCTTTCGGTATACTATGTATAATAATAAGAAAATGAGGTCAATAGTTTATTGTTTTGTGTCTCTAGAATATGTGTAAATAATAACTAATGTAGTTTTTTTAGTGTTATTCAACTGTATATGACTCCTTTTGAAAAGAACTATTAGAGCAAAACTTATAGTTTTGTTATATGACAAAACAATATGATATTAAGTGAATCGAAAAAAAGAAATATTAGAAATCTATATAATTGTATAGAAAATATGTAATTGAGCTAAAAATCCGCCTTTAGAAATGTATTCTACTTTTAGGGGTTAATAAACTTTTAAGCTGTTGTACAAAAAACAAGAAGTTATTTGTCATAATTAAAAAAACTTCATCAATTTAATAATTATGAAAATGTAACTAAAGTTGCTCAGAAATTGATAACGTTTAAAGGTAAATTTTCTCTAGAAAAGTTCCTCGCAAACTCAAGAAGTTTTCCATAGAGCAATTGCTTACACTCTGGAAAGCTTCGCTCTAGAAAAGTTGCCCAAAAACTGAAGAAGTTATTCATAGAATAATTGTTCAAAGTCAGCATCATCTTCTCTAGAAAAGTTGCTCAAAGTCTGGACAACTTTTCACTACAAAAGTTGCTCAAAGTCTGTACAAGTTTTCTACGGAGAAGTTGCTCAAAGTCTGGACAACTTTTCTATAGAAAAGATGCTTAAAACCTAGACAACTTTTCTCTAGAAAAGTTGCTCAAAGTCTGGACAACTTTTCTATAGAAATGTTACTCAAAGTCTGGACAAGTTTTATACAGAAAAGTTGCTCAAAATCTAAACAACTTTTCTGTAGAAAAGTTGCTCAAAGTCTGAACAACTTTTCTTTAGAAATGTTGCTCAAATCCTGGACAAGTTTTCTAAGGAGAATTTGCTCAAAACCTGGACAACTTTTCCTTTCAAAATTGCAACAAGTCAACATCACTTTCTCTAGAAAAGTTGCTCAAAGTCTGGACAACTTTTCACTACAAAAGTTGCTTAAAGTCTGGACAACTTTTCCCTAGAAAAGTTGCTCAAAGTCTGGACAAATTTTCTCTAGAAAAGTCGCTCTAAGTCTGCACAACTTTTCTCTACAAAAGTTGCTTAAAGCCTGGGCAACTTTTCTCTAGAAAAGTTGCTCAAAGTCTGGATAGCTTTTCTCTAGAAAAGTTTCCTAAGGGCTACAAAACTTTTCTCTAGAAAGGTTGCTCAAAATCTGGACTACTTTTCTCTACAAAAGTTACTCAAAGCCTATACAACTTTTCTCTAGAAATGTTGCTCAAAATCTGGATAACTTTTCTATAGAAAAGTTGTTCAATGTCTGGAGAAATTTTCTACGGAATAGTTGTCCAAAGTCTTTAAAACTTTTCTGTGGAAAAATTGCTTTGGATCTGGACAACTTTTCTCTAGAAAAGTTGCTTAAAATCTAGACAAATTTTCTTTGCAAAGTTGCCCAAAGTCTAGACAACTTTTCTCTAGAAAAGTTGCTTTCAATCTAGAAACATTGCTTTCAATCTAGAAACATTGCTTTCAATATAGAAACATTGCTTTCAAACTAGAAACATTGCTTTCAATCTAGGCAACTAGAAAAGTTGCTTTCAATTAGGAAATGTGGCTCTCAATCTGATCTACATTTCTCTAGGAAAATTGCTCAGCGTCTGGATAACTTGTTCAAAGTGTGAACAACTTTTCTCTGTAAAACTTACACAAAGTTTAAACAACTTTTTCCAAAAAAAGCTGCTTAAAGTTTGGACAACTATTTCTTAGAAAAGTTGCTCAGTTTGGACAACTTTTCTCTAGAAAAGTTACTTACAATCTAGACGACTTTTCTCTCTAAAAGTTGCTTACAATCTAGACAACTTTTCTCTAGGAAAATTGCTTTCAAACTGGACAACTTTCCTCTAGAAAAGTTGCTTTCAATCTAAAATTGAGGCTGTCAATCTGGTCAAAGTGGGGACAAGTTTTCTTTATAAATCTTTCTCAAAGTTTGGACAACTTTTTTCCAGAAAATGGCCAAATTTATTTTCCTGAAAATTTTTTCAAATTCAAAAGCAAATTTCCCTTCTATCACTTATTTTCTACATTTTCTTTTATTAATTTTATTACTATCAAAAAATTTTTTTTAATATCTTAACTCTTTGGGGAATGAAAAAAGTTCTATTAAAACCATTACAATCCAGTAAAAACCAAACATTTGCCAACATTTCAATAGCTGTTTACAACATCCCTCCCCCCTTGCCGCTATCTAAGAATCTCTTATAAAACATAAAATTCCTTAACAATTTATTTAATATCTTGAAGTATTTATATAAACCAAATTAACCCTTTATATTTATATTTAATCCCCCCGACTCTTATTTAACAATGTTTTTTTTGTAACCCCTTCGGTTTGCTCATCAACTCCCCGGTGTTACACACAACAACTTGAATCTTAGGCGAAATTGATGAACGTTTTACTTTTTTTTTTCATTTTGCACTTTTTTCACAATTTATTTGTTCATCATCAACATCACAACCAGCTAAAACATCAGCAGCAGCAATGTAAACAAAGACATTGTAATCTGTGGCAGGGAAAAAAATAGAGGAAAAGCAGATGAGCTTGGAAGAAGACAGACAGAAAGAAAGTAAACTCTTGTTTAACTTATTAACACTTATCTTATCAATGTGATAAAGAGGAAGGGGGGTGGTATTGGGTAGAGCAAAAGCAAGAGTAAGGTAACTGACAAAATGCCAATAGAAATCGATATTATACACAATTTGGAAAAAATACTAAAGTTTTTGGAAACGTGGTTAAGTTGATTTGGAGAAAAAGTTGAAGAACAAAAAAAAGAGTTAGTGGTAAATTGCACTTACTTACTCACTCTCTCTCTCTCCCATTTGCTTATACATTTCTACTCTTTAGCTTTTACGTTTAAATGCAAGTATGTATGTATATGTGTATGTATGTGTTCACTGACTCACACAACAATAAAACCCAATTTAAGGAAATCAAGAAAAAAACCCGTAAAAAATCCTGCTCTCAACAATAAACAAACAAAAAAAGTACCAAAAATTTAGTATTTTTTTCTCTTTCATTATCCTTGGGGACTACAACAAAACATTTAACTGATTGTGATTGCATGGGTGTATGAATGCGAACGAATGAATGAGTATTTGTTGTAACAGCAACAAAAAAGTTTCTTTAATAATTTTTTTTTTGTTTACTTCTTTACATTGTTGTTGGTAAATATTCAGGTTCGTTTTATTTTTACCCTCAACTTCAGTTGTTCTCTACTTTTTTTTTTTTTTTTTGATATTTTTGCGTATAAATTTTTATTTCGGTTCCTGTTGGCATGATTTTTTGATTTGCTATACACCTGGGAATCATACTTTAACTTGTACAGAACATCCACACACAGCAGTGGTGGTGGTGTGGGTATATGTGTGTGTATTTTTAAATTGCCAAGATGGTTGTTTAACGTCAAGAAAATAAATTGTCTGTGCGTGCAGTAATTGGAAATTACATTTGATTGTGATTGTATAGGAAAAAAGTATATTTGTTTGTATGTATTCGTATGTACTCATGTTTGTATAGATGATTTGTTTATTAACATTTATACACGCACACAGTTGTTCATTATATACATATACACACCTCTATAATATTTATTTGATTTCATGGCAGGTTTTAAATTGATTTAGGTTTACTTTTTTTTTTTTGATATTATAACTGTGTCTTCTAACTGTAATATCTGATAAAAATTAACAACAAATATCAGTAATTAATAAAATTGCTAAAGCCTAAAAATAGGCTATAAATTTTGGTGTTAACAAAATGTTTTCAAATAAATGGAATCAACAAGGTTTCATAATAAAAATTTCAAATTAAACTAAACATTTACTTGATATATTAAAAGAAATAAAAATTTCCCTTAAAGGAAATTTATTTTTTACAAAGGGAAATTTTTTTAATCGGGAATCTTTTAAAATTTTTTACAAAAATGAAAATAGAATATTTAGTAAAGAAAAAAACAATCTAAAGTTCTTGAATATCTTTAAAAATAAAAATTTCCCTTAAAGGGAAATTTCTTAAAGCAAGGGAAATTCTATAAAATTTAGTAGAAATGGAAACTAGAAATAATTTACAATAAAATGCTATAAAAAATTGGTTCATATTTTGAAAAACAAAAATTTCCCTTAAGGGGAAATTTTTTAAAGCAAGGGAAATTTAATAAAATTTTGCAAAAATGAAAACTAGTAACAAATTATAACAAAATGCCATAAAAATTTCATTCGTAGGTTGAAAAACAAAAATTTGCCTTAAAGGGAAATTTTTTAAACAAGGGAAATTCTATAAAATTTAGTAGAAATGGAAACTAAAATTAATTTACAATAAAATGCTATAAAAAATTGGTTCATATTTTGAAAAACAAAAATTTCCCTTAAGGGGACATTTTTTTAAGCAAGGGAAATTTAATAAAATTTGGCAAAAATGAAAACTAGTAACAATTTGTAACAAAATGCTATAAGAATTTTAATCGTAGGTTGAAAAGCAAAAATTTCCCTTTAAGGGAATTTTTTTTAAACAAGGGAAATTTTTAAAAATTTTGCAGAAATGAAAACTAAAAGCAATTTAAAACAAAATGGCATAGAAATTTTATGTGTAGGTTGAAAAACAAAAATTTCCCTTAAAGGGAAATTTTTTAAACAAGGGAAATTTTATACATTTTAGTAGAAATGATAACTAGAAGCAATTTATAACAAAATGGCATAAAAATTTTATGCGTAGGTTAAAAAACAAAAATTTCCCTTAAAGGGAAATTTTTATAAGCAAGGGAAATTTCATAAAATTTAGTAAAAATGATAACTAGAAACAATTTATAACAAAATGCCATTAAAATTTGATTCATATATTAAAAAACAAAAATTTCCCTTAAAGGGAAATTTTTAAAAATTTTGCAAAAATGAAAAGTAAAAGCAATTTGTAACAAAATACCATTAAAATTTGATTCATATATTAAAAAATAAAAATTTCCCTTAGAGAAAATTTCTTTAAAACCAGGGAAATTTTGTAATTTTTCTTTTTCTACAAAATAAAAATTTCCCTTTTAAAGACTAGAGTTTTTTCCATATTTTTTTATTTTCCTATTTTTTTTAAACACTTAAAACATTTCTCACATTTACAAATTTTATTTATTCCTAAATAAATTATTAAATTTGCAATTGCCTATAACTTAATTTAACACCCCTTAAAATAGGCTTTTACTACTTTTTTATATGCTTGCATAAATACCACACATTTTACTTTAAGCCTTAAGTTATACTATAGATTTTGCATAAAGTTTTCTACTATTTTCAACAACATTTTCTTTTGCATTTTAATATTTTAATTTTCTAAACAAATAATTCAATTTTTCATATAGAAAATATTTTTTAATATTATTTTCGAGAGACACAGAGAGCCAGAGAGGGAGAGAGAGGAGTATAAAAGGAAAAAACTTAAAATAAATAAATTATTTGCCTTAAAAATATGACCATAAAACATTTTTTTGGACGCCCACAAAATATTTGCTTTTTGGTGAATAGAATAATCTCCCTTGCTAAAGGCTTACAAATATTTTTTGTTTATGGGTGTGAGTTAATAGATCCTTTGGAATATACACACACATTTATACATACATATGTATGTATGTATGTATTTTAGACACGTGTGTGTATTTGTTTATTGTTATATGAAATTTATTTTATTTATGTTAGATTTTAGTTTAGAAAAACATTTCAAAAAATATTTAAATTTTGTCTATAATAAATTTTAATAAAATTTGTTGTTTTTTTTTTGCAAACAAAAATATTGTTCATAGTAATAGAAAATGACAAGAGAACTGAAATATTTTTCAAAATTTTGGGAAAAGAAAGAGAGGAATTTCCAAAAGTCATTAACTTTAACCTTTCCTTTTATCATACGAACTTTTGTGGCAACACCGTTTTGAATACTGTCCTGGCAACTCCATTTTAATATTTTTTCTACTAATTATTAAAAATTTCTTTTTATTTATTAGTTTTTATTGAAATTTATTTCTATAAAGCAACTAAAACTCTATTTCAAACATTAGAGACAACAAAAAAAAAACAAAAAAGAATAACTTTTCACCCAAAAATATACTACACTTTTAAATACAACATCAATTCAACATATTTTTAATTAAGAATTTTTTTGTTTCCAGTAAAATAAATTACTTTTGATCATTCACATACATTTATTAGTAACAAATAAACAATTTTCCAAAACATTTTATCCAACCTAAAGAAAACTTGAGTAAATTAAAAAAAATATATATTTTGCCAAAATCATTAGAAAATTTTTAACAGTATTTTCCAACAGTCTAAACTCTTTTGCTATTCCCCTTTTCCTAAACATAAAAACTTAATTTCAACTTAGTTTAGAAGAAAAACAAATATTTTTAGCCTTAAACTATACTATATAGAGAAATTTTGTTTTGTAGTCTTAATAAATTGCCTAAAAAGTATGCTTTACAAAAACATTTTACATAAATATTTTTATTAAGTGTTAGTAAATGTTTTCTGTAGATATTTGCTATAGCCACCTTTTTTTCTTCTCCGTTAATAAATTTCTATTTAACACTAAAGAGAAATTTTTGGCAAAATTAATTTGTTTAGAAAGGTTTTTGGAGAAAATCTTGGAATATTTATTAAAAAGCTTTAAAATAGATGCTACGAAAAAAACTTAATAATTAAAATGCGTATAAAAGTTTTTCTAAAGAAAATTTACAAATATTAGAAATTTGTTTATAGAAAATTTGCAATATAATA
Source organism: Lucilia sericata (assembly GCF_015586225.1). Lineage (NCBI taxonomy): Eukaryota > Metazoa > Arthropoda > Insecta > Diptera > Calliphoridae > Lucilia > Lucilia sericata. The sequence continues at coordinate 20,913 of NW_023994310.1, forward strand.
GTTTTTTTAAAGGAAATTTGCAGTATAACAGTTTTTTTTTTTTTTTTGGAAAATCTGCACTATAAGTTTTTTAAAGAAAATATACAGTATAACAGTTCTCTCCGAAAAAAGTTGTACAGTATAACAGATTTCCTGAATAACAGTTTATTTAAAAAAATAGTTTTGCAGAAAATTTGCAGTATTACAGTTTTTTTTTCCATAGATATTATAACAGTTTTTTAATTGAAATTATAATATTTTTTCATAAACAATTTAAAGTATAACAGTTTTTTTCTATCAAAAATCTGCAGTATAACAGTTTTCTCCATAGAAAATCTGTATTATAAAAGTTTTTTCTATATAACATCAGCAGTATTACAGTTTTTTCTATAGAAAATCTGCAAGTATAACACCTTTTCTATAGAAAATCTGCATTATAACAGTTTTTCTATAGAAAATAATAGTTTTCTGTAGAAAATAACAGCAAATGTTCAGTATAACAGATTTTTAAAAAGGAAATTTTATGTACAGTTTTCTATAGGACATCTGTAATAAAAATTTACAGTATAACAGTTTTTTATATAAAATTGATCAGAAAAATCTGTTATTTTCTTTCAAAATCGGCAGTTTAACAAATTGTTTTTAGAAAAAAATCATTTGTATAACAGTTTTCTCTTTAATTTTTGCTGTATAACAGTTTTTCTATAGAAAATTACTCAGTATAACAGTTATATTGGTAGAAATTTTGTAGTATAACAGTATTTTTTATATAAAATCTTAAGTATAACAGTTTTTCTATGTAAAATTGATCAGTATAACAGTTTTTTAGTATAACAGATTTTTCCATAGGAAATTTTGTATATGTATAACAGTTTCTATAGAACATCTGTAATAAAAATTTACTGTATAAAAGTTTTCATAAAAAAATTTATCAGTATAACAGTTTTTTCTGACCAAAATCGACAGTTTAACAATTTATTTGAAAAAAAAATTTTGTATAACAGTTTTTTCCTTAAATGGTACTGTATAACAGTTATTTTGGTAGAATTTTTGCAGTATAACAATCATTTTTATATAAAATCTTGAGTATAACAGTTTTTTGTAATAAAAATCTACTATATGACAGTTTTTCTATATAAAATTGATCAGTATAACAGTTTTCTATAAAACATCTGTAATAAAAACATACAGTATAACAGTTTTTCTATATAAAATTGATCAGTAGAACAGTTTTTTTCTGTCCAAAATCGACAGTTTAACAATTTATTTTGGAAAAAATCTTTTGTATAACAATTTTCTCTTAAAATTTTTGGTATAACAGTTATCTTTTATAGAAAATATTTAGTATGACACTTATTTTGGTAAAAATTCTGCAGTATAACAATTTTTCTTATATAAAATCTTAAATATAACAGTTTTTCTTGTAAAAGTCACTCATATTACCCCGTTTTTTCTACAGAAAATCTTTTGTATAACAGTTTTCTCTTTAGAATAACTTTTGTATAACAATTTTTCTTTTCGCCCAACTTTTATATAACAGTTATTTCGTATTAAAATCTTACTGTTACTCAAACTTTCAACAAACATTTCATTTAACTTTAACGTTAACAGCGCCTAAAAGTATGCTTTAGAAAATGAAAGAACCTTTCAACTTAATTTAACCTTTCTTGACATCTTTGTCATTAACAACAACAATAATTTCTTTAGAAAATTTAGTTTTCTTATAAAATAACTTGAGTATAACAGTTCTTAAGAAAGTCATTCAAATAACAGTATAACAGTTTTATTTTTATGCCAACTTTTGTATAACAGTTAGTGTTCATCGAAAATCTTCTTTATTCACAACAATAAATCTTTCATTTAACTTAATTTTCTTAAAACAAAATCTTACTTTTAATAATCTTTACTCATGCCTAAAAGTATGCTTTAGAAAGTGAAAAAAACAACCAACATCATTTAACATTTATTGACATCTTTGTCATTTATATTTTTTTCTTATTTATCACACTTTCTTCTTGACAAGTTTATAATTAAATTTCATTTTTTCATCTTACGCGCATTATACTCGCCTGCCTGCCTCAGACCTCAAAACATTCCATTGTAAAATATCTTTAGCATATTTTTGTGCAGCTGCTGGTACAAAACAATTCTCTATTTATTTGTTTATTTGCTGTTGTTGTGTACAGTCAAATATTTTTCGCTAATAGTGTAATTTTATTAATAAACATTTTAATAGTGAAAGAAAGGGAAAGAAGGAGAGAGTCTGATGATGGTGTAAATAATTGAATTTTTTCGTTTTTTTTTTTTTCTGAGTACTGCAATTATACTTTTAGGCGTTAGCGTGACAAAAAGTATGATAATTTGTTTTAGTTTTTTTTGAAAGGTTTGGGGTTAGAGCATATTTTTGAAATAAGGAATTTATTAAAATATAAAGAAAAATGTTGAGCTGTATTAGGAGTAGGAATTTTCTTTTTTTGCATAGAAATTTGTAGCATACTTTTAAGGTTTAATTGAAGCATTTGGAATTGTTTGTCAGGGAATGAACATTTATTTAAATGTAAAGAGTTTAATTGCTTAGTTGTTTATTAATAAAACTTAAATTAAGAAATTTTAAAAAGTGGGGCCTACTTTTAGGCTTAATTAGTAAATATTATGGTTATTAGAATGCTGTTAAAGAAGATTTATAAAGGTTTAATTGAAAATATTTGAATTTTTTGTTAAAAAATAGTTTTGTTTTAAATAAATGTTCAAAACAAATGTTAAGGTGGCTGAAAACCTAAAATATAAAGCCTACTTTTAGGCATTATTCAAGGAAATTCAATAAATTACTTTAAATTGACAAATTTCTGGAATATTTTTTTAATTTAAAGAAATTTAACTATTTTAGCAAAATTTGTAAGTGAAGCAACTCATTCTTATCAAAATCCTAAAAAAACAAAGTCTACTTTTAGGCTTAATTATTTAACATTAAAGATATATCTTCAATTTAACATTTTCTTTAAATAATTCCAAAAAACTTAAAGAAATTTAACTTTTTTTAATACTTTTTCTGTAACAAAAATGTTGTTCTTTTGAAAATTATGAAAATATGCCTTAATTTAGTCTATGGTTTTTAAATTTTATTATTATTTTACTTTAATCTATATTAAATATCTTTTTCTTTCTTTCTAACTTACAAAATTAACATTGTCACTTGTTCTATTATAAATATTTAAAGATTTTCAATATAAATCAATTATTTAATAAACAAAAATTTTGTTATAAATTTTATAGTGCAGACAATTTTGATATATTTTTATGCACAGCATACATGTTGTATGTTTGTTGAAAATTAAACAAACATTTTTGCAATAAAATTAACACATTATTTGAAAATATATGTACATATATATGTATTTCATATAAATAAAGCAAAAGAAATGTATTTTTGGTTACAACCAGTAGTTCTGAGTAAAGGTTTGCTAAACAGTCCTTCTATTTGCAAAAAAGCACCTCTATTTTCTCCTTTAATACTTCAGGGTGTTTGTCTTTATATAACTGTTTTCTCTATATGTATATCAATTTATTTACTTGTGTATGTAACTCTATATGTAGAAAAAAAGTCAAATATAGAAAATTGACAATACAAATATATTAAATAATTCTTTGGAAAAATTACACACACACATACATACATATGACTATAGCATGTAAAATATTTGCTATATTCACAAACAAATTCATATACATATAAGTAAATATAATAAACAAACTTGTATGCAATTTTCATCAAAAATTCATCATCATGAACAATAATATTTGACAGGAAAATATAAAGCAAAAAATACAATCAATAACTGGCAAAACGATAAATTAACAAGGATTGCTGGCGGATTCAGTTGTAGTTCAATTCTAGGGTGCTATAGCTTAGTTCTGTTCTAGTTGTGTTCTGGTTGTGTTCTAGTTGTGTTCTAGTTGTGTTCTAGTTGTGTTCTAGTTGTGTTCTAGTTGTGTTCTAGTAGTGTTCTAGTTGTGTTCTAGTTGTGTTCTAGTTGTGTTCTAGTTGTGTTCTAGTTGTGTTCTAGTTGTGTTCTAGTAGCGTTCTAGTTGTGTTCTAGTTGTGTTCTAGTTGTGTTCTAGTTGTGTTCTAGTTGTGTTCTAGTTGTGTTCTAGTTGTGTTCCAGTTTTGTTCCAGTTGTTCTGTTCTAGTTTCTGTTCTAGTTCTGTTCTAGTTCTGTCTAGGTCTGTTCTAGTTCTGTTCTAGTTCTGTTCTAGTTCTGTTCTAGTTCTGTTCTAGTTCTAGTTCTGTTCTAGTTCTGTTTCTAGTTCTGTTCTAGTTCTGTTCTAGTTCTGTTCTAGTTCTGTTCTAGTTCTGTTCTAGTTCTGTTCTAGTTCTGTTCTAGTTCTGTTCTAGTTCTGTTTCTAGTTCTGTTCTAGTTTCTGTTCTAGTTCTGTTCTAGTTCTGTTCTAGTTCTGTTCTAGTTCTGTTCTAGTTCTAGTTCTGTTCTAGTTCTGTTCTAGTTCTAGTTCTGTTCTAGTTCTGTTCTAGTTCTGTTCTAGTTCTGTTCTAGTTCTGTTCTAGTTCTGTTCTAGTTCTGTTCTAGTTTCTGTCTAGTTCTGTTCTAGTTCTGTTCTAGTTCTGTTCTAGTTCTGTCTAGTTTCTAGTCTTTCTGTTCTAGTTCTGTTCTAGTTCTATTCAATTTACCTCTAGTTCTGTTCTAGTTATGTTCTCCATTCTAGTTTTATTCTGTGATATGACAGAATTTAAACTATTTATTTATAAATATTCTAAATTAAGTTCCACATATACATATATACATACATACATACTTTCTTAACAAAACTTAAGTATTTCCTTTACCTTACCAACAATTTAACATTTAACAATTGCATTTCAACAAAAATTATGTGACTTATTTTACTCATTTTCTATTACTTATTTTTGGCAAAAAAAATTTTTTTGATATATATAAATTTAAAACTAATTATGACAAATATGCTAACAACAACAATTACAAGAAAACTTAAAGAAAACTAACTACTGTTACGTTTGTAGCAAATGAATTTTGAATTTAACAAAATAATCACATTGCACACGTTTGCATTTTAATGTTGTAATTTTCTAGCAAAATGTCTCCAAAGAACGTGAGCATTTCATTCAAAATTTATAATTTATAACACAATTGTAGAAGAATTATGTATGATTTACAAGAAAATTCTTACTAACGTTCTTAACTTTTCTAAGAAATGTATTGTATTGTCAAAGATTTATGGTTTATAAGGGAATAATTATAAAATATTTTTGGTAAAGGAATTTTTGTTTTAATTTTAAAATTTGTTAAATATTTTTGTTTTATTTAAGAAAAAAAAATATTAATTTATACGAAAGTATTTATTTGTATTTTATTTTAATAATATAATGGAAAACGTGGACAATTATCTTTTGTTTTCCAACTTAGACCAGACGTTTTATAAAAAAAAATCTTATTCAATGTTTATTTTTTTACTTGTTATATTTTCTATTAATATCTTTTAAATAAACAAAACAAAAGGTTGTTTTTATAAAAAGTAAGTAAATACAATATTTGTATCCTTTTTTTAACTGGGGTTAATACGGGTTGTAAACCTTACAAAATAAATAAATGTTAAATATACAAAATGTCAATGCTACGGCCAACAATTAAGGTATAACAAAAAATGCATTTAAAAAACATGAAAAGAAATCTTTTAGAAAAATATTTAATTTTTTAAGAAAGTAATAAATATTTACAATTGAAAACACCTTTTTATCAAAGTTTTACATAAAAAAGCAAAAGAGAATTTCATGAAACTGGAAAAAAAATATAGACATTTTTTCAATTTCATAAATTTTTACGAAAATACCTTTATTTTATAGTAATAATCAGTTTTAGCTCAGTTCTAGTTCAGTTGTAGTTCAGTTGTAGTTCATTCTAGTTCAGTCCAGTTCGTTCTAGTTCAGTTCTAGTTCAGTTCTAGTTCAGTTCTAGTTCAGTTCTAGTTCAGTTCTAGTTCAGTTCTAGTTCAGTTCTAGTCAGTTCTAGTTCAGTTCTAGTTCAGTTCTAGTTCAGTTCTAGTTCAGTTCTAGTTCAGTTCTAGTTCAGTTCTAGTTCAGTTCTAGTTCAGTTCTAGTTCAGTTCTAGTTCAGTTCTAGTTCAGTTAGTTCAGTTCTAGTTCAGTTCTAGTTCAGTTCTAGTTCAGTTCTAGTTCAGTTCTAGTTCAGTTCTAGTTCAGTTCTAGTTCAGTTCTAGTTCAGTTCTAGTTCAGTTCTAGTTCAGTTCAGTTCAATTCTAGTTCAGTTCTAGTTCAGTTTAGTTCTAGTTCAGTTATAGTTCATTCTAGTTCAGTTCTAGTTCAGTTCTAGTTACTTCTAGTTCAGTCTAGTTCAGTTCTAGTTCAGTTCTAGTTCAGTTCTAGTTCAGTTCTAGTTCAGTTCTAGTTCAGTTCTAGTTCAGTTTCTAGTTCAGTTCTAGTTCAGTTCTAGTTCAGTTCTAGTTCAGTTCTAGTTCAGTTCTAGTTCAGTTCTAGTTCAGTTCTAGTTCAGTTCTAGTTCAGTTCTAGTTCAGTTCTAGTTCAGTTCTAGTTCAGTTCTAGTTCAGTTCTAGTTCAGTTCTAGTTCAGTTCTAGTTCAGTTCTAGTTCAGTTCTAGTTCAGTTCTAGTTCAGTTCTAGTTCAGTTCTAGTTCAGTTCTAGTTCAGTTCTAGTTCAGTTCTAGTTCAGTTCTAGTTCAGTTCTAGTTCAGTTCTAGTTCAGTTCTAGTTCAGTTCTAGTTCAGTTCTAGTTCAGTTCTAGTTCAGTTCTAGTTCAGTTCTAGTTCAGTTCTAGTTCAGTTCTAGTTCAGTTCTAGTTCAGTTCTCGTTCAGTTCTAGTCAGTTCTAGTTCAGTTCTAGTTCAGTTCTAGTTCAGTTTCTAGTGTTCAGTTCTAGTTCAGTTCTAGTTCAGTTCTAGTTCAGTTCTAGTTCAGTTCTAGTTCAGTTCTAGTTCAGTTCTAGTTCAGTTCTAGTTCAGTTCTAGTTCAGTTCTAGTTCAGTTCTAGTTCTTTTCAATGCAAAACATAAACAAACAATTTGATCTCTCTCCCAAGAAAAAAACTCTCTACAAAGCAAAGCTCTCGCAAACCAAGTAAAACCAACAAGGTGGCGTATACTTAATATTGTTATTATTTCGTACGTATACGTAAAATTGTATATAAAATCACATTTGTTCTCATTTAAATTTAATTTAATAGAAATTATATATATTTTTTTTATTTAAACATTCCTACTCCCTTTGGAGTTTCCATTTGTTAGAAATATAGGATTTAATTTTGCATTGTTATTTAATTATATTAAAAATAACTGGCCAAGCAGGTTTTTGTTTGTTGGTTTGTTAGTTTCTAAGGGATTTTAATTTATTGTCTGGTCTGCTATACAACAAATAATGGATTAAATATACACAATAAACTAAACAAAAACACTAGCTGGTCATTGTTAATAAACAATGGCGGAAACTAAACAATGCAAAAGCCATTTAAGGGTATTAATAGCAAAGAAATAAAAATAAAACTTTAAAAACTTTAACTAAAATTAAAATATTTTTATTTAGTTAAACCCAGTTTTCTTATATAATTATTAAAATATTCTAACGGAAACTTAAAATTTTTAACAAATATGCAAATATTTGTTTATGAACATGAAAAGCTATTTTCTTCTTTTTGCCTTTAAATAGCAATTTTACGCTTTTTTTTAAGTAAACCAATTTATACATTGCGTGTTTTAGTTAAATGTCTACATTTTTAGCCTATTTTAAGTAATAATTTAACTATAATTAAAGTCAACTAAACTACATTTTACAACTTTTAATAACTCCTTTTCATACAACTCCCAAAGCCCCCAATTAAGTCAAGGCAAAAAAACTAAAAAAAAACTAAAAAATAAAGAAAAATTACCTGCAAAGGTCATATTAAAACCAAACATAGATTTATTAATAAAACACATATTTCTTCTATATTTCCATTAGAGGGAGTTATATTTAAACCTAAAACATAAATGTCATTTATAAAGGTGCCTCAAAACACATTATATTAAATCTAAAGCTATTTTTTCACAATCTAGTTTTTTTTTTCAAAACTTTTCACAAATACAAATTGTCATGCAATCAAAGCTTGTTATTGGGGGGAATCAAATAGAAAATTCTAAATAAATCTAAAATTGCACGCAATATAAAGAGAGATTTATGGTGAAAGCCCTATAAGTTTTTTTTAACCAAAAGATTTGTAAGGATTTTTTAGTCTGTAAATTGGCTTACGATTTTTTCTTTAATTTAAGCTAATTATTTAATTAAAATGACAACCAGGTTTTTGACACTTTAACCTTTTTCAAGTTTTTTTCTTTTTTTTTCAAGTTACTTCCTTTTCTCTTCTTCTAAACGCCTTAAATAACACTTTTTGTGTACAAAAATTCATTTTAATTAAAATCAAATGTCAACACGTCTGTATAAGAGGAATGTTACAAAAAATATTTCACTAATTACCACAGAAAAGTAATAAAAATTAAAGAAAAAGGTAATGTTGTAAAGATGAAAAAATTTTGACTTCAAAAAAGATTTATTGCTTAAAAGCGAGAAACTAGTTAAATTAAAGCTAAAACTTAACAGGCGTGAACTAGCAATGAACTGGAACTGAAATGGATTTGAACTAGAACAGAGCTAGAACAGAACTAGAACAGAACTAGAACAGAACTAGAACAGAACTAGAACAGAACTACAACAGAACTAGAACTGAACTAGAACAGAACTAGAACAGAACTAGAACAGAACTACAACAGAACTAGAACAGAACTACAACAGAACAGAACAGAACTAGAACAGAACTAGAACAGAACTAGAAACTAGAACAGAACTAGAACAGAACTAGAACAGAACTAGAACAGAACTAGAACAGAACTAGAACAGAACTAGAACAGAACTAGAACAGAACAGAACTGAACTAGAACTGAACTAGAACTGAACTAGAACAGAACTAGAACAGAACTAGAACTGAACTAGAACTGAACTAGAACTGAACTAGAACAGAACTAGAACAGAACAAGAACTGAACTAGAACTGAACTAGAACTGAACTAGAACAGAACTAGAACAGAACTAGAACAGAACTAGAACTGAACTAGAACTGAACTAGAATTGAACTAGAACTGAACTAGAACTGAAACTACAACTGAACTAGAACTGAACTAGAACTGAACTAGAACTGAACTAGAACTGAACTAGAACTGAACTAGAACTGAACTTGAACAGAACTAGAACAGAACTAGAACAGAACTAGAACAGAACTAGAACAGAACTAGAACAGAACTAGAACAGAACAAGAACTGAACTAGAACTGAACTAGAACTGAACTAGAACTGAACTAGAACAGAACTAGAACAGAACAAGAACTGAACTAGAACTGAACTAGAACTGAACTAGAACAGAACTAGAACAGAACTAGAACTGAACTAGAACTGAACTAGAACTGAACTAGAATTGAACTAGAACTGAACTAGAACTGAACTGAACTAGAACTGAACTAGAACTGAACTAGAACTGAACTAGAACTGAACTAGAACTGAACTAGAACTGAACTAGAACTGAACTAGAAACTGAACTAGAACTGAACTAGAACTGAACTAGAACTGAACTAGAACTGAACTAGAACTGAACTAGAACTGAACTAGAACTGAACTAGAACTGAACTAGAACTGAACTAGAACTGAACAGAACTGAACTAGAACTGAACTAGAACTGAACTAGAACTGAACTAGAACTGAACTAGAACTGAACTAGAACTGAACTAGAACTGAACTAGAACTGAACTAGAACTGAACTAGAACTGAACTAGAACTGAACTAGAACTGAACTAGAACTGAACTAGAACTGAACTAGAACTGAACTAGAACTGAACTAGAACTGAACTAGAACTGAACTAGAACTGAACTAGAACTGAACTAGAACTGAACTAGAACTGAACTAGAACTGAACTAGAACTGAACTAGAACTGAACTAGAACTGAACTAGAACTGAACTAGAACTGAACTAGAACTGAACTAGAACTGAACTAGAACTGAACTAGAACTGAACTAGAACTGAACTAGAACTGAACTAGAACTGAACTAGAACTGAACTAGAACTGAACTAGAACTGAACTAGAACTGAACTAGAACTGAACTAGAACTGAACTAGAACTGAACTAGAACTGAACTAGAACTGAACTAGAACTGAACTACAACTGAACTAGAACTGAACTAGAACTGAACTAGAACTGAACTAGAACTGAACTAAAACTGAACTAGAACTGAACTAGAACTGAACTAGAACTGAACTAGAACTGAACTAGAACTGAACTAGAACTGAACTAGAAACTGAACTAGAAGTGAACTAGAACTGAACTAGAACTGAACTAGAACTGAACTAGAACTGAACTAGAACTGAACTAGAACTGAACTAAAAGAACTGAACTAGAACTGAACTAGAACTGAACTAGAACTGAACTAGAACTGAACTAGAACTGAACTAGAACTGAACTAGAACTGAACTAGAACTGAACTAGAACTGAACTAGAACTGAACTAGAACTGAACTAGAACTGAACTAGAACTGAACTAGAACTGAACTAGAACTGAACTAGAACTGAACTAGAACTGAACTACAACTGAACTAGAACTGAACTAGAACTGAACTAGAACTGAACTAGAACTGAACTAGAACTGAACTAGAACTGAACTAGAACTGAACTAGAACTGAACTAGAACTGAACTAGAACTGAACTAGAACTGAACTAGAACTGAACTAGAACTGAACTAGAACTGAACTAGAACTGAACTAGAACTGAACTAGAACTGAACTAGAACTGAACTAGAACAGATGAACTAGAACAGAACTAGAACTGAACTAGAACTGAACTAGAACTGAACTAGAACTGAACTAGAACTGAACTAGAACTGAACTAGACTGAACTAGAACTGAACTAGAACTGAACTAAACTGAACTAGAACTGAACTAGAACTGAACTAGAACTGAACTAGAACTGAACTAGAACTGAACTAGAACTGAACTAGAACTGAACTAGAACTGAACTAGAACTGAACTAGTACTGAACTAGAACTGAACTAGAACTGAACTAGAACTGAACTAGAACTAAACTAGAACTGAACTAAAACTGATCTAGAACTGAATTAGAACTGTACTAATACAGAGCTAATACTGAACTAGATTAACTATCTTAAACATTTCTTTATTTTTTATTAAATTTTCAATTTTTTAAACAAATTTAATAATAAAAAAATATTACGTTTATTATTCATTTTTTTAATTATTAATTTATTTATTTAAATTTTTTAATTATTATTTGTTTGTGCCGTTGTTTTCTGTTGTTTTTTTCCTTTTCGCCCAGCTTGCATAAATAATTAACTATCATTATTATTTTAAATATAAAATGTTGTTTTAAACAACATATTTATTTAAATATAATTTTTATATTATACATTAATTGCTGTCAATATGCGTTAAATTTAATTACATTTATTAAAAAAAAAGACTAAACAAAAAAAGCAACAAGGAGAGAAAAATATGTTTGGTAATTGTCATAATAAATGAAATTATGTTACATGTTAAATTATAAACATTTAATTATTTATAATACTAAAAAAAAATAATGAAAAAACTATGAAGAATATTATACAAATCTTTTTAAAAATTTCTAAAATATCTTCATAAATCTTTAAACAAATAAAATACTGAAAAAAAATATTTGCCTTTTATATTTTTTATTAAATTTTTATCTAACAAATTTCCATAAATATTTAATGCGTTTGACAATTATTGTTGCTTGATATTTATGTTAAACATTATTTTTATTATTATTTTGTTTGTTAAAAAAACTTCAATTAATTATTTCTATTTTTTTAAACTTTTTTTATTTGACAGTTATAATTAATAACTTTAGTAGTTTAAATTTCCTTAAAAATAAATCATAATAATAATATTTAATTAATTAAACTCTTTAAATTAGATATTTAAATACTAAAGTAAACTGAACTATAAATGAGCCAAAACAGAAAGCTAGAACAGAACTAGAACAGAACTAGAACAAGAACAGAACTAGAACAGAACTAGAACAGAACTAGAACAGAACTAGAACAGAACTAGAACAGAACTAGAACAGAACTAGAACAGAACTAGAACAGAACTAGAACAGAACTAGAACAGAACTAGAACAGAACCAGAACAGAACTAGAACAGAACTAGAACAGAACTAGAACAGAACTAGAACAGAACTAGAACAGAACCAGAACAGAACTAGAACAGAACTAGAACAGAACTAGAACAGAACTAGAACAGAACTAGAACAGAACTAGAACAGAACTAGAACAGAACTAGAACAGAACCTCGAACAGAACTAGAAACAGCAGACCTAGAACAGAACTAGAACAGACCAGAACAGAACTAAACAGAACTAGAACAGAACCTAGAACAGACTAGAACAGAACTAGAACAGAACTAGAACAGAACTAGAACAGAACTAGAACCGAACTAGAACAGAACTAGAACAGAACTAGAACAGAACTAGAAACAGAACTAGAACAGAAAACTAGAACAGAACTAGAAGCAGAACTAGAACAGAACTAGAACAGAACTAGAACAGAACTAGAACAGAACTAGAACAGAACTAGAACAGAACTAGAACAGAACTAGAACAGAACTAGAACAGAACTAGAACAGAACTAGAACAGAACTAGAACAGAAACTAGAACAGAACTAGAACAGAACTAGAACAGAACCTAGAACAGAACTAGAACAGAACTAGAACAGAACTAGAACAGAACTAGAACAGAACTAGAACAGAACTAGAACAGAACTAGAACAGAACTAGAACAGAAACTAGAACAGAACTAGACAGAACTAGAACAGAACTAACAGAACAGAAGAACTAGAACAGAACTAGAACAGAACTAGAACAACTAGAACAGAACCAGAAACTAGAACAGAACTAGAGCAGAACTAGAACAGAATAGAGCAGAACTAGAGCAGAACTAGAACAGAACTCGAACAGAACTAGAGCAGAAAACTAGAACAGAACTAGAACAGAACTAGAACAGAACTAGAACAGAACTAGAGCAGAACTAGAACAGAAATAGAACAGAACTAGAACAGAACTTTTCTACTTCTCTTCTACTGACTTTATAACACCTTTAACTCATATTATCCATCCGCTCGTTTATTTTATGACTTTTTGTAGGTTTTTTTTTAATAAAAGTAATTAAACTTTATGGTCGATTGATTAAGTTTAATAAAAAATTTATTTGTTTTTGCAGCCTCTTCATTAAAATATTTGTTTTTTCATAAATTTTCCATTGTATAGCAACAAAAAAAAAACGTTCAAAAGGATTTAATATGAAAAAAAAACGTTATAATAAATTTATAAGCGTTTTGATTTTTAATATAAATTACTTTTTATGAGACAATAATTGTACAGCAGCTACTTTTAAATATTTTTAATAAAAACACAACAATATTTCCTAGATTTTAACCCGCATATTAATAATACTTTGAAATAGAGCTCTTTGCACCTCTCACTCTCTCTCTGTCCTGAACATTTAACTTTTTAATGGGACAGATGGCTGTCAGGGTTTTAAAACTTATACGAAGTTTTATAATATTATAACTATCAGTTTGACTATATGTCATTTTGTTTTTTTTTTTTTTTTTGTTGCTGTAGTCGTCATGGCGTTAATTTGATATATATCCTTGACAAAAAAAAAGCATCGAGTTAAAACAAGCAAACAGTAATTGAGAACAATATACACAAACATTTAAATGTTTTTGCTTATTAAGGCATAAGTATGTATGTACAGTATGTGTGTAAATGTGTATTTGTATGAGTATTTCCGGTTTGTTTGCCTGTTTAACAATTGACAGTATGTTGTGTAGGTTGTCAGTTAAAACCGTTATTCTTTTGTTGTTGTTAGTTTTGTTGTTTTACCTTTTTAAACTCTCACACTATTCTTTACTTATTCACTCACTCATACATGCAGTTTTATAATGAATGCATGCATTGCAATGATTATATGAGTGATAAGCAGAGGAAATGAGAGAGATAATTAAGTGGCCAGATGTTGAATTTAACTTTAAACCGGAAATAAAGAGTTTTTTTGCTTTAAAAAGGTTATAAAAAAGTTATTTTACTTGGATCTTCTTAAGGAAATTCTTACTTTTTTAAATTAGTTAGGGAATTTCATCTGGTCTCCTTAATTTTCTCTATATATTTTATTGTTAATTTAACAAATCATGTTATTTATATACATATGAATGTGTTTTATTGTCAAGTTTGTAATATTAATGTAAGGAATTGTATAAAAAATCATGTGTCTGCATTTTACTAATTATACTTTTATCCTTTTTTTCATTAAAATATAAAACAGTATTTTTTTTATAAAGTGTCAACTTTTTTTTAATATATACAGTTAAATAATAAATTACTGATAATAAAAATAAGCTTCAATAAATATCAGTTTAAAAATAAATTTAAAATGAAAGCAGAAAATAATATATTTTATGGATTTTTTTTTTTTTTTTTGTCTTCTTTTTTATTCAATTCAATTTTAATATTAAAATTTTATCAAAAATCTTAAAGTTTTCTGCAAAAAAAAAATCCCAAAACTTTAATAAATTTAACTTAAATGAATTGTTATAATGTTGAAAAATGCCATTATTTGCTTTTTAGTTCCAAAAAATTCTCTCTAACAAAATTAATTAATTTTGTTTTGTAAGTGCGTATGTATGTTTTTTTTTCAGCCAAAAACGGAAATTAAATTTCCCTTTATATATAATTTTATTTATTTAATTTGGTTTTTCCACAATTTTTCCGTTATTTGTTTGAGAGCACACAACGCCAAGTTGTATTGTATGATGATGTCCGGCTGTCTAACTAACTGCCTATTTGATTACAAAAAAAAAAATTAGAACTAAATAAATTTTAAACGGAAATTAATTTTATAACAATTATTCTACCTTAATAAGGTGTTTAAAGATTAGATTTCAAATGAAAATTGGGAAAATTAATGAGTTTTATAGAGATACACGCAGTTTTCCAGTGAAGAGATATTCAGTGCTGAACAGAACTAGAACAGAACTAGAACAGAACTAGAACAGAACTAGAACAGAACTAGAACAGAACTAGAACAGAACTAGAACAGAACTAGAACAGAACTAGAACTAGAACAGAACTAGAACAGAACTAGAACTAGAACAGAACTAGAACAGAACTAGAACAGAACTAGAACAGAACTAGAACAGAACTAAGAAACAGAACTAGAACAGAACTAGAACAGAACTAGAACAGAACTAGAACAGAACTAGAACAGAACTAGAACAGAACTAGAACAGAACTAGAACAGAACTAGAACAGAACTAGACACAGAACTAGAACAGAACTAGAACAGAACTAGAACAGAACTAGAACAGAACTAGAACAGAACTAGAACAGAACTAGAACAGAACTAGAACAGAACTAGAACAGAAACTAGAACAGAACTAGAACAGAACTAGAACAGAACTAGAACAGAACTAGAACAGAACTAGAACAGAACTAGAACAGAACTAGAACAGAACTAGAACACAACTAGACAGAACTAGAACAGAACTAGAACAGAACTAGAACAGAACTAGAACAGAACTAGAACAGA
The DNA here is from genome assembly GCF_015586225.1 of Lucilia sericata. NCBI lineage: Eukaryota > Metazoa > Arthropoda > Insecta > Diptera > Calliphoridae > Lucilia > Lucilia sericata. The sequence goes on from NW_023994310.1 coordinate 36,585, forward strand.
ACTAGAACAGAACTAGAACAGAACTAGAACAGAACTAGAACAGAACTAGAACAGAACTAGAACAGAACTAGAACAGAACTAGAACAGAACTAGAACAGAACTAGAACAGAACTAGAACAGAACTAGAACAGACCAGAACAGAACTAGAACAGAACTAGAACAGAACTAGAACAGAACTAAGAACAGAACTAGAACAGAACTAGAACAGAACTAGAACAGAAGTAGAACAGAACTAGAACAGAACTAGAACAGAAGTAGAACAGAACTAGAACAGAACTAGAACAGAACTAGAACAGAACTAGAACAGAACTAGAACAGAACTAGAACAGAACTAGAACAGAACTAGAACAGAACTAGAACAGAACTAGAACAGAACTAGAACAGAACTAGAACAGAACTAGAACAGAACTGCAAAACTTTTTTCATATATTTTTCACTTAATTGACAACACTGTTTTATTCTTTTACTAAATAACATATTGCCATACTGTTTTTTCCTCATTATATTAATTATTTGAACATTTTTATTACTTTTCTGTTTTTCTGTTCAAACTTTTCCAAATAATTACATGTTTAATTTAAAAAAACACATAGACAACTAAATAAACTTACTGACATTTTACAAAAAATAAAGTTTTTCTTTTTCCTATTTATATGGCAATAATATAAACCAAATGAAAATTATAAGGGAAAAAATAACAAATTTCTAAAACTTTCAAATTGAAAAAAGTTTTTTTTTTTTTTTTGTAAAAAATTTTGTGTTTAAAACATTAACAATAAAGGGAGTATGTTTAGGGGGGGTTTGAAAATAAATGGTCGACAACAAAAGGCTAAAGTTTTGCTTAGCTGCAGATAAATGTTGACGTGCCAATTTTTAAAAAATTAAATGTTAACACATGGGAGAGTTTGTTACATTTTGCGAAATAAAGATAAAACTTCACGACGTGCAAAATAAAATTTTTTGACATTTATTGCAATTAAATGGAAGAAAGAAGCAAACAAAACAAAATGTTGGCTAAAGGGGAAAAAATAAAGAAATTAGTTCAATAACTTTTCAATTGACAAGTTATTATTATTAAAATTTAAAAATTAAGAAATTTTTGTTATATTTTTCATAAATAATAGAATTGTTGTTGCTTTACTTTTTGAAAAAACCCTTTATATTTTCTACAAATATGTAAATGGCCTTAATATTTTATTATTTAATGAACTGTACATTATTATTTTTATGCTATTTATTATTAAAATATTGCCCATACAGTATTTTTTTCCTGTTTGTTTTTATGGTTATAAACAACAACAAAAACGCTACATATGTACCAACAACAAAAAAAAACCAATAATTATAATGCTTATACAATTTAAACTTTTAATTTATTTAATGGAAATTATCGAAATTAATTGAAATTAATGTTTTTCTCTTTTTCTTGTTTTTTTTTTTTCTGTTTTTAATAAATGCACATAAATTTATGAGTTTTTACACAAACAATTTAAAATTGTTAAACTGCAACAACAAACAAATGAATGAATAAATAAACAAACTTTATAATTTACAAATATAAATTAAAAAATTATACCAACAAAATTAACTAAATAATAAATTTATTATTGCAATATAAATAAAGAAATTAAATAACTATTAATCTGTAAAATTAAAACCTATAATCTATATAAATTTCTTATGTTTGTATAAACAAAATGCTAACACTTTAATCATAACTACGGGCTATCATTTCAGTTTGCTTAGCAAGTAAACAAAACGTTAGAGTGGTCAACTTGTGGTTTTTATTTAGAGCGATTAAATTAGTACAAATTTCTCTTAAATATTAATAATTAATTTATTAATTTTCAACATCTTGTTTGTAACTACTTATGTGTATGAGTGCGTTATAAGTAGATTAATTTAATTTAACCAATTGTTGCACTAGTATTTTTTTAATCTTCAACAAAGTTCATCATTAACTATAAATTAATTGCATTATTACAGTCATATGTTTAAAATATAAAATAATTATGATTAGACACGCTAAATAATAATTAAAATGATTAAAGTTTTGAGGTTAAGTCCAGCGTAGTGAGAAAATTAGAAAAAAGAACTAACAATAAATAAAATTTATAGTAAATATGATAAAAATTAAAAGAATAGAACTAGAACAGAACTAGAACAGAACTAGAACAGAACTAGAACAGAACTAGAACAGAACTAGAACAGAACCTAGAACAGAACTAGAACAGAACTAGAACAGAACTAGAACAGAACTAGAACAGAACTAGAACTAGAACTAGAACTAGAAAGAACTAGAACAGAACTAGAACAGAACTAGAACAGAACTAGAACAGAACTAGAACAGAACTAGAACAGAACTAGAACAGAACTAGAACAGAACTAGAACAGAACTAGAACAGAACTAGAACAGAACTAGAACAGAACTAGAAAGAACTAAAGCAGAACTAGAACAGAACTAGAACAAAACTAGAACAAAACTAGAACAGAACTAGAACAGAACAGAACTAGAACAGAACAGAACTAGAACAGAACTAGAACAGAACTAAAACAGAACTAGAACAGAACTAGAAAAGAACTAGAACAGAACTAGAACAGAACTAGAACAGAACTAGAACAGAACTAGAACAGAACTAGAACAGAACTAGAGCAGAACTAGAAACTAGAACTAGAACAGAACTAGAACAGAACTAGAACAGAACTAGAACAGAACTAGAACAGAACTAGAACAGAACTAGAACAGAACTAGAACAGAACAGAACTAGAACAGAACTAGATCAGAACTAGAACAGAACTAGAACAGAACTAGAACAGAACTAAACAGAACTAGAACAGAACTACAACAGAACTACAACAGAACTACAACAGAACTAGAACAGAACTAGAACAGAACTGGAACAGAACTACAAAGAACTACAACAGAACTAGAACAGAATAGAACAGACCTTGAACAGAACTAGAACAGAACTACAACAGAACAGAACTAGAACAGAACTAGAACAGAACTAGAACAGAACTAGAACAGAACTAGAACAGAACTAGAACAGAACTAGAACAGAACTAGAACAGAACTAGAACAGAACTAAAGAACTAGAACAGAACTAGAAAGAACTAGAACAGAACTAGAACAGAACTAGAACAGAACTAGAACAGAACTAGAACAGAACTAGAACAAACTAGAACTAGACCAGAACTAGAACAGAACTAGAACAGAACTAGAACAGAACTAGAACAGAACTAGAAACAGAACTAGAACAGAACTAGAACAGAACTAGAACAGAACTAGAACAGAACTAGAACAGAACTAGAACAGAACTAGAACAGAACTAGAACAGAACTAGAACAGAACTAGAACAGAACTAGAACAGAACTAGAACAGAACTAGAACAGAACTAGAACAGAACTAGAACAGAACTAGAACAGAACTAGAACAGAACTAGAACAGAACTAGAACAGAACTAAACAGAACTAGAACAGAACTAGAACAGAACTAGAACAGAACTAGAACAGAACTAGAACAGAACTAGAACAGAACTAGAACAGAACTAGAACAGAACTAGAACAGAACTAGAACAGAACTCGAACAGAACTAGAACAGAACTAGAACAGAACTAGAACAGAACTAGAACAGAACTAGAACAGAACTAGAACAGAACTAGAACAGAACTAGAACAGAACTAGAACAGAACTAGAACAGAACTAGAACAGAACTAGAACAGAACTAGAACAGAACTAGAACAGAACTAGAACAGAACTGAACAGAACTAGAACAGAACTAGAACAGAACTAGAACAGAACTAGAACAGAACTAGAACAGAACTAGAACAGAACTAGAACAGAACTAAACAGAACTAGAACAGAACTAGAACAGAACTAGAACAGAACTAGAACAGAACTAGAACAGAACTAGAAAGAACTAGAACTGAACTAGAAGAACTAGAAGAACTAGAACTGAACTAGAACAGAACTAGAACAGAACTAGAACAGAACTAGAACAGAACTAGAACAGAACTAGAACAGAACTAGAACAGAACTAGAACAGAACTAGAACAGAACTAGAACAGAACTAGAACAGAACTAGAACAGAACTAGAACAGAACTAGAAACTGAACTAGAACAGAATTAGAACAGAACAGAACTACAACAGCACTAGAACAGTACTAGAACAGAACTACAACAGAACTAGAACAGATTAGAACAAAACGGAAAACAAAACTTGTGCTTAAAAGCTCCTTTGAAAGCTTTATTATATTTAAATTATATTTAAGAGCTTATTCCTGGAGCTTTCTTATAAAATTTTAGAATTTGAAAAACTTTCAAGAAAATTTTGTTACTTTTTTTTATACTCATTCCCAAACTATGTATATAGTTTTTAAATTTCAATTAATTTCTTTTTGCAAAAAGTTTTGCTAAATTATTGTTAGTGTTTTTTTTTATACAATTGTAAGTCCATCGAAATGTTATTTAATAGCAATTAAGTACATTTATCAAACTAAATTGAAACTGCTGCCACATTAGCACTAGACTTTGGCAAAAAAATATATATATTTTTTTATCTTTTTTTTGAGCAAATACCACAAGATAAAGTTTCTTTTTAGAGGAAAATTGCAAAAAAGAATAACATATTCCTAAATAAATAACTCCCTCCCCCCCAAAAAAAAGAGATATTTAATGCTATTTAGTTGGCTAAAGAAATGTAATAGAAACCAATAGCTAATATTAAGTTAACTACAGATTAAATGTTGGTAAGGAAAGAGAATTAGTTTTGTTGTTGGTAAAAACACGTTCCGACTCCAATTAAGGAGTTTTTAACTTCACATAACAATTATACAAGTTTAACGCTTTTTTTCTACTTTTTTGTTTAGGAATTTTTGTTGCGATTTATAGAGAAAAGTTTATGCTATCAATTAAATGTTGTTAAATTTTATTTAATTTTTTCTTCTTCTTTTCTCTCTCTCTCTCTTAAGTATTGCTTAAAAGAAAAACATTTGTTACTAATTATCGTGGCAATAAAATTTAAGTAAATGCTGTTAAGGGAATTTGTTTTAACTTTTCCTCATTCGGAAAAATTGTGTAAATAATAATAAAGAAAATGAGAAAAAATTATATGAAATCAATATTAAGTGCAAATTAATTAATATTAATTGATGAAGTAATTTCTTGCGTTTGGTTATTATTTTACAAAAAAGGGCAATTAAAGAAACAAAAGAAAAAGTTCATAAATTAAGACATTATTAGGTAAATTTAAGAATTTTGTTTTAATTGTTGTTCATGATAACTAAACAAATACCTAAAAACGCTTGTTTTTTAAGCAAATTGTCAATACTGTTTTAATGGCCACATTACTAAAAAAACAAAATATGGCAACTTTTGTTAAAGACACACAGAGCGGAATTAATAATAAGTTAACATGCTTAACTTTATAAAAACATTTATATACAACATTTTTAATCTTAATAATTTCCTAATTATTACCCTTGTTTTAGCTTAAAATTATTTTTCAAAATTTTCCTTTAATGTCTTCATAAAATATTGTTTATTTTCCAAAAATATACAATTTTAATTTCATACATTAATATTTATTAAAAAAAACAGATATTCTAAACAATAACCACAATATGTTGCCAAAAAAAGCATTTTTTAAACATTTCCTTAAACACACACACTCCCCCTATTAAACGTATTAAATCCCTGAAATATGTTACCGCCTTGCATGACATTTAAATGTCATATACAAACCTTTTTTTCTTAAATAATTTCTTTTATAACAATAATGTTCTTGTAAAACCACACATACACATAAAAACCATTAAGTACAGCTGTGTTTTATTTTATAATTCCTTAGGATTTCATTTATAATTTCCTCTTTTATATTTTGAAATTTTTAATGGTTTTTACCTGAATTTAATAACAGAATTTTTATTAATACATTAATTCTTAAAGCATTAAGGAAAATTTTTAATAAATAATGTTACATAGATGTAGTCTTCTGGTTTGTTTGTTGTTCTAGTTTTGTTCTAGTACTGTTCTAGTTCTGTTCTAGTTCTGTTCTAGTTCTGTTCTAGTTCTGTTCTAGTTCTGTTCTGTTCTGTTCTAGTTTGTTCTATTCTGTTCTAGTTCTGTTCTAGTTCTGTTCTAGTTCTGTTAGTTCTGTTCTAGTTCTGTTCTAGTTCTGTTCTAGTTCTGTTCTACTTCTGTTCTAGTTCTGTTCTAGTTCTGTTCTAGTTCTGTTCTAGTTCTGTTCTAGTTCTGTTCAGTTCTGTTCTAGTTCTGTTCTAGTTCTGTTCTAGTTTGTTCTAGTTCTGTTCTAGTTCTGTTCTAGTTCTGTTCTAGTTCTGTTCTAGTTCTGTTCTAGTTCTGTTCCAGTTCTGTTCTAGTTCTGTTTAGTTCTGTTCTAGTTCTGTTCTAGTTCTGTTCTAGTTCTGTTCTAGTTCTGTTCTAGTTCTGTTCTAGTTCTGTTCTAGTTCTGTTCTAGTTCTGTTCTAGTTCTGTTTAGTTCTGTTCAGTTCTGTTCTAGTTCTGTTCTAGTTCTGTTCTAGTTCTGTTCTAGTTCTGTTCTAGTTCTGTTCAGTTCTGTTCTAGTTCTGTTCTAGTTCTGTTCTAGTTCTGTTCTAGTTCTGTTCTAGTTCCGTTATAGTTCTGTTCTAGTTCTGTTCTAGTTCTGTTTAGTTCTAGTTCTGTTCTAGTTCTGTTCTAGTTCTGTTCTAGTTCTGTTCTAGTTCTCTAGTTCTGTTCTAGTTCTGTTCTAGTTCTGTTCTAGTTCTGTTCTAGTTCTGTTCTAGTTCTGTCTAGTTCTGTCTAGTTCTGTTCTAGTTCGTTCTAGTTCTGTTCTAGTTCTGTTCTAGTTCTGTTCTAGTTCTGTTCTAGTTCTGTTCTAGTTCTGTTCTAGTTCTGTTCTAGTTCTGTTCTAGTTTCTGTTCTAGTTCTGTTCTAGTTCTGTTCTAGTTCTGTTCTAGTTCTGTTTCTAGTTCTGTTCTAGTTCTGTTCTAGTTCTGTTCTAGTTCTGTTCTAGTTCTGTTCTAGTTCTGTTCTAGTTCTGTTCTAGTTCTGTTCTAGTTCTGTTCTAGTTCTGTTCTAGTTCTGTTCTAGTTCTGGTTCTAGTTCTGTTCTAGTTCTGTTCTAGTTCTGTTCTAGTTCTGTTCTAGGTCGTTCTAGTTCTGTTCTAGTTCTGTGCTAGTTCTGTTCTAGTTCTGTTCTAGTTCTGTTCTAGTTCTGTTCTAGTTCTGTTCTAGTTCTGTTCGTCAGTTCTGTTCTAGTTCTGTCTAGTTCTGTTCTAGTTCTGTTCTAGTTCTGTTTCTAGTTCTGTTCTAGTTCTGTTCTGTAGTTCTGTTCTAGTTTAGTTCTGTTCTAGTTCTGTTCTAGTTCTGTTCTAGTTCTGTTCTAGTTCTGTTCTAGTTCTGTTCTAGTTCTGTCTGTTCTGTTCTAGTTCTGTTCTAGTTCTGTTTTGTTCTAGTTCTGTTCTAGTTCTTTTGTTCTAGTTCTGTTCTAGTTCTGTTCTAGTTCTGTTCTAGTTCTGTTCTAGTTCTGTTCTAGTTCTGTTCAGTTCTGTTCTAGTTCTGTTCTAGTTCTGTTCTAGTTCTGTTCTAGTTCTGTTCTAGTTCTGTTCTAGTTCTGTTCTAGTTCTGTTCTAGTTCTGTTCTAGTTTTGTTCTAGTTCTGTTCTAGTTCTGTTCTAGTTCTGTTCTAGTCCTGTTCTAGTTCTGTTCTAGTTCTGTTCTAGTTCTGTTCTAGTTCTGTTCTAGTTCTGTTCTAGTTCTGTTCTAGTTCTGTTCTAGTTCTGTTCTAGTTCTGTTCTAGTTCTGTTCTAGTTCTGTTCTAGTTCTGTTCTAGTTCTGTTTAGTTCTGTTCTAGTTCTGTTCTAGTTTTGTTCTAGTTTTGTTCTAGTTTTGTTGTAGTTTTGTTGTAGTTCTGTTCTAGTTCTGTTCTAGTTCTGTTCTAGTTCTGTTCTAGTTCTGTTCTAGTTCTGTTCTAGTTATGTTCTAGTTATGTTCTAGTTCTGTTCTAGTTCTGTTCTAGTTCTGTTCTATTTCTGTTCTAGTTTGTTCTAGTTCTGTTCTAGTTCTGTTCTAGTTCTGTTCTAGTTCTGTTCTAGTTCTGTTCTAGTTCTGTTCTAGTTCTGTTCTAGTTCTGTTCTAGTTCTGTTCTAGTTGTTCTAGTTCTGTTCTATTTCTGTTCTAGTTCTGTTCTAGTTCTGTTCTAGTTCTGTTCTAGTTCTGTTCTAGTTCTGTTCCAGTTCTGTTCTAGTTCTGTTCTAGCTTTAAAACACAAAACACGTTTTAATTTTAAACTGTAGCTCTCTGTAGAGCTTTAAGTTTTGACTTAATTTCGGATAAAACAGCAAAACTTTAATATTTATCTTCGTTTTAATTTGGCTGCCTTCATCAACAATATATACGAAATGGAAAAGAAAACGGGGGGTGAGACAGGGTACAGCTGATATTTGTATATCTATAAAAACACGACATATATTTATTTACAGGGCCCAGTCAAGTGTATAGTAATTACTAAAGCAGATTATATTAACAGACATTAATACTTTCTTCCTTTTCCCTTTATTTAAATCCATAGTAACAGACGAATATATTGGATGATATACGAATGTTTGATAAGAAAAAATACATTATAATAAAGAAAAAATAATGCAAGAGAGAAAAATTTATTTTTAATTACTTATCGTTATGTATAGGAAAATGGAATTTTAAGAAAAAATTTTTATAAGTTAAACATATTGTTATAAATTAATAAAAACAAATATGAAGAATATAATAAAGGTGTTGAATTAAATTAATAAGATTTTTTAATAAGATTAAATAAAGTTTCATTATTAAAAAGACTTGTAAAAAATATAATTTAAAAAGATTTGGCTGTAAAAAGGTTAATTTTTCACTCATTGGGAGCTCAGCTGGGAGCTTTAAAGAGAAGAAAAGTAGAAAGAGAGAGAAAGCTTAACTTACTTTTAATACTGTGCCTATATCTGTTTTAAATAGTATAGATTTTCCTTAACTCACAACCTTGTTTCTAAAAACTTAACCTTGTAAAATAAAAATCAATTTTTTTTTTCAAAAAGGACGACTTTTAAAACACCCTCTTTTTTCTATGCCTAGAGCTAAGTAATAAAACTTTTTGTCATCCCCCCACACTTTCCTGCAATGAATTTGCTATGGTAGCTTCTTTTTAAAAGAAGAAATATATGAGATTTTTAAGTTTTTAGCTAAGCAGGATGCAAGAACATTTAAAAACTTATTAAATTGCTATAATTTATAACATTTTATCTGTTACTTTTATACTAATATACAAAGGACAAAAGGGGGGTGTAGGATTTTGTCTTATGGAAAATACACAACTTACTTCAACAATAAAATAGATATTGTGAAAACAAGACAATAGAAAATTTATATATTTATTATAAGTTACGGAAACTCGTTAGTTTAAGTTTTGTTTCGTTTACTCTCTTTCTCTCTCCATGCTGTAATGCTTTTAAAATACGGAAATGTAAAATTCAGAGAAAATTAATTGCAAAAAAGCACTTTTAAACCTTTTGTTGTCCTAAAAATTTAATCTGGCAACTTTGTATGCAGAGTTGTTTTTTATGGCGTTAAACGAAAGTGAAGTTAGCTGCAAAAGAGAATAAGCTCCGACAGATAGTCTAGTATATGTAATACAGACGACTATAGACTAGATAGACTAGACTATAGACTAGACTATAGACTAACTATAGAGACTAGACTATAGACTAGACTATAGACTAGACTAGAGACTTAGACTAGACTAGACTATAGACTAGACTATAGACTAGACTATAGACTAGACTATAGACTAGACTATAGACTAGACTATAGACTAGACTATAGACTAGACTATAGAATAGACTATAGACTAGACTATAGACTAGACTATAGACTAGGACTATAGACTAGACTATAGACTAGACTATAGACTAGACTATAGACTAGACTATAGGACTAGACTATAGACTAGACTATAGACTAGACTCGACTACTAGACTAGACTATAGACTAGACTATAGACTAGACTATAGACTAGACTATAGACTAGACTTGACTAGACTATAGACTAGACTAGACTATAGACTAACTATAGACTAGACTATAGACTAGACTACTAGACCTAGACTATAGACTAGACTATAGACTAGACTATAGACTAGACTTAGACTAGACTAATAGACTTAGACTATAGACTAAGCTATAGACTAGACTATAGACTAGACTAGACTAGACTAGAGACTAACTATAGACTAGACTATAGACTAGACTATAGACTAGACTATAGACTAGACTATAGACTAGACTATAGACTAGACTATAGACTAGACTATAGACTAGACTATAGACTAGACTATAGACTAGACTATAGACTAGACTATAGACTAGACTATAGACTAGACTATAGACTAGACTATAGACTAGAGTATAGACTAGACTATAGACTAGACTATAGACTATACTATAAACTAGACTATAGACTAGACTATAATCTACACTATAGACTAGACTATAGACTAGACTATAGACTAGACTATAGACTAGACTATAGACTAGACTATAGACTAGACTATAGACTAGACTATAGACTAGAGTATAGACTAGACTATAGACTAGACTATAGACTATACTATAAACTAGACTATAGACTAGACTATAATCTACACTATAGACTAGACTATAGACTAGACTATAGACTAGACTATAGACTACACTATAGACTAGACTATAGACTAGACTATAGACTAGACTATAGACTAGACTATAGACTAGACTATAGACTACACTATAGACTAGACTATAGACTAGACTATAGGACTATAGACTAGACTATAGACTAGACTATAGACTGGACTATAGACTAGACTATAGACTAGACTATAGACTAGACTATAGACTAGACTATAGACTAGACTATAGACTAGACTATAGACTAGACTATAGACTAGACTATAGACTAGACTATAGACTAGACTATAGACTAGACTAGACTACTATAGACTAGACTATAGACTAGACTACACACTAGACTATAGACTAGACTACAGACTAGACTATAGACTAAACTACAGACTAGACTATAGGCTAGACTATAGATTACAATATAGACTAGACTATAGACTAAACTACAGACTAGACGATAGACTAGACTATAGACTAGACTATAGACTAGACTATAGACTAGACTATAGACTAGACTATAGACTAGACTAGACTAGACTATAGACTAGACTATAGACTAGACTATAGACTAGACTATAGACTAAACTATAGACTAGACTATAGACTAGACTATAGACTAGACTATAGACTATACTATAGACTAGACTATAGACTAGACTATAGACTATACTCTAAACTAGACTCTAAACTAGACTATAGACTAGACTATAATCTAGACTTTAGAGTAGACTATAGACTAGACTATAGACTAGACTATAGACTAGACTATAGACTAGACTATAGACTAGACTATAGACTAGACTATAGACTAGACTATAGACTAGACTATAGACTAGACTATAGACTAGACTATAGACTAGACTAAAGACTAGACTATAGACTAGACTACAGACTAGGCTATAGACTGGACTATAGACTAGACTAAAGACTAGACTAAAGACTAGACTATAGACTAGACTATAGACTAGACTATAGACTAGACTATAGACTAGACTATAGACTAGACTATAGACTAGACTATAGACTAGACTATAGACTAGACTATAGACTAGACTATAGACTAGACTATAGACTAAAGTAAAGACTAGACTATAGACTAGACTATATACTAGACTATAGACTAGACTATAGACTATACTCTAAACTAGACTATAGACTAGACTATAATCTAGACTTTAGAGTAGACTATAGACTAGACTATAGACTAGACTAGACTATATACTAGACTATAGACTAGACTATAGACTAGACTATAGACCAGACTATAGACTAAAGAAAGGTCTATGGACTACTACTTATTTGGACTACTTATCGAAAAGTTATCCATATTATTAAAAAAGTACTAAAGTATTGTATTTTCCATTCCTGATTTCTGTTAAAAAATTAAATTTTCTAAATATTAAATCGCATTTGCTTTTAAATTTTGTCGATGATTTGTTAAAAAATCTTTTATTTTCTTTCTTTTTTTTTTTTTTGCCACTCATTTGATTAGTTCACGAAATATCATGTATTTACTCATGAAAGCAAAAAAAGAAATCAAAAAAAGAAAGAAAAAAAGAAATTGAAACATAAAAATAACAACAACAACAAAACGAGAATTATATTATATGTCTGGCTGGTAATGTGATTATAAACGTTATCGATATGCAGCTACCATATAACAGCATACACAGAGGCAATCCCTTTTTTGTTGCCCGAAAAAAAAGTGATAAAAAGTATAGCATATATTTGGGGGAAAAATAGAGAGATGAGTTGAAATGTATACAAATAAATAAACCAGGACTTACGCACCCTTAAAAATAGTGACAACAATGTCTAAAACGTTGAACAAATGAAAATGACTTTACACACAGGATCTAGTTTTGAACGTTTTAGTCAGTAGTCTCTAGTCTAGCTCTTGTTATTTAGCTCGGCCACTTACACGTCACTTAATCGAATTAACATCAAAAACATGGCGTCAAACATAAAGGAGATAGGGAGGGGGTTAGAAGAGCAAAAGATTGTGTGTGTTTGTCAGGAGTTAGATATCCGTTTATGGTCAGTATGATTTGTTTTTTTCTTTACAGACTTCTTTTGAAAGGGGATTTTTAGGATTTTATCTATTATTTTTTTAACATTGAAAAAAGTAAGGAAATATCCCCAAAATTTGTGATAATTTGGGGAAAATATATTGAGGTTATGTTCAATGACAGTTTGGTTTAACAGCATAAGCCAAATGTGGCATGTTAACAAAAGTATTTCTTATCTAACAAAAGTTTGTTGGAAAAAAGGTGTAAATTTCAAAATATTAATTGATTTTTTTCTTTTCATTTCTTTTTAGATATGAACAAGGGTTCACCTATTGATTATAAAAGTGGCTCGGCTTGTTCGACACCCACCAAGGATACGTTAAAAGGTTACGAACGTTCGGCTAATAATTGTTTGGGTCCAGTGCTTCCGCCCCGCAGTGTTATGAGCGGCATACCTTCCCATCATTATTCGGCACCCATGAATTTTCGCAAAGATTTAGCTGCACGCTGTTCGGCTAAATGTGTGGCCATTGTAGCGGTATCGGTATTTGTGGCCATGTGTGTTTTGTTAATATTTTTAACAGGTATTTTCAACAAAAAAAAAAAACTCATTTCCCTATAAAAATATTTATATAAAATTTCTTTCTTTTAAAGGATTTGGTGTTCTTCATTGGTCTCCCTCTGCCCCCTGTACAGTTCTAGTCGGCAATGAGGCCTCTGAGGTAACCGCCGCCAAAAGTACTAATACCGATCTCTCGAAATTGCACAATTCCTCGTTACGCTCAAAAACTGGACAATCCACCATGGTAACAACGGCCACCTCTTCGCTGTCTTCCTCACAGGCGGCAGCTTCTTCATCAGCATTTCAGTCTACATCTGCCTCTTCAGTAGCTGTGGGTGTTGGTGGTTCAGCGGTGGCTACTTCATTGTCATCGTCCTCCTCTTCGATATCGTTGTCTTCATCGACTTCGCTGTCATCACCATTGGCAAATGCCAATAATGGAGGTAATTATTCACAAGTTTTAATTATTTTTAAATGAGTTTTATACACAAAAGCAAAAGAGACGAATAAGAGAAAACAACAACCAGGACTGCATGAAAATTCTATTTCTTTTTCAAGAAAACAACAAAATTCATCTTGTACACAGTTTTTTATAACAAAGTTTTTATATTTTGCTTCCTTCGACTTATCCTCTTCCTCACCTTTAAAAACAAAAACTAAAATTACAGCTAAAGAAATAAACAAACCATACAAAAATTGTTGACAATATAACTGTCATTACATGATTAAGTTTTTATAATTTAAAGAGAGAATTTCCAAACAATTTAATGAAGTTTTAATAGATTAACTTTGGCTAGTTCTATTTTAGTTCTATTTTTCCAGTTCAGTTCTAGTTCAGTTCTAGTTCAGTTCTAGTTCTAGTTCTGTTCTAGTTCTGTTCTAGTTCTAGTTCAGTTCTAGTTCAGTTCTAGTTCAGTTCTAGTTCAGTTCTAGTTCAGTTCTAGTTCTAGTTCTGTTCTAGTTCTAGTTCTGTTCTAGTTTCTAGTTCTGTTCTAGTTCTGTTCTAGTTCTGTTCTAGTTCTGTTCTAGTTCTGTTCTAGTTCTGTTCTAGTTCTGTTCTAGTTCTGTTCTAGTTCTGTTCTAGTTCTGTTCTAGTTCTGTTCTAGTTCTGTTCTAGTTCTTCTAGTTCTGTTCTAGTTCTGTTCTACTTCTGTTCTAGTTCTATTCTAGTTCTGTTCTAGTTCTGTTCTGTTCTAGTTCCGTTCTAGTTCCGTTCTAGTTCTGTTCTAGTTCTGTTCTAGTTCTGTTCTAGTTCAGTTCTAGTTCCGTTCTAGTTCCGTTCTAGTTCTGTTCTAGTTCTGTTCTAGTTCTGTTCTAGTTCAGTTCTAGTTCTGTTCTAGTTCAGTTCTAGTTCAGTTCTTGTTCAGTTCTAGTTTAGTTCTAGTTCAGTTCAGTTCAGCTCTAGTTCAGTTCTAGTTATGTTCTAGTTCAGTTCTAGTTCAGTTCAGTTCTAGTTCTGTTCTAGTTCAGTTCTAGTTCAGTTCTAGTTCAGTTCTTGTTCAGTTTTAGTTCAATTCTAGTTCAATTCTAGTTCAATTCTAGTTCGGTTCTAGTTCTGTTCTAGTTCTGTTCTAGTTCTGTTCTAGTTCTGTTCTAGTTCTGTTCTAGTTCTGTTCTAGTTCTGTTCTAGTTCTGTTCTAGTTCTGTTCTAGTTCTGTTCTAGTTCTGTTCTAGTTCTGTTCTAGTTCTGTTCTAGTTCTGTTCTAGTTCTGTTCTAGTTCTGTTCTAGTTCTGTTCTAGTTCTGTTCTAGTTCTGTTCTAGTTCTGTTCTAGTTCTGTTCTAGTTCTGTTCTAGTTCTGTTCTGTTCTAGTTCTGTTCTAGTTCTGTTCTAGTTCTGTTCTAGTTCTGTTCTAGTTCTGTTCTAGTTCTGTTCTAGTTCTGTTCTAGTTCTGTTCTAGTTCTGTTCTAGTTCTGTTCTAGTTCTGTTCTAGTTCTGTTCTAGTTCTGTTCTAGTTCTGTTCTAGTTCTGTTCTAGTTCTGTTCTAGTTCTTCTAGTTCTGTTCTAGTTCTGTTCTAGTTCTGTTCTAGTTCTGTTCTAGTTCTGTTCTAGTTCTGTTCTAGTTCTGTTCTAGTTCTGTTCTAGTTCTGTTCTAGTTCTGTTCTAGTTCTGTTCTAGTTCTGTTCTAGTTATGGTCTAGTTCTGTTCTAGTTCTGTTCTAGTTCTGTTCTAGTTCTGTTCTAGTTCTGTTCTAGTTCTGTTCTAGTTGTTCTAGTTCTGTTCTAGTTCTGTTCTAGTTCTGTCTAGTTCTGTTCTAGTTCTGTTCAGTTCTGTTCTAGTTCTGTATTCTGTTCTAGTTCTGTTCTAGTTCTGTTCTAGTTCTGTTCTAGTTCTGTTCTAGTTCTGTTCTAGTTCTGTTCTAGTTCTGTTCTAGTTCTGTTCTAGTTCTGTTCTAGTTCTGTTCTAGTTCTGTTCTAGTTCTGTTCTAGTTCTGTTCTAGTTCTGTTCTAGTTCTGTTCTAGTTCTGTTCTAGTTCTGTTCTAGTTCTGTTCTAGTTCTGTTCTAGTTCTGTTCTAGTTCTGTTCTAGTTCTGTTCTAGTTCTGTTCTAGTTCTGTTCTAGTTCTGTTAGTTCTGTTTCTAGTTCTGTTCTAGTTCTGTTCTAGTTCTGTTCTAGTTCTGTTCTAGTTCTGTTCTAGTTCTGTTCTAGTTCTGTTCTAGTTCTGTTCTAGTTCTGTTCTAGTTCTGTTCTAGTTCTGTTCTAGTTCTGTTCTAGTTCTGTTCTAGTTCTGTTCTAGTTCTGTTCTAGTTCTTTTCTAGTTCTGTTCTAGTTCTGTTCTAGTTCTGTTCTAGTTCTGTTCTAGTTCTGTTCTAGTTCAGTTCTAGTTCTGTTCTAGTTCTGTTCTAGTTCTGTTCTAGTTCAGTTTTAGCTCAGTCCAGTTCTAGTTTTTTTAATATTTAAAATTAAAGAAAAATGATTAGATTTTCCCTTATTATTTAATTGGTTTCCTTTAAGATTTTCAAAGTAATTAAATCACTTTTAAAATATTCTAGTATTCTCAAATGTTAACTCTCATTTTGTGTAAAATAATCAAATTATAAACACATTTTTTACGCATAATTAAAGCGTGAAACCTAAAACTTTTTAATGCCATCTTTCTTCGTACTCCACCCCCTCCCCCTCCCCCTTAAGTAAAAACCAAAATACAGTAAAATAAAACTACCCCGTTTAACACAGAATTTAGTTCTTAAGGAATAACTTAAAGTACTTTAGGTCTACAAATATTTATAAATTAAGAACAATTTTAGAAAACTGAAAATTTATTTTACTTATATTGTAAAAAAAAATAGTTCAGTCGAGAATTTCACAAATGGCGTTCAATAATTGGTATGCTCCGGACCGACAGAGGCGGCCTTCTTCTTATTCTAGTATTAAAACAAAAATTGGTACACGCTTTAAACGCAGTTTGTTGGAGGAAAATCTTAATCTTAAAATTAATGATGAAAAGATAATGACAACAACAGATAACGAAGTAATTTTACAACAACAACAAACTACCAACTCTATTAGTGACAATGATGTTGAAAATGATAAAGAAGTTTTAAAGGTAAATCCACGGGATAAAGAAGAGGGATTTTTAGTAAAAAGTAATTATGACGAGTTTGGAAACTTAGCAACTACAACAGATGAAAGTTTTGCCTCCACCACTAAAGGATTTTTAGAAAATGAAGAGACGTCTACTTTAAAGGAAGATAAATTTACAAAGACAACAGCTATAACATCTTTAGAACATAATGAAGATGTTAATGATGATGATGACGAGGATGATAAAACTTTAAAAATCAATAACATATTAAAACGCAATCAAAGTAATAAACATAAAATTAATAAAGAACAAGATATACAAAAGCCGAATAAGGAAAATGTTGCCACTCCTGTTTTTACTTTAGAGAAAGTGGAAGAGTTAGATGAATTGGAAACCACCACAAAAATGTATACAATATTTGAAAATTATAATTATGATGAAGAAGAAGATTTTCAATTAACTATAGAAAAAAGTAATGAAAATTCATTTAAAACTCTAACTAAAGATAACAAAGACGATTCTATACTCCCAGCTTTGGTGGTAGAGAGTGAAAATGACAAGCAAAATGTCAACAAACAAGAGCTAAATAATAAATCTCTACAAAATGACAGTAAACATTATAATAATGATGATAAAAATAAAAATGATTATGAAAAAGAAGACCAGGAAACTTTACAAATCAATGATTTTAAGTTAAAAGAAAATGATGAAATGTCTGTTAAAGAATCTAATTTAAAAGACATTTATGATGACAGTTATTTATCCGTCAAGTATCAAGAAAAAAATCCTTATGACCAAGAAAATGATAACAACCAAAAAGAAGAAGAATCTTGGGAAAATTTAATGTTAAATGATGGTTTAATGCTACAGCAACAACAACAATTTGAGGAAATAAATTATAATCATAATTTAGATGATATAGATATAGTCAAACTAGAGCAGACTCACTCCAATGAGGAGGAACTTTATAAAACAATAAATAATACCAATAACAATAAGTCCAAAGAAAAACAAAAAGCCAAGAAAAAATTTCAATTAAACACCGCCCAATATGATAAACAAGAAAATGAAGTTTTACGCAATGAAGAAGCAGAATTAATACTTAATAATCCTTTATATGAAAAACCTATAACCTCTGCACCTCCTTCTTCGCACACTCAGCAGGAAAGCCAGATTCCTGAACATAAGATACATATAAATAATGATGATGTACAAGATAAACGTATAATAGTGAATTTAACTATAGCTTCCAATGATGGTTCCGGTAATGTTTATACTTTACATGTTGACATACCGGCCTTTGATCAAAAGGGTCAGGTGAAAAATATGCAACAGATTTTGACTCATGAGAAATTAAACAAAAAACAAGAAGAATTACAAGATGTAAAAGTAAAAGAAACCGAAAAATCTTCTCCTATTACAACAACAACTGCACAACCTGAGCCAGAACCTTTTAAATTTAGTCCTTATTGTATACCAGAACCACCGCCTCCCATACCAGAATGTCCCTGTGCTTGTGGTTTGTATGGGGAAATCACAACAAGTTCTACAACTTTAGACAATGAACCTGACCTAGAACTAGACTCTACTAAAGACGACTGGTTCTCTTCTTCTACTACTACTACTACCATCTCTACTGAAACTTCATCAACTATAACTAATATTTACAATGAAAACCCCAACATTTTAACTAATGTGAATGCTAGTGATGATTTTGTTATCGATAATAATAATAATAATAGTGATGTTACTACTACCACTGCCAGCTCTAATATGTTTGATTTTGTTACTGATAATGATAATGATTTTGTCACTAATAACAATAATAATACTATTGTGAATGTTTTAAATGAAACTAATGATAATGGTGAAAAGTTTGCATGTCCCGATGTTATGCCTATTCTAATACTTGAAGGTGATTTGTCTTATCTTTCTTAAATATTCTATTTAAAATAACCAACAAAACTAATAAAAACTAACTTTTAAAATAAAAAATAATAATAAATTAACAAATAAATTTCATATGCATTATGAAA
Source organism: Lucilia sericata (assembly GCF_015586225.1). NCBI lineage: Eukaryota > Metazoa > Arthropoda > Insecta > Diptera > Calliphoridae > Lucilia > Lucilia sericata. Next base: position 55,406 of record NW_023994310.1, read on the forward strand.
ATTTCCATAATAAATTAATTTTTTCATACATTTTTACACATATTATATCATTTGAAACCTTAACAGTGTTTTTAATAATTTAATTTTTAAGTTATCATTATATTCATACATATATTTAATTTTTATTAACATTTATCATTATTGCTTTCAAATTATTAGTATTGGCTTTAAAAAAACATCAAAATTTTTCATCAAACTTTTCAAAATTCAACATTTAATCATAAAATAATCATTAAATAATAAACATTTTATAATTTAAACAACAAATTACAAACAACAGCTAAATAATAAATTTAATTAAAAAATTCTGAAACCAAAATTGTAAAATTTTCCGAACCATAATTGAAAATGTTTAACATAACATCAAAAATTTTATTTCATTTAGAAAAAATCTCTGAAATTCAGTTGTAGTTCAGTTCTAGTGAATTCCAGTTCAGTTGTAGTTCAGTTCTAGTTCAGTTCTAGTTCAGTTCTAGTTCAGTTCTAGTTCAGTTCTAGTTCGTTCAGTTCTAGTTCAGTTCTAGTTCAGTTCTAGTTCAGTTCTAGTTCAGTTCTAGTTCAGTTCTAGTTCAGTTCTAGTTCAGTTCTAGTTCAGTTCTAGTTCAGTTCTAGTTCAGTTCTAGTTCAGTTCTAGTTCAGTTCTAGTTCAGTTCTAGTTCAGTTCTAGTTCAGTTCTAGTTCAATTCTAGTTCAGTTCTAGTTCTGTTCTAGTTCAGTTCTAGTTCAGTTCTAGTTCAGTTCTAGTTCAGTTCTAGTTCAGTTCTAGTTCAGTTCTAGTTCAGTTCTAGTTCAGTTCTAGTTCAGTTCTAGTTCAGTTCTAGTTCAGTTCTAGTTCAGTTCTAGTTCAGTTCTAGTTCAGTTCTAGTTCAGTTCTAGTTCAGTTCTAGTTCAGTTCTAGTTCAGTTCTAGTTCAGTTCTAGTTCAGTTCTAGTTCAGTTCTAGTTCAGTTCTAGTTCAGTTCTAGTTCAGTTCTAGTTCAGTTCTAGTTCAGTTCTAGTTCAGTTCTAGTTCAGTTCTAGTTCAGTTCTAGTTCAGTTCTAGTTCAGTTCTAGTTCAGTTCTAGTTCAGTTCTAGTTCAGTTCTAGTTCAGTTCTATTTCAGTTCTAGTTCAGCTCTAATTTACATCTAGTTCAGTTCTAATCTACATCTAGTTCAGTTCTAGTTCAACAATTGCAAATAAAAACAAATTTAAAAATCGTTTTATTGTCATCTCTAATTAAATGTAAATAAACAAAAACGTAACAATAACAAGCTTTATCAACTAAACGTCAAGTTAACAAACCCATATTAACAAAACAAATCAAAACTATATTCAAACTTAACCTAAAATTTCAACAAAATTAAAAATACTTTCAGAATCTCTGTACAAAAACTCTCATTTAATTTTTAAATATTTTTAACTCTAGCTATTATTTTCCAAAAAAAATTTTAAAGCCAAACTAACCCTTTATAACAAATTTTTTGTGTTTTTTCTTTGTGCTTCATTTTGGGAAAATCTGCAATTTTAAACCCTATAAAAACAAAAATAGGTGCTCGTACATTCCCTGCCCGTAGTTTTCCGCCAGATGGTACAACTTTTGGTCAAATTACTTTAGGACAAAAGTTAACCAAAGAAATCCAACCCTACAGTTATTGGAATATGCAATTCTATCAATCGGAACCGGCCTATGTGAAATTTGATTATACCATACCGAGAGGAGCCTCAATAGGTGTTTATGGCCGACGTAATGCTTTACCCACACATACACAATATCATTTTAAGGAGGTTTTAAGTGGTTTTAGTGCCAGTACTAGATCTACTAGAGCGGCCCATGTAAGTATTTTTGGATTTTTTAACAATTAAAAAGGTATTAAGGGTTTTACAGGGATTTATTTGATAAAAGCTGAATTATATACTAAACCCCCTTGCTTTATTAACCTAATAAATGTGTGTTTTTGTCTTTTTTTATGTATTTTCATGCTTTACTCCACACAACACCTAAACATTTTTATCATTTTATTTCGAAACACTATCCATAACCTCAAAACTCAACTTCATACTACACTTCATATACCACTACTACTACTACTACCAATAAAACAAAACCGGACTGTAGCAATCGATAACACGTGAAGTTACCCGTTATATGGAACCAGGACATTGGTTTGTTTCCCTCTACAATGATGATGGTGATGTTCAAGAAATCACTTTTTATGCCACTATTGCCGAAGATATGACACAAAATTGCCCGAATGGTTGTTCGGGTAATGGACAATGTTTACTAGGACATTGTCAATGTAATCCCGGTTTTGGTGGTGATGATTGTAGTGAAAGTGTTTGTCCTGTTCTATGTTCTCAGCATGGTGAATATATAAATGGTGAATGTATATGTAATCCAGGATGGAAGGGTAAAGAATGTTCGCTACGTCATGATGAATGTGAAGTGGCCGATTGTAATGGTCATGGTCATTGTGTTAGTGGAAAATGTCAATGTATGCGTGGTTATAAGGGAAAATTCTGTGAAGAAGGTAAATTTACATGTGTAAAATGAGAGATCATTTTTTTCGTTTCTTTTAAAAGATATGTATTTGTTATGTGGCAATTTCGATTATTGTTTGTTTATGTTATCGTTAAGAAACATTTGTAAAGTGTCATCTCTAGGTATTCTTCTATTAAAAGTGTCTTTTTTAAACACTTTTCTAATGGAAAAGTGTCTTCTTTAGACTCTTTTCTAATAGGAAATTGTCTTCATTCGACTCCTTTTAATTGAAAGAGTTCTCTTAAGTCATCTCTAGAATCTTTTCTAAAAGAAAAATATATTCTTCAAATGATTAAAGAGTGTCTTCTTTAAATTCTTTTAATTAAAATTCTAATTTCTCTTTGTATAATCTATCTTCCTCAGTCGATTGCCCACATCCCACCTGTTCTGGTCATGGTTTCTGTGCCGAAGGTACTTGTATCTGCAAGAAAGGCTGGAAAGGTCCCGATTGTGCAACTATGGATCAAGATGCTCTACAATGTTTACCCGATTGTTCAGGACATGGTACTTTCGATTTGGATTCACAAACCTGTAGCTGTGAATCGAAATGGAGTGGTGATGATTGTTCCAAAGAACTTTGCGATCTAGATTGTGGTCAACATGGTCGTTGTGTGGGTGATGCCTGTACCTGTGACGAAGGTTGGGGTGGTGAATACTGTAATACAAAACTATGCGATTCACGTTGTAATGAACATGGTCAATGTAAAAATGGTACTTGTTTGTGTGTGACCGGTTGGAATGGTAAACACTGTACCATAGAAGGTTGTCCCAATTCCTGTTCGGGTCATGGTCAATGCCGTGTTAGCGGCGAAGGTCAGTGGGAATGTCGCTGTTATGAAGGCTGGGATGGTGCTGATTGTGGTATCGCCTTAGAATTGAATTGTGGTGATAGCAAAGATAATGATAAGGGTAAGAGAGTTAAAGCAAATTCTATATATTTTTGATTTTTAATAAACAAATTATTTCTTTTAACAGATGGCTTAGTGGATTGTGAAGATCCCGAGTGTTGTGCCAGTCATGTTTGCAAAACTTCTCAATTGTGTGTCTCGGCACCCAAACCCATAGATGTTTTATTGCGCAAACAACCTCCGGCTATTACTGCTTCATTCTTTGAACGCATGAAATTCTTAATAGATGAAAGTAGTTTACAAAATTATGCCAAATTAGAAACGTTTAATGAGAGGTAAGTTTTAAATTGGTAGCTGGCTTTTGTCAAATTATGTTTAATTTATTTTAATTTTGGATTAAAAAGAAAAAAACTGAATTGGGTTTAATGTTAAGATGAAACAAAATTATTTGATTAATAAAAGAAATTTGGATTAAAATATTGAAACTTTTAAAAGGAGTAGGGAAACACTTTCTTTAGACTGTAAAATAATAGAAGAAAAGGGTCTTACCCAATAAATCTAGTTTAATAGAAAATAATCTCATTTAACTCCAGTCTAAAAAGTATCTTCTTTAGTATCTTAACTAATAGAAAGGTAGATTCTAAACTAATTATTAGACAAGTTTATTCTTTTAATCAAATCTAATAGAAAATTTTTAAAATATAAATCCTCTAGAATATATGCTTTCTAGTTCAGTTTTAATTCGGTTCTAGTTCAGTCCTTCTTCAGCTCATGTTCAGTTCTACTTCAGTTCTAGTTCAGTTCTAGTTCAGCTCTAATTCAGTTCTTGTTGAGTTCTAGTTCAGTTCTAGTTCAGTTCTAGTTCAGTTCTAGTTCAGTTCTAGTTCAGTTCTAGTTCAGTTCTAGTTCAGTTCTAGTTCTGTTCTAGTTCAGTTCTAGTTCAGTTCTAGTTCAGTTCTAGTTCTGTTCTAGTTCAGATCTAGTTCAGTTCTAGTTCAGTTCTAGTTCAGTTCTAGTTCAGTTCTAGTTCTGTTCTAGTTCTGTTCTAGTTCAGTTCTAATTCAGTTCTAGTTCAGTTCTAGTTCAGTTCTAGTTCAGTTCTAGTTCAGTTCCAGTTCAGTTCTAGTTCAGTTCTAGTCTAGTTCAGTTCTAGTTCAGTTCTAGTTCAGTTCTAGTTCAGTTCTAGTTCAGTTCTAGTTCTAGTTCAGTTCTAGTTCAGTTCTAGTTCAGTTCTAGTTCAGTTCTAGTTCAGTTCTAGTTCAGTTCTAGTTCAGTTCTAGTTCAGTTCAAGTTCAGTTCTAGTTCAGTTCTAATTCAGTTCTAGTTCAGTTCTAGTTCAGTTCTAGTTCAGTTCTAGTTCAGTTCTAGTTCAGTTCTAGTTCAGTTCTAGTTCAGTTCTAGTTCAGTTCTAGTTCAGTTCTAGTTCAGTTCTAGTTCAGTTCTAGTTCAGTTCTAGTTCAGTTTTAGTTCAGTTTTAGTTCAGTTCTAGTTCAGTTCTAGTTCAGTTCTAGTTCAGTTTTAGTTCAGTTTTAGTTCAGTTCTAGTTCAGTTCTAGTTCAGTTCTAGTTCAGTTCTAGTTCAGTTCTAGTTCAGTTCTAGTTCAGTTCTAGTTCTGTTCTACTTCAGTTCTAGTTCAGTTCTAGTTCAGTTCTAGTTCAGTTCTAGTTCAGTTCTAGCCCAGTTCTAGTTCACTTCTAGCTCAGTTCTAGTTCTGTTTTATTTCAGTTATAATTCAGTTCTAGTTCTGTTCTAGTACTGTTCTAATTCTGCTCTAGTTCTGTGTTAGTTCAGTTCTAGTTCAGTTCAAGTTCTAGTTCAGTTCTAGTTCACTTTTAGTTCACTTTTAGTTCAGTTCTAGTTCAGTTTTAGTTCAGTTCTAGTTCAGTTCTAGTTTAGTTTTAGTTCACTTCTAGTTCAGTTCTACTTAAGTTCTACTTCAGTTCTAGTTCAGTTCAAGTTCAATTCTAGTCCAATTCTAGTTCAGTTCTAGTTCCAGTTCGGTTCTAGTTTAATTCTTCTTCAACTCTCGATTTCAAATTTAATCAAATTTCTTTTTAAAAAAGTTTCAATATTTATCCTCTGATTTAAAAGAAAAGCTTTTTGATGAAAGCTTCATGCTGTTTGTTTTATAACAATATATTTAAAAGAAAAACTAACTAGTTTGCAATATTAATTTATGTTTAATGTTTTATTTTTAGTTTTAATTATTTGTTTTAAGTTTTGTGACCCTGTCTATATATAAATCCCAAAAATCCCCTCCCAAAAAATAAACTAAATTCCCACCCATTAATTGTATATAATGTAAAAAAACTAAGAAAATGTCCTTTGTTTTAATAAAAAAAATGAAATATGTAACAAAATATTAGGCCTTTTTGGTTAAAATTTAGGGTTCATATCATGGGTTTTTATAATTTAAATTTATTTTTTTAATTTAGTTTTTGTTAAAAAAAATACAAAAAAAAAGAAAACAATTGCTAATGGTAACAAATTTTTTCTTTGCTCTTTTTTTCTCTCTTTCTAAACAAAAAAATAAAAAAAATAAAACGCGCGTGTGCTCTCTTTAACCAACTACGCACTACTACTTATAATCATCACAACTTTTTTATCGATATAAAAAAAACTAACTTCTCTAAAAAAATAACACTTTTATCGCTAACTAACTAAAAATAACGCATTTTTGTTAAAAAAAAAAACTAACCTCTCTAAAATCGAAAATCAAAAACTAACAGCATTTTTTGGAATTATTTCAATGCAAGGTAAGGATATGGACTACTACATGGAATCTAAAAACTAATATTAAACGCTGGTTGTTTGGTCATTTATTATTTTTATTATTTTTTTAACATTTTAATTTTCTTTACTTTTCATCTTCTATTAATTATAACCATACATTTTTTATTAATTTTATAAACGTACTTAACTTTTTTTTTGTTATATTAATTAAAATTTTAATTGAATTAAAGGCCCGCTGTTATTAAAATAGGAAAACGTTTTAAAACTTTTTAAAAATCTTTAAAAACTTTTTAAATCTTTGAAAATATTTGAAAAATTTTAATTTTTATTAATTTAAGTTTTCTGTTTTGTTATATTTATTAAATATTTAATCAATTTAAAGGCCCTTTAATGTTAAAATAGGAAAACGTTAAAAAAATATTGGGTTATCTGTTGTTAAACCTTAAATGTTTTATGTTTAAATGAAAATTGTATGTGTTTTTGTATGTGTGTGTGTTTTCGTGAACATTTTACTTTTAGTTTTTAATTAAAACTTTTAGTTAAATTTAAGTTTTATTAGTTCAATTAAGTTTTTTTTTTGTAAAAGCTTTTTTAGTAATTTTTAGCCAACCAATCTTTAAAAGTTTAAATAATTGCTCAAAGTTTATATTCTTAAACTAATGTTTTACAATTTCTTTTTATCTAGCCGTTCTGCTGTTATACGAGGCCGTGTGGTTACTTCCCTAGGCATGGGTTTAGTGGGCGTACGTGTCTCTACTACTACTTTATTGGAGGGCTTTACCTTAACCCGTGATGATGGCTGGTTTGATTTAATGGTTAATGGTGGTGGTGCAGTGACTTTACAATTTGGCCGTTCTCCCTTCCGTCCTCAATCGCGTATTGTTCAAGTACCCTGGAATGAGGTTATTATCATAGACACTGTCATCATGTCCATGTCGGAGGAGAAAAGTGTGGCCTCTACCACTCATACCTGTTTTTCTCATGATTATGATCTTATGAAACCGGTGGTGTTGGCTTCTTGGAAACATGGTTTCCAGGGTGCCTGTCCCGATCGCAGTGCTATATTGGCAGAGTCTCAGGTCATCCAAGAAAGCCTACAAATCCCTGGCACTGGTTTGAATTTGGTTTATCATTCCTCCCGTGCCGCTGGTTATCTTTCCACCATTAAGTTGCAGTTAACTCCGGAATCGATACCCTCCACCTTACATTTGATTCATTTACGCATTACCATAGAAGGTATATTGTTTGAGCGTATTTTTGAGGCCGATCCTGGCATTAAGTTCACCTATGCCTGGAATAGATTGAATATTTATCGCCAGCGTGTGTATGGTGTTACCACAGCCGTGGTAAAAGTGGGTTATCAATATACCGACTGCAAGGATATAATCTGGGATATTCAGACCACCAAGTTATCGGGTCATGATATGTCTATATCCGAGGTAGGCGGCTGGAATTTGGATATACATCATCGCTATAACTTCCATGAGGGTATTTTGCAAAAGGGTGATGGTTCTAACATATACTTAAAGAATAAACCTAGAGTTATCTTAACCACCATGGGTGATGGTCATCAGAGGCCTTTGGAGTGTATGGATTGTGAGGGCATGTCTTTAAAACAAAGACTATTAGCTCCTGTGGCTTTGGCCGCTTCCCCCGATGGCAGTTTATATGTGGGCGATTTCAATTACATACGTCGCATTATGACTGATGGTACCGTGCGCACGGTGGTGAAACTTAATGCCACACGTGTTAGCTATCGTTATCATATGGCCTTGAGTCCTTTGGATGGCACCTTGTACATCTCAGATCCCGAATCACATCAAATTATCCGAGTACGTGACACTAATGATTTCTCTCAACCCGAAAAGAATTGGGAACCTATTGTTGGTTCCGGAGAACGTTGTTTGCCTGGCGATGAAGCTCATTGTGGTGATGGTGCCTTGGCTAAAGATGCCAAATTGGCTTATCCTAAGGGTATAGCTATATCCAGTGATAATATCTTGTATTTCGCAGATGGCACTAACATACGCATGGTGGATAGAGATGGTATAGTTAGCACCTTAATAGGCAACCATATGCATAAGTCCCACTGGAAACCCATACCCTGTGAGGGCACCTTGAAACTAGAGGAAATGCATTTACGTTGGCCCACCGAATTGGCGGTTAGTCCTTTGGATAATACTCTACATATCATAGATGATCATATGATATTGCGCATGACTCCTGATGGTCGAGTTCGAGTTATTTCCGGACGTCCTTTGCACTGCGCCACATCCTCCTCTGTATATGATTCAGATCTGGCTACCCATGCTACTCTGGTAATGCCTCAATCCATAGCTTTTGGTCCCCTAGGCGAGCTGTATGTGGCAGAAAGTGATTCTCAGCGCATCAATCGTGTTCGTGTTATAGGCACCAATGGTCGCATTTCTGCCTTTGCTGGAGCTGAATCGAAATGTAATTGTTTAGAGCGTGGCTGTGATTGTTTTGAAGCTGATCATTATCTAGCCACCAGTGCCAAGTTTAATACCATTGCCGCTTTAGCTGTTACCCCTGATGGTCATGTTCATATAGCCGATCAAGCCAATTATCGCATACGTTCCGTCATGTCCAGCATACCCGAGGCCAGCATGTCTCGTGAGTATGAGATATATGCTCCTGATATGCAAGAAATCTATATCTTCAATCGTTTTGGTCAACATGTCATGACCAAGAACATTTGACGGGCGAGACCACTTATGTCTTTACCTATAATGTCAATACCTCCAATGGCAAATTAAGTACAGTGACCGATGCTGCCGGTAATAAGGTATTCCTGTTGCGTGATTATACCTCCCAAGTCAACTCCATAGAAAACACTAAAGGCCAGAAATGCCGTTTGAGAATGACTCGCATGAAAATGTTGCATGAGTTGAATACTCCCGATAACTACAATGTCACTTTTGAGTATCATGGACCTACCGGTTTGCTGAAAACTAAATTAGATTCTACTGGTCGCTCCTATGTCTACAACTATGATGAATTTGGTCGCTTAACTTCGGCCGTAACTCCTACTGGTCGTGTTATCGACTTGGCTTTCGATTTAAGTATCAAGGGAGCTCAGGTCAAGGTTTCGGAAAATGCCCAAAAAGAAATCTCCATGTTAATCCAAGGCTCTTCAGTGGTGGTGCGTAATGGTGAGGCAGAATCCAAGACCATGGTAGAAATGGATGGTTCTACTACCAGTTTAACTCCTTGGGGTCATTTGCTGCAAATGGAGGTGGTGCCCTATCCAATATTGGCTGAAATTTCCCCCATAATAGGTGAATCCTATCCAGTGCCCGCTAAACAACGTACCGAAATCTCTGGCGATTTGGCTAATCGTTTTGAATGGCGTTATTTCGTCCGAAGATTGCAACAAGGCAAACAGAATAAGGGTCCCAGATCTGTGACACAAGTGGGACGTAAATTACGTGTCAATGGTGATAATGTTTTGACTCTAGAATATGATCGTGATACCCAATCTATAGTGGTAATGGTAGATGATAAACAAGAATTACTGAATGTAACCTATGATCGTACCTCACGCCCTGTTAGTTTCCGTCCTCAGTCTGGGGATTATGCCGATGTTGATTTGGAATATGATCGTTTTGGCCGTTTGGTTACCTGGAAATGGGGTAATCTACAAGAAGCCTATACTTTTGATCGTAATGGTCGTTTGAATGAGATCAAATACGGTGATGGCTCCTCCATGGTTTATGCTTTTAAGGATAATTATGGTTCTTTGCCTCTGAAGGTGACCACGCCCAGAAGATCTGATTATCTGTTGCAATATGATGATGCAGGCGCCTTACAAAGTCTAACAACACCTAGGGGTCATATACACTCTTTCTCGCTGCAGACATCTTTGGGTTTCTTCAAATACCAATATTTCTCACCCATTAATCGTCATCCCTTTGAAATACTCTACAATGATGAGGGTCAAATCTTGGCTAAAATACATCCTCATCAATCGGGCAAGGTTGCTTTCGTGCACGACAACTCAGGACGTTTGGAAACTATATTGGCTGGTTTGTCTAGCACCCATTACACCTATCAAGAAACTACCAGTTTAGTGAAATCCGTAGAGGTTCAAGAACCCGGTTTTGAATTACGACGTGAGTTTAAATATCATGCTGGTATATTAAAAGATGAGAAATTACGCTTTGGCTCCAAGAACTCTTTAGCATCCGCCCACTACAAATATGCCTATGATGGTAATGCCCGTTTGACAGGAGTCGAAATGTCTATAGATGACAAAGAAATGCCTACTACACGCTACAAGTTTAGTCAAAATCTAGGCCAACTAGAGGTGGTACAAGATTTGAAAATAACACGCAATGCTTTCAATCGTACCGTCATACAAGATTCCTCCAAACAATTCTTTACCATTATCGATTATGATCAACATGGTCGGGTGAAGAGTGTTTTAATGAATATCAAAAGTTTTGATGTTTTCCGTTTGGAGTTGGACTATGATCTGCGTAATCGTATTAAGTCACAGAAAACTACTTTTGGTCGCTCAACGGCTTTTGATAAAATCAACTACAATGCTGATGGTCACGTGATTGAGGTTTTGGGCACCAATAACTGGAAGTATTTGTATGATGAAAATGGCAATACTGTGGGTGTGGTAGATCAGGGAGAAAAGATCAATTTGGGTTATGATATTGGCGATCGTGTGAGTCAAGTGGGTGATATAGAGTTTAATAACTATGATGCTAGAGGTTTTGTGGTCAGAAGAGGAGAACAGAAATATCGTTATAACAATCGAGGCCAGTTGATTCATGCCTTTGAGCGTGAACGTTTCCAGACTTGGTATTACTATGATGATCGCAGTCGTTTGGTGGCCTGGCATGATAGCAAGGGTAATGTTACTCAGTATTATTATGGCAATCCCCGTTCACCTATGCTGCTTACACATATGCACTATCCCAAAACGGGCAAAACTTTGAGATTCTATTATGATGATCGTGATATGTTAATGGCGGTGGAAACAGCCGAACAAAGATATTATGTGGCTACCGATCAAAATGGTTCTCCTTTAGCCTATTTCGATATGAATGGTGCTATTCTGAAGGAAATGAAGAGAACACCATTTGGCCGTATTATTAAGGATACTAATCCTGATTTCTTTATACCCATAGACTTCCATGGTGGTTTGCTAGATCCTCATACCAAATTGGTGTATACCGAGGGACGTTTATATGATCCTACAGTGGGTCAATGGATGACTCCTTTGTGGGAGACTTTGGCTACCGAAATGTCTCATCCTACCGATGTTTTTATCTATCGTTATCACAATAATGATCCTGTTAATCCCAGTAAACAGCAAAATTACATGATTGAATTGGAGTCTTGGCTGCAATTGTTTGGTTATGACTTAAGCAACATGCAAAGTTCCAAATACACCAAAGCTTTGCAATATAATCCACAGGCCTCTATTAAATCACAAACTTTGGCTCCTGATTTTGGTGTTATATCGGGTTTGGAATGTATAGTGGAGAAAACCAATGAGAAGTTTAGTGATTTTGATTTTGTGCCCAAACCTTTACTGAAAATGGAACCCAAAATGCGTAACCTATTGCCAAGGGTTTCCTATCGAAGAGCGGTATTTGGTGAGGGTGTATTGCTATCACGCATAGGCGGTAGAGCTTTGGTTAGTGTAGTAGATGGTTCTAATAGTGTGGTGCAGGATGTGGTATCCTCAGTCTTTAATAACTCCTATTTCCTGGATCTACACTTTAGCATACATGATCAAGATGTGTTCTATTTTGTCAAAGATAATGTTTTAAAATTGAGAGATGACAATGAAGAACTAAGAAGATTGGGCGGCATGTTTAACATATCAACTCATGAAATCACCGATCATGGTGGTTCAGCAGCCAAAGAATTAAGATTACATGGACCTGATGCTGTGGTTATCATCAAGTATGGCGTAGATCCTGAACAAGAAAGACATCGTATTTTGAAACATGCCCATAAAAGAGCAGTAGAAAGAGCCTGGGAGCTGGAGAAACAATTAGTAGCAGCCGGTTTCCAGGGTAGAGGAGACTGGACCGAAGAAGAGAAAGAAGAATTGGTATCACATGGTGATGTCGATGGTTGGATTGGTGTGGATATCCATAGTATATATAAATATCCTCAATTGGCAGATGATCCTGGTAATGTGGCCTTTCAAAGAGATGCTAAGCGCAAGAGAAGAAAGATCGGTCAAAACCATCGTACGGGTAAAAGCCGTAGACAACAGAGATTAAAAGATATGTCAGCGTGAAATCCAGCTGTTTATGAATCAACACAAAACGACAACGATTTACTACGACAACAACAACCACAACAATATAAACTTTACGAAATCTGGCCAGCAGACGAAGACGAAAATACAAACGAAGAGGAAGCCGTTAACGAATACGATTCCGACTACGAATACGAAAGTAATAACCCTAAAAAAGACTTGGTAAGCAACTCAACCGAAGATGACTTGTATTATTAAATAAGCTAAAAAACATACACTCAAAAAAAAACAAAACAAAACATTAAATGAAATTGAATAATTAACTTTTTAAATAAGAAATTATAAAAAAAAATTTAAAAACATCATAAACTCAAAAAAAAAACACAAAAAAGTTTTCATTAACTTACACTGTTAAATTTAATTTATAAAACATAAATTTTTCAAAAACCAAACAGTGTTAAAACTTAAATTTTTTGAAACAAAATTTTTATAATTTTAAAAAATTTTTTAATTTAATTTAATTTTTTTTAATTAAAATTTTATTTAAAATTTTTTAAAAAGATTTATAATTTTTTTTCCTCAGAAACAAAAAACACACACAAAAACAAAAAATTAAAAACTATATTATTTAAATATAGCAGGTAATTGTAAAAAAAAATAAAGAAAATTATTAAATAAATCCTTAAGATTTATATAGTTTTGTATAAAAAAAAAGAAGCAAATCCAAAAAAGAAAAAAACAAAAATCTTCTACAAAAAAACCGAATCTCAAAACCCTAAAAATACTGAAGATTATAAAGAAATTATAAATGTTTTTTATGTAAAACAAAAACAAAATCAATGTGAGAACTTAAATAACAAAAACAAAAATTAGCTAAAAACAACAACTAATAATTGTAATAAAACAAAAAAAAAACATAAACAATAATTATTATTATATAAAAAATAAAACAAAAAAATCCCCATAGTTATATTACAAAATCTTAAAAATTGTATATTTTAAGTTCTAAAAACTTTTTCACAAGTATTAAGAAAAAAAATAGATTTTTTGCCATATAACCACAAAACCTTCATTTTTTTAATTACTTATCATTTATCTTAAACTATATAAATAATTGTAATTATTAATTTCTTAAAAAAAAAAGCTTTAAATATACTACAAAAAAATCCTCAAATATTTTTTTATAAAAAACATCACATTTTTTATTTTTTTACTGCCAAACTGTTTTATTTCAATACTCATTTAAACAAAATCAGTTTAATTTTTTACCCAAAATTTCTCGAATATCCCCCCCTATTTTCTTAATTTTGTTTTTGTTTTTTTATAATTATATATCAAAATGAAAATCAAGCAAATTTTTACAAATTGTGATATACTTCTATAAATTTAATATGTCCCCTTAAATAAAACAAAAGTAACAAACAAAACAAAAACAACAAGCAAATACATACAAAAAACAACCTGCTTATTTATTATTAAGTTTTATTTTTTAATTATTAAATATTTTCTTTATAAATAAATTAAAGTTTTTCAGTAAAAAGAGATTTAAAAAACACCATTAAAAAAGGCCAAAACATTTGGCATCACTGCCTTATAATTAGGAGTTGGCAACACTGTTTTGCACCAAAATATGAAAAGTTTCAATATAGAATAGAAAACTGTTCTGGGTTTGTTCTAGTTCATAACTAGTTCAGTTCTAGTTAGTTCTAGTTCAGTTCTAGTTCAGTTCTAGTTCAGTTCTAGTTCAGTTCTAGTTCAGTTCTAGTTCAGTTCTAGTTCAGTTCTAGTTCAGTTCTAGTTCAGTTCTAGTTCAGTTCTAGTTCAGTTCTAGTTCAGTTCTAGTTCAGTTAGTTCAGTCTAGTTCAGTTCTAGTTCAGTTCTAGTTCAGTTCTAGTCAGTTCTAGTTCAGTTCTAGTTCAGTTCTAGTTCAGTTCTAGTTCAGTTCTAGTTCAGTTCTAGTTCAGTTCTAGTTCAGTTCTAGTTCAGTTCTAGTTCAGTTCTAGTTCAGTTCTAGTTCAGTTCTAGTTCAGTTCTAGTTCAGTTCTAGTTCAGTTCTAGTTCAGTTCTAGTTCAGTTCTAGTTCAGTTCTAGTTCAGTTCTAGTTCAGTTCTAGTTCAGTTCTAGTTCAGTTCTAGTTCAGTTCTAGTTCAGTTCTAGTTCAGTTCTAGTTCAGTTCAGTTCTAGTTCAGTTCTAGTTCAGTTCTAGTTCAGTTCTAGTTCAGTTCTAGTTCAGTTCTAGTTCAGTTCTAGTTCAGTTCTAGTTCAGTTCTAGTTCAGTTCTAGTTCTTTCTAGTTCAGTTCTAGTTCAGTTCTAGTTCAGTTCTAGTTCAGTTCTAGTTCAGTTCTAGTTCAGTTCTAGTTCAGTTCTAGTTCAGTTCTAGTTCAGTTCTAGTTCAGTTCTAGTTCAGTTCTAGTTCAGTTCTAGTTCAGTTCTAGTTCAGTTCTAGTTCAGTTCTAGTTCAGTTCTAGTTCAGTTAGTTCAGTTCTAGTTCAGTTCTAGTTCAGTTCTAGTTCAGTTCTAGTTCAGTTCTAGTTCAGTTCTAGTTCAGTTCTAGTTCAGTTCTAGTTCAGTTCTAGTTCAGTTCTAGTTCAGTTCTAGTTCAGTCTAGTTCAGTTCAGTTCAGTTCTAGTTCAGTTCTAGTTCAGTTCTAGTTCAGTTCTAGTTCAGTTCTAGTTCAGTTCTAGTTCAGTTCTAGTTCAGTTCTAGTTCAGTTCTAGTTCAGTTCTAGTTCAGTTCTAGTTCAGTTCTAGTTCAGTTCTAGTTCAGTTCAGTTCTAGTTCATTCAGTTCAGTTCTAGTTCAGTTCTAGTTCAGTTTTAGTTCAGTTCTAGTTCAGTTCTAGTTCAGTTCTAGTTCATTCTAGTTCAGTTCTAGTTCTATTCTAGTTCAGTTCTGGTTCTATTCTAGTTCAGTTCTAGTTCAGTTCTAGTTCTGTTCTAGTTCTGTTCTAGTTCTGTTCTAGTTCTGTTCTAGTTCTGTTCTAGTTCTGTTCTAGTTCTGTTCTAGTTCTGTTCTAGTTCTGTTCTAGTTCTGTTCTAGTTCTGTTCTAGTTCTGTTCTAGTTCTGTTCTAGTTTGTTCTAGTTTGTTCTAGTTTTGTTCTAGTTCTGTTCTAGTTCAGTTAGTTCTATTCTAGTTCTGTTCTAGTTCAGTTCTAGTTCAGTTCTAGTTCAGTTCTAGTCTGTTCTAGTTCTGTTCTAGTTCTTATAGTTCTGTTCTAGTTTTGTTCTAGTTTTGTTCTAGTTTTGTTCTAGTTCTGTTCTAGTTCTGTTCTAGTTCTGTTCTAGTTCTGTTCTAGTTCTGTTCTAGTTCTGTTCTAGTTCTGTGCTAGTTCTGTTCTAGTTCTGTTCTAGTTCTGTTCTAGTTCTGTTCTAGTTCTGTTCTAGTTCTGTTCTAGTTCTGTTCTAGTACTGTTCTAGTTCTGTTCTAGTTCTGTTCTAGTTCTGTTCTACTTCTGTTCTGGTTCTGTTCTAGTTCTGTTCTAGTTCTGTTCTAGTTCTGTTCTAGTTCTGTTCTACTTCTGTTCTGGTTCTGTTCTAGTTCTGTTCTAGTTCTGATCTAGTTCTGCTCTAATTCTATTCTAGTTCTCTTCTAGTTCTGTTGTAGATCACATCTAAATCTGTTCCGAATCAAACTTTCTTTCAAAATAAATTCGCTTGCAATGATGTTTATTTATGTCGTCGTCGTCCTAATTGTGTTTGTTTCAACTTTCAATGCCGAAAACTCTTTTAAAAGGATTAAAAAAGGCCTTACTGTTAAAATCAACTGTTAAAACTTTATGCATGCAATATTATTTTTAATAAATTTGTTTTATTTAATTTAATTATATTATCCATTTAATTTTATATAAAATGCCATATATTTTTTTTCTTATTAATTATATAATTTTGTTATAATATAATAATTTATTATAACAAATAAACATCCCCTTTTTATAAATAAATATTTGATTAATTTTCAACACAAAAACAACTGCTTATTAAAAGAAAATTTTGAAAAAAAAAAACATAATAATGCTCGTGCGTTTCTATATATATAAATAAATATAATTATAAATTATTGTTTACTAATATTTAGTGTTGACTACTTAAACTTAAATACGAATGAATATATATTAATAAGGACCCTGTATTATAAACACTGTTAGTTATATAAGTCATAGTTTAAACAACAACACAAATTGGCTTTTAAAAGCATTTCAAAAAAAAACAAGATTAAATCATTTAAAAAAAAAAAACCCTAAAAAATAGCCAATGAAAAAAACAATGGTGGTTTAGCAATTTTATTAAATAAAATTATTTAATTTTTAAGACAAAAAAAAATTAAGAAAAAACACACAAAGTTTAAGTTAAATTTAAGCAAACAAAACCCTTATAAACAAAAATTAAAATCCTTCTACTTTAAATATAAAAATAGTTTTAGTTTAAAATATAAAATAAATAAATAAAAATATAATATTAAAAAAAAACTAAAGTTGTGTAAAATTTAATAAAATCATAGGAAAGCAAAGAAAAACTTTTGTTTAAAAAAAAAGTTTTTAAAACAAATATAATCCTGTAACCCTTGAAGTCCCTTTCAAAATCCCCCTTAAGCTTAGTATGTGTACATTATTAACAATAAAACAAATATGTGTAAAAATGCAATATTTCTTTAATACAAAAATAATAATAATAATTTTAAATTTATTATAAAAAAAAATTGCAAATATTATACAAAACACAAAAAAAACATAAAACACAAACTAAAAAATTAAAAAAAAAAAACAAAAATGACTGATACAAGGAATATTAAAAATTATAAACAAAAAAACTAAAACATAATTGGTTTAAATGAAATAAAAAAAAAAATTATGGAAAAATTTAAAATATAAAAAAAAACTCTCATAAAATATTAAAGTAAACCTAAAAACCTATCAATAATTTGCATTTATAACTAATTTTTCCCAGAATATAATTTGCATTTAATTTTCAATTATTTATGTTTAAAATTAAACTAAATAATAAATAAAATAATATTTGCAAAAAACAACAACAACATAAAAATAATAATTAAAATAAATAAATAAACTTACACTCAATTAAATAAACATACTCATGTCTAACTAAAAAGCTCTCTCTCTCTCCTCTCCCTAACACACATTTCTCCTCAGATATACCAGAAGAAAAAAAATCAAACGCCCTCACTATCCCCAGTCAATTCCTCAAACCTACACTAGCAAATAGTCCTTGTCCATTTTCACTCTCAATTTATATATAAAAAAAAATTACTCTCTTTCAAAAAAAAAAGAAAAATCCTCATATAAATACCCTACACTCACCATACATACATATTTACATAAAACACAAGCAAAGAAAAAAAAACAAACTTAAAATATAATTAAATAAATAATATAAATTAAAATTAATAATAATAAATACAAAAACAACAAACAACAACAATTTTACATACATAATGAAAATCGTAAAATGTAATAAATAAAAATGAAATACTTTGTCATAAGCATTATATATCAATTATATATGATGGTAAAAATTAAAAAATACAACAACAAAAAAAATAATAAAAAACGAAATAAAATTATTAAAAAACAATAAATCTAAAGTGTTTTTATTTTTGGAATCAACTTTCTAATTTGTTCTAGGTCTCCTTTAATTTAGTTTTGGGTCATATCTAGCTCTGGTTCTATATCAGTTTAGGTTCCATTCTAGATCTAATCATGTTCAATTCTGCAAAAGTGCTAAATCACATGTAATTCTGTTCTAGTTCTGTTCTCTTCTAGTTCTGTTCTAGTTCTGTTCCAGGTCTGTTCTAGTTCTGTTCCAATTCTGTTCTAGTTCTGTTCTAGTTCTGTTCTAGTTCTGTTTAGTTCTGTTCTAGTTCTGTTCTAGTTCTGCTCTAGTTCTGTTCTAGTTCTGCTCTAGTTCTGTTCTAGTTCTGTTCTAGTTCTGTTCTAGTTCTATTCTAGTTCGGTTTTAGTCTGTTCCTGTTCTAGTTCTGTTCTAGTTCTGTTCTAGTTATGTTCTGTTCTGTTCTGTTGTTCTGTTCTAGTTCTGTTATGTTCTGTTCTAGTTCTGTTCTGTTATGTTATGTTCTGTTCTGTTCTAGTTTATGTTCTAGTTTGTTCTAGTTCTGTTCTAGTTCTGTTCTAGTTCTGTTCTAGTTCTGTTCTAGTTCTGTTCTAGTTCTGTTCTAGTTCTGTTCTAGTTCTGTTCTAGTTCTGTTCTAGTTCTGTTCTAGTTCTGTTCTAGTTCTGTTCTAGTTCTGTTCTAGTTCTGTTCTAGTTCTGTTCTAGTTCTGTTCTAGTTCTGTTCTAGTTCTGTTCTAGTTCTGTTCTAGTTCTGTTCTAGTTCTGTTCTAGTTCTGTTCTAGTTCTTTTCTAGTTCTGTTCTAGTTCTGTTCTAGTTCTGTTCTAGTTCTGTTCTAGTTCTGTTCTAGTTCTGTTCTAGTTCTGTTCTAGTTCTGTTCTAGTTCTGTTCTAGTTCTGTTCTAGTTCTGTTCTAGTTCTGTTCTAGTTCTGTTCTAGTTCTGTTCTAGTTCTGTTCTAGTTCTGTTCTAGTTCTGTTCTAGTTCTGTTCTAGTTCTGTTCTAGTTCTGTTCTAGTTCTGTTCTAGTTCTGTTCTAGTTCTGTTCTAGTTCTGTTCTAGTTCTGTTCTAGTTCTGTTCTAGTTCTGTTCTAGTCTGTTCTAGTCGTTCTAGTTCTGTTCTAGTTCTGTTCTAGTTCTGTTCTAGTTCTTTTCTAGTTCTGTTCTAGTTCTGTTCTAGTTCTGTTCTAGTTCTGTTCTAGTTCTGTTCTAGTTCTGTTCTAGTTCTGTTCTAGTTCTGTTCTAGTTCTGTTCTAGTTCTGTTCTGTTCTAGTTCAGTTCTAGTTCTGTTCTAGTTCTGTTCTAGTTCTGTTCTAATTCTGTTCTAGTTTTGTTCTAGTTCTGTTCTAGTTCTGTTCTAGTTCTGTTCTCGTTCTGTTCTAGTTCTGTTCTAGTTCTGTTCTAGTTCTGTTCTAGTTCTGTTCTAGTTCTGTTCTAGTTCTGTTCTGTTCTAGTTCAGTTCTAGTTCTGCTCTAGTTCTGTTCTGTTCTAGTTCTGTTCTATTTCTGTTCCAGTTCTGTTTTAGTTCTGTTCTATTTCTGTTCTGTTCTAGTTCTTTTCTAGTTCTGTTCTAGTTCTGTTCTAGTTCTGTTCTAGTTCTGTTCTAGTTCTGTTCTAGTTCTGTTCTAGTTCTGTTCTAGTTCTGTTCTAGTTCTGTTCTAGTTCTGTTCTAGTTCTGTTCTAGTTCTGTTCTAGTTCTGTTCTAGTTCTGTTCTAGTTCTGTTCTAGTTCTGTTCTAGTTCTGTTCTAGTTCTGTTCCAGTTCTGTTTTAGTTCTGTTCTAGTTCTGTTCTATTTCTGTTCCAGTTCTGTTCTATTTCTGTTCCAGTTCTGTTCTATTTCTGTTCTTTCTAGTTCTGTTCTAGTTCTGTTCTAGTTTTTAGTACTCTTCTAGTTTTAGTTCTGTTCTAGTTCTGTTCTAGTTCTGTTCTAGTTCTGTTCTAGTTCTGTTCTAGTTCTGTTCTAGTTCTGTTCTAGTTCTGTTCTAGTTCTGTTCTAGTTCTGTTCTAGTTCTGTTCTAGTTCTGTTCTAGTTCTGTTCTAGTTCTGTTCTAGTTCTGTTCTAGTTCTGTTCTAGTTCTGTTCTAGTTCTGTTCTAGTTCAGTTCTAGTTCTGTTCTAGTTCTGTTCTGTCTAGTTCTGTTCTAGTTCTGTTCTAGTTCTGTTCTAGTTCTGTTCTAGTTCTGTTCTAGTTCTGTTCTAGTTCTGTTCTAGTTCTGTTCTAGTTCTGTTCTAGTTCTGTTCTAGTTCTGTTCTAGTTCTGTTCTAGTTCTGTTCTGTTCTAGTTCTGTTCTAGTTCTGTTCTAGTTTCTATGCTAGTTCTGTTCCAGTTATGTTCAGGATCTATTCTAGATCTGCTCTAGTTCTTTTGAATTTCTGTCCTGTTCTGGTTAAGTTCTTATTTAGTTCTAGTTTAGTTATATGTAATCCTAGTAAGGTATTAAAAGAATCTCCATAAGAGGAAATAGATCCTAGCAATTCTATAAAAAGTAATCTCATTATTCACATTCGTGAGTATATAAGATTATTTATACCGTTTTTTGATTCCCACAATATATTTTCCGAGCCAGAAAGTACACATAGATAACGATGTCGATTAAGTCATGTCCGTCTGTCTGTCTGTTGAAATCAATTCTCTGAAGACCCCAGATATCTTCGGAATCAAAATCTTTAAAAATTCTATCAGACAAGTTTTCAAGAAGTTTTCTATTTAAAATTACCAAAATCCGTCCATAAATAACGGATATATGAGCAAAAATCCTAGACAACCTCTAAATATTTCATCAAAATAAAGACAACAACAACTTTGTATATTATTTTATAAAAAATAATTTTTATTTAAATGCAATATATCGAAGGCGAATATAGACTTCTTACATGTTTTTTAACATTGTGAGCTTTGAATATTAGGCCAAAACTTAGCAGTTTTAAATTTGTTTTAGGTTAAAAACAGTATTCATTTTTCTTTTCCCACAAAATAAATGAGGATTAATTATGAACTATTTAACAATGTATGGACTTACCTTTTTAAACTTGAAGACAATATCATTAGATCGCTGAAAACCGTTTCGAAACGGTGAAAATTTTACAGTCATAGTTTATTTTAGCGATAACGGTATTTAGGCGAATTTCGATAACGATTTCTTTGCGGTAACGGTATTTCGGTAACGATATTTATACGGTAACGATGTTTTAGCGGTAACGGTAGTAGTACGGAAAAGTTGTTATAAAGTTAACAATAGCTTTGCGGTAACGGAGACATTCCTTGACACTGTTGAATTTTTTTTAAGAACTCCTTTTGAAACTTTATAAACTATTTTTTAAACACACATTTATTTACTTAATTTTACTTTAATGATATTTATTTTGAAAACTTTTATTTAAATTAACAAGCACTGATTAATTACAAATATTAATTTTAACACTTTAATTTGCAACTCTGGAAACACACATTTTTATATTTCTTTTTTTATAGAAGACATTAATTTTAACAAATTTTATTTATTTTGATTAAGATACTCTGCTTTTATTAGATTTTTTTATATTTTTCACACATTTTAAAGCTCAACTTTTTTGCACAGATTTAATTATTTTTTTCAAACCTTATTTAAATTTTCTTTACTTTTTCTCTTAATATTTAATTACTTTAAACTTTATTAACGATTTTCAATTAACAACAACTTATTACATATTTTCGATACAAATTATAAATATTTAACTTTATCAACTTTTTAAGAAACCAAAACTCGACTTTTTCCATATTTTTTGCCACATTTTGAATATTTTATTTTTTTAACACATTTTCATTTATTTTTTTCACTTAAACTTTCTTATTTTAATACATTTTATTTATTTGTTAATTAGTTTCACTTTTATTTTCAAAATTTTACGTTCGTTACGCGTTTCGATTTAAATTTCCAAAAACTTTTAATTTTCTCCGCCATTTTGCGCGACCGATATTAACTGCGTAATTAAAATTACTAATTGTTTTGCTGTTTTCCTTCATACGTCATTCGTTTGGAAAGTCAGGCTTGCATTTTTTGTTATTTAAGCACAGAGTTGCTTTTTTAAGGTTGTGTTAAGAAGGGTAGCTTATTGTTAATGAAGGGCAAATAAGGTATAGGTCTAAGCTATAATTATTAAAGCATAGTAGAGCTATAGATAGACTATATTTAGTTCATCAATTAATGCCAAACTAATAAAGAGCTACAATTAAGGAAAATCTACATTAATATTTAAAGCTAAATTTAGACTATATATATTTAGAACAACTATTAAAGCTAAACTATGATTATATTTTGAGCTTTATTTAAAGCAACAATTTAAGCTAAACAAGGACAATATTTTATGCTATATTTTAGGAACAATTAAAGCTAATCCAGAACTAGATTTCAAGCAAAACTTTAGAGCTTTAATTAAAGCTTAACTAATACAATATATTGAAACAAAACTTTAGAGCTACAATTACTAGATCTATATTTAGACCTAAAATTAAAGCTATGCTATGTTGAATAACAATTACAAATAATCTATAATTATAGTTTAAGCTAAATTAGGGCTCTATTTAGGGCAACGCTTAAACCTAAACTTGGATAATATTATGAGCTAAAAGTATGCGATATTGCAGAAATTAAAGCTTAATTTCGACTATTAAAGCGCGACAATTAATGATAATTTAGAACTTTATTTTAAGCTAAACTTATGGTAAATATGTTGAAGCAATTAAAACTAAACTATTACTCTATTTTAAGCTAAACTTATGCTGTATTTATATCAACAATCAAAGCAAAACTAGGACTGTACAGAGCAACAATTAAAGATAATCTAGGACTAATTTTATAAGCCAAACTTGGTCTTTATTTAGAGCAGAAATTAAAGCTAAATTTAGACTATATTAAGAGCGGCAATTAAAGACAATCTAGGACTATATTTAAAGAGAATCTTAGACTACGTTAAAAGCAGCAATTAAAGCTAAACAAGTACTATATTCTGAGTTAAATTTATCTTAAATTTAGAGCTGATATTAAGGCTAAATTTGGGCTTTATAAGGAGCGGCAATTAAAGATAATCAAGGACTAATTTTTAAGCTAAACTTTGGCTTTATTTATAGCGACAATTATAGCTAAACTAGGACTATATTTACTATATACTTGTGCTATATTTAGATCAATAATTAAAGCTAAACAAGGACTATATTTTGAGCTACAATTAAAATTAATCTAGGATTAAGTTTTAAGCTAAACTTGGGCTATAGTTAAAGCAGATATTAAAGCTGATCTATGACTATATTATGAGCAAACATATACTTTATTTAGAGTAGAAATTAAATCTAAATTTAAGCTATATAATGAGCGATAATTAAAGATAATTTAGGACTATATTTTAACCTAAACATAGGCTATATTAAGAGCAGCAATTAAAGCTAAACTATTACTATATTTTGAGCTAAACTTATGCTATCTATATTTAGATCAATAATTAAAGTAAAACTAAGACTATATTTTGAGCTACAATTAGGTATAATCTACAACTAATTTTTAAACTATACTTGGATTTTATTAGGGGCAACGATTAAAGCTAAACTAGGACAATAAATTAGGCTAAACCTATGCTATATTTAGTGCAGAAGACTTGGACTAGACTTGGACTTGGAAGCTGATCTTTGACTATATTATGAACAAACATATATTATATTTAGAGTAGAAATTAAATCTAAATTTAAGCTATATAATGAGCGATAATAAAAGGTAATTTAGGACTATATTTTAACCTAAACATAGGCTATATTAAGAGCAGCAATTAAAGCTAGACTATTACTATATTTTGAGCTAAACTTATGCTATATTTAGATCAATAATTAAAGCAAAACTAAGACTATATTTTGAGCTACAATTAGAGATAATCTACAACTAATTTTTAAAATATACTTGGATTTTATTAGGGGCCACGATTAAAGCGAAACTAGGACAATAAATTAGGCTAAACCTATGCTATATTTAGTGCAGAAATTAAAGCTAGACTTGGACTATATTAAGAGCCACATTCAAAGTTAATTTGGGTTATATTTTTTAAACTTATCTTAGAGTATATTAAGTTTTGAGCAAACATATACTTTATTTAGAGTAACATATACTTTATTTAAATCTAAATTTAAGCTATATCATGAGCGATAATTAAAGATAATTTAGACTATATTTTAACCTTAACATAGGCTATATTAAGAGCAGCAATTAAAGCTAAACTATTACTATATTTTGAGCTAAACTTATGCTATATTTAGATCAATAATTAAAGCAAAACCAAGACTATATTTTGAGCTACAATTAGAGATAATCTACAACTAATTTTTAAAATATACTTGGATTTTATTAGGGGCAACGATTAAAGCTAAACTAGGACAATAAATTAGACTAAACCTATGCTATATTTAGTGCAGAAGACTTGGACTAGACTTGGACTTGGAAGCTGATCTTTGACTATATTATGAGCAAACATATATTATATTTAGAGTAGAAATTAAATCTAAATTTAAGCTATATAATGAGCGATAATTAAAGATAATTTAGGGACTATATTTTAACCTAAACATAGGCTATATTAAGAGCAGCAATTAAAGCTAAACAATTACTATATTTTGAGCTAAACTTATGCTATATTTAGATCAATAATTAAAGCAAAACTAAGACTATATTTGGAGCTACAATTAGAGATAATCTACAACTCATTTTTAAACTATACTTGGACTTTATTAGGGGCAACTATTAAAGCTAAACTAGGACAATAAATTAGACTAAACCTATGCTATATTTAGAGCAGCAATTAAAGCTAGACTTGGACTATATTAAAAAAAGCAATTCAAATTGTGCCAAACTTATGTTATACATACATACATATTTAGAGCTAAAATTAAAGGAAAACTAAACTATATTTAGAGCTAAAATTTAAAATAATCTTGGACTAATTTTTAAGCTAAACTAGGATTAAAATTTAAACTAGACTTGGACTATATTAAGAGCCACATTTAAGATTTTCAATTATAAAATATAGATTATATTTAGAGCTAAAATTGAAGCAAAACTAAGACTGTATTTAGAGCTACAATTAATGATAATCTAGGTCTAATTTTAAGCAACATTTAGATCTAAACTAGGACTATATTTGAACTAAACGTAAGCTAGATATAGAGCAGAAATTAAAGCTAGACTTAGACTATATTAATAGCGGCCATTAAAGATAATCTAGGACTAATCTTTAATTAAACTTTAGACTATATTAAGAGCCTCAATTAAAGAAAACTTTGAGTATATTCTGAGCTCAGGTTAGATTATATTTAGAGCTAAAATTAAAGCTCAACTAAGATTATATTATACAATTAAAGATTATCTAGGTCTAATTTTTAAGCTAAACTTTAGCTCTTTTTCGACCAACAATTAAATCAAAACCAGAACTATATTTTAAGCAAAACGTATGCTAAATTTAGAGCAGATTAAAGCTAGACCTGGAATATGTTAGGAAAGGCAATTATCGATAATCTAGTAGTATATTTAAGTTAATTTTAGACATATTATTGAGAGCAATAATTAAAGCGAAATAAGGACTATATTTTTAGCTAAATTTATGTTAAATTTAGAGCAAAAATTTAAGTTAAACATAAACTATATTTCTAGCTACAATTAATGTTAATTATTGACAATATTTTCAGTAAAACTTAAACTATACTAGTCCCATTTTTTCCAAATTATGTACTTTTTTGTATTCTATATTTTTATATTACTACATTTTTCAAAACCTTTTTCACTTAAACTTACTTATATTAATAAATTTTGTTTTCTTTTTATTTAATTTCAGTTTTAAATTAATTTTTTTAGCCCGTTACTCGATTTCATTTAAATTTTCCGAAACTTTTAACTTTTCCGCCATTTTACACGAGCGATTTGTACTGCGCAATTAAAATTAATAATTATTTCGGTTTTTTTCTTTATTCGTCATTCGTGTGGAAAGCCAGGCTTGCATTTTTTGCTTTTAAACATACAGAGTTGCATTTGTAAGGCATTTGTATGGAGGGGAGCTTTTCATTGAAAAGGGATGAAGGTGTATTAAACTTTAGGTAGGACTATAAGATAATCAAGGACTATATTTAAAGCTAAATTAAGACTACATTTAGAGCTGTAATTAAAATAATCTATGACTATATCAATAACTTCAATTATAGATAATCTAGGGATATATTTTAAGTCAAACTTAGAGTTAATTTAGAGCTACAATTAAAATCAATCTAGGGCAATTATTTAGATCAACAGTTGAAGCTTAACTAGACCTAAATTAATATCTACAATTAAAGCTAAACTTAACTAAAATTAGATTATATTTAAAGCAACTGTTAAAGCGATGATGGTTTTATATATTTAGCAAAATTTAGGCTACATATAGTGCTAAATAAGGACTCCATTTTATGCTCAACTTAGAGCAATAATTAAAGTTAAACTAGAACTATATTAGAGCTAAACTGATTATATATTCACAGTAATAATATGATATATACTAGGACTAAATATAGTACTACCAAGCTCCAATATTGGATATTTTGAGCTACAACTACAAGCGAATCTTAGATATTTTGAGCTAAATATAGTCTATATTTAGAGCAGCTATTAAAATTAAACTAGTACTATATTTTAAGCTAAACTTGGACTATGCTTAGAGCTTAATTATCAGTCCAGACTTTTTTTTTCTAAATTTTGTGAGTTTATTCTAATTTTTACATTTAATCATTATTTTTCCATAAATTATTTCACTTAAACTTACTTATGTCGATAATCTTGTTTTCTTTATATTTAATTTAACTTTTTTAGTCCGTTAAACGATTTTATTTAACTTTTTCCGAAACTTTTAATATCTTCCGCCATTTTACACGACCGATTTGTATTGCGCAATTAAAATTATTAATGGTTTCGCTTTTTCCCTTTATACGTCATTCATGTGGAAAGCCAGGCTTGAGTTTTTTGTTATTTAAACATACAGAGTTGCATCTGAAAGGTATTGTTAAGAAGATAAGCTTTTTATTGAAAAGGTATAATAAATATAACGTATATGTTAATAATAACTTACAACCAAGACTATATTTTCAGCTAAACTGGAACTGTATTACAATTAGATATAAGTCCAACTATAAGTATAAAATTTACTGTATTTTAAATCCTGTTTTTACCTAAATATTTTAATATCAAAAATATTAGTTTTTTGTCAAAACTAAATTAAAAATATTTTAGGTAAAAACCCACTAAATTTTTTAAATATAATATTACTAAAAAAAAATCATCTAAAAAAATGGCCAAAAAGGCAACAGCTCCCAAATTACAAGAAGATATACAAACCGATGAGGAACTAAATGCATTTTTAGGTAGACCGGGATTAAGTGGTAAAAATTGATAATATTCCAAATCAAAATTTAAAAAATAATTGAAAAAATTTTTATAAACAAAGTTTTAGATATCTATTCTGAGTGGTGTGGTCCCTGTTTGGGTATGGTGGGAAGTTTAAGAAAGCTTAAATTAGATCTAGGGGGAGATAATTTAAGTTATGCCATAGTAAGTCTAGAAAAGGTAAAAATATTAAACTTTTATTTCAAAATTAAGAATTTTTTAGTGTAAAGCTGATACCATAGAGGTGTTCAAAAGATTCCGACGTAAAAGTGAACCCACCTGGTTGTTTGTGACGGTAGCTTCAAAAATATCTTAAATTCTTACATTATTTCATATTATCTTTGATTTTAGAACCACAAAGCTGTAAATATCATGTTTGGTAGCCGATGTACCCAAACTATTTTCTCTAATCTATTCTGAACTTCGTTTAGTTTCTTTAAAAACCCGAAATTTTTATGAATTAAACGAATGTCAAGCCTATCGAGTTACAACGTCTTAAAATCAAAGAAGAAGCCATAAATAAGGCCTTAGCTTTGGAATTTGAGAAAAAAGAAACCAAACGTTTGAATTATCTCTACGGGGTCACTAATACCATAATGGAAAATTTAATCGATATGGGTGTTACCATCTTTGGGCCCCAAGTGAATCGTGATTTATTAAAAATCATCTTGCAAAGAGGCGAACAATTGAAAATACAATGCAAAGAACGCAAAACGGTTGGTTCTATCCAAAGAACACTTCCAAACTATACACTTTGATTGTCCCAATCCCATAAGAGATGAAGTTTTGGAACAATTAGAGGGTAAAGAATTGTTTATTTGCTATTGGAAGGTAATGGGAGATGGTGAAGATGTCGCCAAAATCTTAAAACAATTTGCGGAAGATTTACAAATGTCTCACACTGAGCCAATGTCTGATGAAACGGAAGAGTCGGTACTAATGCCAGCTATATTGCAACCATTGGAGATTAAAATTGAAGAAGAAATTGAAGGTAATATTTAGAGATATATACCAATATATTTTCATATTGTTCTATAACTTCTCCTTAGATTCTCAAATTTCCTTAGCTCAATCCCTAGACAAACTTCTTACACCCCCAAGATCTTTAAAATCCCAGGATGTGGTAACATCTTGGAAAGATTATGAAGAAGACAGCAGCGAAGAGGAAGTTTATTATCCTGCATTAGATTTTGATTTTGCTTACAGACTTTAAAGGCCTCGACGAACAGCTATCAGATAAAGTTGATTTGTTCCCTGCGGTAGTGAAAAAGAAAACCAAGGACCAGAAAAATTAGCATATCACCCATTTGGACACCAAATAATCAACGCACCCATGCCGCTTTAATATACATGTATTTCCGTAATCAAACGGTAACCTTCTTACCGCCTGATCCAAAACCGGAACCACCTTATGTTATAATGGCTTTTGATGTCTATAAGAAGAGAGATTTGATTCTACATGCCGAACGTTATAGGAATGAGGTGCCTATGTATGGTTTCTTTACCAGTGATGATGCAGATGAGGCTAAATTTATAACCAATTCTTTGGAGAAGTATAAAGTGCAGACAACGTAAGTAATGATGAACTAGAACTGAACTAAATCAAAACTAAAAAGAACTAGAACTATATTACAATAGCCATCGATTATTCCAATAGCATTTTAATTAATTCCTTTATTCTCTCCCTTACAGCAATGACAAGATCAGTCTTAAAAGTTAAAAAGGCCACATCTCACACCATGCTGCAATTGGTTACTTATGGACCCAGCTACGTTAGTCCTAATCTCGTGGTAGCACAAGATGAAGTCTTAAAATTCTTTCCCTCCCACCTATAAAACTGCCGAACAAGAGTTAGAAGAAGAACGTGCTAATTGCCAAAGGATACGGATGAAAAACAAGCAAAGAGACTGAAAAAACAAAAATCACCGAAAACTAAGAGACAATGGAAATGCAAAGAAATTCTGATAAACTTTCAGAAACTCGAGACCCTAGACCAGTTGAGAGAGCTTTAAGCTTGAATACTTCAGAAGTACCTAATGGACCAATCGTACTTGAAGAAAGTCCTGCTGTGGCTGCTTAAACTTTTGATACTGTTTTACTAAATTTAAAATTAAGGCTTATACGAATTAACTGTTCGTTTGTGAACTATTTAGATTATCTTAATAGTTCACAAAGTTAATTAGTAAAGACTTAAGTTTATAATTTAATGGAATATACATAATATCACATTTAAAAAAGTCATACATGGGAGTAGTTAATTATATCGACTAATTAATTGACGATTTCATTAGCATTAAATTAAAAAAAAATTATAATTATTTTTTTTTCATTAGCATTATTTTGCCTAATGGTAATGGTTTTTAATGAAACGATTTCATTAGTAATTATTTAAAAATAAATTTTCATTACCATATTAATGGATTTTAAAAATTTCGAACATTAGTTCGAATTTCGAAATTAATTTCGAATATCCGAAACATTATAATGTTTGTCATTAGGTGAAATCATGTATGCCAAATTCAGCACATTCGGACTAGAAGAACTAGTTTTAACAGCTTTAAAAATTTTTTCGAACACGAGTTCGAATTTTCGAAATTATTTTTTTTGGTTTTATGACACAGAGATTAATTTAAAAACATAAAAACATTTTCGAAAATAACTTCGAATTTCGAACTTAATTTCGAATATTCGAACATATTATTGTATTGTCATCAGATGTACTTGACTGCAAAATTTCAGCCATTGGGCTACGGGAACTGGTTTAAAAGCTTTCAAACCTCGAATCTTCGAAAATTTTCCTTAATATATTTCTCGACAATTATAATACTAATTAAATCGTTTTTGAAAATTCATTATCAATTCATTACCATTATCAAAAAAAGTTATAATGAAAAAAATATAATTTTCATTAAATGGTACTTAAATATTTTCATTACAATTTTTTCTATAATGGTAATGAAATTTTAATGCTTAATGAAAAATTCCCATGTATGAAAAAAGTGTATAGTCTTTAAAAGGTTGCAAATGTAAAATAAAAATTTGTAAAGTGAAAATCTAAAACGATAAAGATTCACAAAAACAATTACAAAATGGGTCCTAGTCAATGTTCTAGTATAGTTCTAGTTTAGTTCTAGTTCCACTTCAAGTTCACTTCTAGTTCAGCTGTAGTTCAGTCCTAGTTCAGTTGTAGTTCAGTTGTAGTTCAGATGTAGTTCAGTTGTAGTTCAGTGTAGTTCAGTTGTAGTTCAGTTTGTAGTTCAGTTGTAGTTCAGTTGTAGTTCAGTTGTAGTTCTGTTGTAGATCAGTTGTAGTTCAGTTCTAGTCAGTTCTAGTTCAGTTCTAGTTCAGTTCTAGTTCAGTTCTAGTTCAGTTCTAGTTCAATTCTAGTTCAGTTCTAGTTCAGTTCTAGTTCAGTTCTAGTTCAGTTCTAGTTCAGTTCTAGTTCAGTTCTAGTCAGTTCTAGTTCAGTTCTAGTTCAGTTCTAGTTCAGTTCTAGTTCAGTTCTAGTTCAGTTCTAGTTCAGTTCTAGTTCAGTTCTAGTTCAGTTCTAGTTCAGTTCTACTTCAGTTCTAGTTCAGTCCTAGTTCAGTTCTAGTTCAGTTCTAGTTCAGTTCTAGTTCAGTTCTAGTTCAGTTCTAGTTCAGTTCTAGTTCATTCTAGTTCAGTTCTAGTTCAGTTCTAGTTCAGTTCTAGTTCAGTTCTAGTTCAGTTGTAGTTCAGTTGTAGTTCAGTTCTAGTTCAGTTCTAGTTCAGTTCTAGTTCAGTTCTAGTTCAGTTCTAGTTCAGTTCTAGTTCAGTTCTAGTTCACTTCAAGTTCATTTCTAGTTCAGTTCTTGTTGAGTTCTAGTCAGTTTTATGTAGTTCAGTTCAGTTCAGTTCAGTTCTAGTTTAGTTCTAGTTCAGTTCTAGTTCAGTTCTAGTTCAGTTCTAGTTCAGTTCTAGTTCAGTCTAGTTCAGTTTCTAGTTCAGTTCTAGTTCAGTTCTAGTTCAGTTCTAGTTTTCTA
Source organism: Lucilia sericata (assembly GCF_015586225.1). Lineage (NCBI taxonomy): Eukaryota > Metazoa > Arthropoda > Insecta > Diptera > Calliphoridae > Lucilia > Lucilia sericata. The sequence continues at coordinate 86,759 of NW_023994310.1, forward strand.
GTCAGTTCTAGTTCAGTTCTAGTTTCAGTTCTAGTTCAGTTCTAGTGCAGTTCTAGTTCAGTTTTAGTTCACTTCTAGTTCGGTTCTTGTTGAGTTCTAGTTTCAGTTTTATGTAGTTCAGATTGTTGAGTTCTACTTCAGTTCAAGTTCAGTTCTAGTTCAGTCAGTTCAGTTCTAGTTCAGTTCTAGTTCAGTTCTAGTTCAGTTCTAGTTCAGTTCTAGTTCAGTTCTAGTTCAGTTCTAGTTCAGTTCTAGTTCAGTTCTAGTTCAGTTCTAGTTCAGTTCTAGTTCAGTTCTAGTCAGTTCTAGTTCAGTTCTAGTTCAGTTCTAGTTCAGTTCTAGTTCAGTTCTAGTTCAGTTCTAGTTCAGTTCTAGTTCAGTTCTAGTTCAGTTCTAGTTCAGTTCTAGTTCAGTTCTAGTTCAGTTCTAGTTCGTTCTAGTTCAGTTCTAGTTCAGTTCTAGTTCAGTTCTAGTTCAGTTCTAGTTCAGTTCTAGTTCAGTTCTAGTTCAGTTCTAGTTCAGTTCTAGTTCAGTTCTAGTTCAGTTCTAGTTCAGTTCTAGTTCAGTTCTAGTTCAGTTCTAGTTCAGTTCTAGTTCAGTTCTAGTTCAGTTTAGTTCAGTTCTAGTTCAGTTCTAGTTCAGTTCTAGTTCAGTTCTAGTTCAGTTTCTAGTTCAGTTCTAGTTCAGTTCTAGTTCAGTTCTAGTTCAGTTCTAGTTCAGTTCTAGTTCAGTTCTAGTTCGTTCTAGTTCAGTTCTAGTTCAGTTCTAGTTCAGTTCTAGTTCAGTTCTAGTTCAGTTCTAGTTCAGTTCTAGTCAGTTCTAGTTCAGTTCTAGTTCAGTTCTAGTCAGTTCAGTTCAGTTCTAGTTCAGTTCTAGTTCGTTCTAGTTCAGTTCTAGTTCAGTTCTAGTTCAGTTCTAGTTCAGTTCTAGTTCAGTTCTAGTTCAGTTCTAGTTCAGTGTAGTTCAGTTCAGTTGAGTTCTAGTTCAGTTCTAGTTCAGTTGTAGTTCAGTTCAGTTCAGTTCTAGTTCAGTTCTAGTTCAGTTCTAGTTCAGTTCTAGTTCAGTTCTAGTTCAGTTTAGTTCAGTTCTAGTTCAGTTCAAGTTCATTTCTAGTTCAGTTCTTGTGAGTTCTAGTTCAGTTTATGTAGTTCAGTTCTAGTTCAGTTCAGTTCAGTTCTAGTTAGTTCTAGTTCAGTTCTAGTTCAGTTCTAGTTCAGTTCTAGTTCAGTTCTAGTTCAGTTCTAGTTCAGTTCTAGTGCAGTTCTAGTTCAGTTTTAGTTCACTTCAAGTTCATTCTAGTTCGGTTCTGTTGAGTTCTAGTTCAGTTTCTAGTGTTCAGATCTGTGAGTTCTACTTCAGTTCTAGTTCGTAGTTCAGTTTAGTTCAGTTCTAGTTCAGTTCTAGTTCAGTTCTAGTTCAGTTCTAGTTCAGTTCTAGTTCAGTTCTAGTTCAGTTCTAGTCAGTTCTAGTTCAGTTCTAGTTCAGTTCTAGTTCAGTTCTAGTTCAGTTTAGTTCAGTTCTAGTTCAGTTCTAGTTCAGTTTCTAGTTCAGTTCTAGTTCAGTTCTAGTTCAGTTCTAGTTCAGTTCAAGTTCAGTTCTAGTTCAGTTCTAGTTCAGTTCTAGTTCAGTTCTAGTTCAGTTCTAGTTCAGTTCTAGTTCAGTTCTAGTTCAGTTCTAGTTCAGTTCTAGTTCAGTTCTAGTTCAGTTCTAGTTCAGTTCTAGTTCAGTTCTAGTTCAGTTCTAGTTCAGTTCTAGTTCAGTTCTAGTTCAGTTCTAGTTCAGTTATAGTTCAGTTCTAGTTCAGTTCTAGTTCAGTGTAGTTCAGTTCTAGTTCAGTTCTAGTTCAGTTCTAGTTCAGTTCTAGTTCAGTTCTAGTTCAGTTCTAGTTCAGTTCTAGTTCAGTTCTAGTTCAGTTCTAGTTCAGTTCTAGTTCAGTTCTAGTTCAGTTCTAGTAGTTCAGTTCTAGTTCAGTTCTAGTTCAGTTCTAGTTCAGTTCTAGTTCAGTTCTAGTTCAGTTCTAGTTCAGTTCTAGTTCAGTTCTAGTTCAGTTCTAGTTCAGTTCTAGTTCAGTTCTAGTTCAGTTCTAGTTCAGTTCTAGTTCAGTTCTAGTTCAGTTCTAGTTCAGTTCTAGTTCAGTTCTAGTTCAGTTCTAGTTCAGTTCTAGTTCAGTTCTAGTTCAGTTTAGTTCAGTTCTAGTTCAGTTCTAGTTCAGTTCTAGTTCAGTTCTAGTTCAGTTCTAGTTCAGTTCTAGTTCAGTTCTAGTTCAGTTCTAGTTTAGTTCTAGTTCATAGTTCAGTTCTAGTTCAGTTCTAGTTCAGTTCTAGTTCAGTTCTAGTTCAGTTCTAGTTCAGTTCTAGTTCAGTTCTAGTTCAGTTCTAGTTCAGTTCTAGTTCAGTTCTAGTTCAGTTCTAGTTCAGTTCTAGTTCAGTTCTAGTTCAGTTCTAGTTCAGTTCTAGTTCAGTTCTAGTTCAGTTCTAGTTCAGTTCTAGTTCAGTTCTAGTTCAGTTCTAGTTCAGTTCTAGTTCAGTTCTAGTTCAGTTCTAGTTCAGTTCTAGTTCAGTTCTAGTTCAGTTCTAGTTCAGTTCTAGTTCAGTTCTAGTTCAGTTCTAGTTCAGTTCTAGTTCAGTTCTAGTTCAGTTCTAGTTCAGTTCTAGTTCAGTTCTAGTTCAGTTCTAGTTCAGTTCTAGTTCAGTTCTAGTTCAGTTCTAGTTCAGTTCTAGTTCAGTTCTAGTTCAGTTCTAGTTCAGTTCTAGTTCAGTTCTAGTTCACTAGTTCAGTTCTAGTTCAGTTCTAGTTCAGTTCTAGTTCAGTTCTAGTTCTTCAGTTCTAGTTCAGTTCTAGTTCAGTTCTAGTTCAGTTCTAGTTCAGTTCTAGTTCAGTTCTAGTTCAGTTCTAGTTCAGTTCTAGTTCAGTTCTAGTTCAGTTCTAGTTCAGTTCTAGTTCAGTTCTAGTTCAGTTCTAGTTCAGTTCTAGTTCAGTTCTAGTTCAGTTCTAGTTCAGTTCTAGTTAGTTCAGTTCTAGTTCAGTTCTAGTTCAGTTCTAGTTCAGTTCTAGTTCTAGTTCAGTTCTAGTTCAGTTCTAGTTCAGTTCTAGTTCAGTTCTAGTTCAGTTCTAGTTCAGTTCTAGTTCAGTTCTAGTTCAGTTCTAGTTCAGTTCTAGTTCAGTTCTAGTTCAGTTCTAGTTCAGTTCTAGTTCAGTTCAGTTAGTTCAGTTCTAGTTCAGTTCTAGTTCAGTTCTAGTTCAGTTCTAGTTCAGTTCTAGTTCAGTTCTAGTTCAGTTCTAGTTCATTTCTAGTTCAGTTCTAGTTCAGTTCTAGTTCAGTTCTAGTTCAGTTCTAGTTCAGTTCTAGTTCAGTTCTAGTTCAGTTCTAGTTCAGTTCTAGTTCAGTTCTAGTTCAGTTCTAGTTCAGTTCTAGTTCAGTTCTAGTTCAGTTCTAGTTCAGTTCTAGTTCAGTTCTAGTTCAGTTAGTTCAGTTCTAGTTCAGTTTCTAGTTCAGTTCTAGTTCAGTTCTAGTTCAGTTCTAGTTCAGTTCTAGTTCAGTTCTAGTTCAGTTCTAGTTCAGTTCTAGTTCAGTTCTAGTTCAGTTCTAGTTCAGTTCTAGTTCAGTTCTAGTTCAGTTCTAGTTCAGTTCTAGTTCAGTTCTAGTTCAGTTCTAGTTCAGTTCTAGTTCAGTTCTAGTTCAGTTCTAGTTCAGTTCTAGTTCAGTTCTAGTTCAGTTCTAGTTCAGTTCTAGTTCAGTTCTAGTTCAGTTCTAGTTCAGTTCTAGTTCAGTTCTAGTTCAGTTCTAGTTCAGTTCTAGTTCAGTTCTAGTTCAGTTCTAGTTCAGTTCTAGTTCAGTTCTAGTTCAGTTCTAGTTCAGTTCTAGTTCAGTTCTAGTTCAGTTCTAGTTCAGTTCTAGTTCAGTTCTAGTTCAGTTCTAGTTCAGTTCTAGTTCAGTTCTAGTTCAGTTCTAGTTCAGTTCTAGTTCAGTTCTAGTTCAGTTCTAGTTCAGTTCTAGTTCAGTTCTAGTTCAGTTCTAGTTCAGTTAGTTCAGTTCTAGTTCAGTTCTAGTTCAGTTCTAGTTCAGTTCTAGTTCAGTTCTAGTTCAGTTCTAGTTCAGTTCTAGTTCAGTTCTAGTTCAGTTCTAGTTCAGTTCTAGTTCAGTTCTAGTTCAGTTCTAGTTCAGTTCTAGTTCAGTTCTAGTTCAGTTCTAGTTCAGTTCTTTCAGTTCTAGTTCAGTTCTAGTTCAGTTCTAGTTCAGTTCTAGTTCAGTTCTAGTTCAGTTCTAGTTCAGTTCTAGTTCAGTTCTAGTTCAGTTCTAGTTCAGTTCTCTTCAGTTCTAGTTCAGTTAGTTCAGTTCTAGTTCAGTTCTAGTTCAGTAGTTCAGTTCTAGTTCAGTTCTAGTTCAGTTCTAGTTCAGTTCTAGTTCAGTTCTAGTTAGTTCAGTTCTAGTTCAGTTCTAGTTCAGTTCTAGTTAGTTCTAGTTCAGTTCTAGTTCAGTTCTAGTTCAGTTCTAGTTCAGTTCTAGTTCAGTTCTAGTTCAGTTCTAGTTCAGTTCTAGTTCAGTTCTAGTTCAGTTTTAGTTCAGTTCTAGTTCAGTTCTAGTTCAGTTCTAGTTCAGTTCTAGTTCAGTTCTAGTTCAGTTCTAGTTCAGTTCTAGTTCAGTTCTAGTTCAGTTCTAGTTCAGTTGGTATTAATAAGTTCGTTTTAAATTTAAACTTCATAGAGAAATTTTCCTTCATTTAGAATACCATAACGTTGCCATAACATTTTAATTTTTAAGAGTTTTTTGGTTATAAACAAAAAATAACAACCTTGTACTCCAAACATGTCTGTTTAATCGATAAATTCCTCAACAAAATAAAACTATTATAAAAACTAAATAAAATTTAGAAATTTTTCATTCTTAACAAAATTTTAAGTGAAACAAAACTTTCGGTTAAAAACTTTTGAAAATTCTAAGAAAATACAAAATTTTACGTAATTTTAAACTAGGTGCGAAAGGACCATGGCTAAAAAGGGAGGAGTACAACAGCTCCAAGCAGACATACAAAATGATGAAGATTTTGAAAAGTTTTTAGAGAGACCTGGATTATTGGGTAAATAGAAAGTTGTAATTACACAAATAAACAGGATTATAATATCTAATAATTTAAAAAAGTCTTAGATGTGTACTCAGATTGGTGTGGTCCCTGTTTGGGTATGGTCGGCAGTTTGAAGAAGATTAAATTAGAAGTGGGTGGTGATAATTTACAATTGGCTATAGTACGTTTTGAATAAAATTATTAACACTTATATCTATTTAGAACTTATTTATTTTGGGTTTAGTGCAAAGCAGATCATATAACAGCTTTAAAAAGATTTCGTCGTAAAAGTGAACCAACCTGGTTGTTTGTAACGGTAATTTGGAATTTATGTTTGAATGATTTACTCTAAGTTTACCCCTTTATAGGAGGGCAAAGCCATTAACTTAATGTTCGGCACCGATGTGCCACGTCTAATGAAATTGATAACACTTGAACTTACCCGTCTTAAGGAAGGCATCAAATCGCGACCCATTTATAATATAGACGAATATCAACCTGAAGAAGTGGCCCGTCGTAAGGTCAAAGAAGATGCTGAGGCATTGGCTTTACAAATAGAGACGGCCGATCGTGAAAAGAAACGTCTGGCCTATTTAACGTATGTTACCGATACGATCATGGAAAATCTTAGCGATATTGGTATTACCATCTTTGGTCCACAAGTTATCGTGATATGTTTAAGAAATCAATGAACCGGCCGATGCCTTAAAGATCCAGTGTAAAGATCGTAAAGTTGTACAGATCTCCAAAGCAGATTTTGATATTATACATTTCAAATGTCCCAATCCTTTAAATGATGATATTTTGAATCTATTAAATGGCAAAGAATTGTTGGTGTGCTTTTGGAAATTGCCAGCAGAGGGAGAGGAAATCCCAATTTTATTAAAACAATATGCGCATGAATTAACTAAAACCGTTACCGAGCCTGCGGATGAGTTTAGTGAAGAGGAAAGGGTAACGCCAGCTATAATAGCGCCCATGGATATTAAGGTTGAATATGAGGTGGAGGGTAAGTCCTACAAAGAAAGAAGAATACATTAATTTCACCATGAAACTATATTTATCAACAGACGATGATATATGCCTTGAGGAAGAAACAGCTGAACCAGTAGAAGACAGCCCAGAACCTGAAGGGGAAGTTATTGAGCCGGCCGACGAAGAAGAAGCCGAAGAAGATGAATTGGATATTGAGACCAGCAATGAGCCTTCACCTCCCGAAATTCCAGTTTTAGATCTCGATTTGGGTCTAGATGAACCCAAACCCGAGCAAGAAAAACCTCCAGAAATCGTTGCAGTACCAGAGATTCCCAAAAAGCGTACTTGCACTAAAATCGTCACCATACCACCCATTTGGGTACCCAATAACCATCGCACCCATGCTGCTCTTATTTATGTCTATTTTCATAATCAAATCTGCATTTTTACCACCCGATCCTGTGCCGGAACCACCACATGTCATCATGGCTTTTGATGCTTATAAAAAGAGGGACTTAATCAGTCATGCTGAGTCCCATAAAGATGATGTTCCCCTGTATGGTTTCTTTACAAGTGAAGATCCGGAGGAGGCTAAATTTATAGCAAATTCAGCAGCGAAATATAAACCAGTAACGGCGTGAGTAGAACATTGTTTGTAAAATCGAACTTAAACGCAATGGGAACGGAACTAGAACTCTCAACTGAACTAGAAATAGAACTGAACTAGAACTGAACTAGAATTGAACTAGAACTGAACTAGAACTGAACTAGAACTGAACTAGAACTGAACTAAACTTAACTAGAACTGAACTGAACTGAACTAGAACTGAACTAGAACTGAACTAGAACTGAACTAGAACTGAACTAGAACTGAACTAGAACTGACTAGAACTGAACTAGAACTGAACTAGAACTGAACTAGAACTGAACTAAAACTGAACTAGAACTGAACTAGACTGAACTAGATCTGAACTAGAAATGAACTAGAACTGAACTAGAACTGAACTAGAACTGAACTAGAACTGAACTAGAACTGAACTAGAACTGAACTAGAACTGAACTAGAACTGAACTAGAACTGAACTAGAACTGAACTAGAACTGAACTAGAACTGAACTAGAATTGAACTAGAACTGAACTAGAACTGAACTAGAAGTGAACTAGAACTGAACTAGAACTGAACTAGAACTGAACTAGAACTGAACGAACTGAACTAGAACTGAACTAGAACTGAACTAGAACTGAACTAGAACTGAACTAGAACTGAACTAGAACTGAACTAGAACTGAACTAGAACTGAACTAGAACTGAACTAGAACTGAACTAGACTGAACTAGAACTGAACTAGAACTGAACTAGAACTGAACTAGAACTGAACTAGAACTGAACTAGAACTGAACTAGAACTGAACTAGAACTGAACTAGAACTGAACTAGAACTGAACTAGAACTGAACTAGAACTGAACTAAACTGAACTAGAACTGAACTAGAACTGAACTAGAACTGAACTAGAACTGAACTAGAACTGAACTAGAACTGAACTAGAACTGAACTAGAACTGAACTAGAACTAGAACTGAACTAGAACTGAACTAGAACTGAACTAGAACTAGAACTGAACTAGAACTGAACTAGAACTGAACTAGAACTGAACTAGAACTGAACTAGAACTGAACTAGAACTGAACTAGAACTGAACTAGAACTGAACTAGAACTGAACTAGAACTGAACTAGAACTGAACTAGAACTGAACTAGAACTGAACTAGAACTGAACTAGAACTGAACTAGAACTGAACTAGAACTGAACTAGAACTGAACTAGAACTGAACTAGAACTGAACTAGAACTGAACTAGAACTGAACTAGAACTAGAACTGAACTAGAACCGTAGAATTGTCTTCAATTAGTAGTTTTCCTTTCTTGCAGCAACGACAAACTCATCCTTAAAGTCAATAAAGCCTCCTCCAACACTATGTTGTCTTTGGTCACTTATGGCCCTAGCTATGTCAGTCCCAATTCCGTGGTGGGTCATGAAGAAGCCAAAAAATTCTTCCCTGAAACCTATAAAACTGCCGAACAGGAAGCAGCTGAAGAGGCCGCTAAAGAACTGGAAGATCCCAGTACAAAACGTAAATCCAAAAATCACGTTCTAGTAAAACAGCTGGAGACAACGAAGCGCCCACTACACCCACTAGTGGTGAAGAGGAAAGTGGTGATAGTATAACAGCGGCAGCAGAAGGTGAAACAGAAGTAGTAGAAGCGTTAAAAGATGCCATAGATGATGGAGCTAAAGTTGAAAATGTGGAGGCTGCAGAGGCACAGGATACAAATAATTAGCAAACACCAGGAATTCAATATTTATTTTTATATATTTTCATATAGATATTTTTTTATAAATTTTTTGTTCTCAGTTCATAGCAATGCACGTTATTATTTTATTTTTTAGAAAAATTACTTATAAATTACTTAAACCTCTTTTTTTTTAATATAAATAACTTAAAAACTAATAAATATTGATTATATACAAATAGTTAAAGATCAAAAACTCGTTTTTCATGCTGATTCTTCCTTTAAGGATTAACATTTCATATTGATTAAAAGAAAAGATTTCAAAATATTATAAGAATTTGAAAAAACTAAAAGATTTCATTTAAAATACTAAAATTTAAAGAAACACTAAAATTTTCTTCCAAGAAAAGAAAAATCTAAAATTCAAAATTTATTTCGAATATAAGTAATTAAAAGAAAACATAACTTGGTCAACAAATTTAAACTTAAGACAAGAAGCTTATTTGCTTGTTTTGTAGAAGAAAGAAAAGTTATAAATAAAATTAAAATATAACAGAAATTTTCTATTCGTTAAGATAATATAACAACTGCCTTTTCTACATTATTTACATTTTTTAACTGTTTTAAAATAATTTTAGCAAATATCCCTTTCCTTATTAAAATTTACTAAACGTAGGAAACCATTTTCATAGCCCATAGCTATTAAATTTTTAGCATTTAGATTTAAATTACAACGTAACGTATTAATACGCATTAAAGGTATAATATTTGTAGGTGGACATCTCTGTTCACTTAAATAATCGCTTTTATGTTCTTCCTTAAGCTAAAAAATAAAAACAAAACTTTAATATATATTTTATTAAAATGACTAATACATTTAACGAAATTACCTTTAGCAACGGTTCAAATACTAAACCATATTTTTCCTTATAATTTTCATCATGCATTGACCATTCCGTGGGTACTTTAACATTAAGATTCTTTTCATTTCCTTTGGGTATTTTAGCCAAAGGTTTACCATCCAACTGCTTAACATCCATGGCACAAAGCATACGCCTTTCACCAAATTTTTTACCCACAGGACACTCATAGTGCAATTCTCTGGTATCGAGGAAAAGTATATCACCATTTTCCAAAGTGGAAACGCACATATTGTCACAGGTGTATAATGCACTTGGGTAACACCACAAACCATGAAGTCCAATTTATTTTGTGGAAACATTAAGTTGGTGGGATTTACAGCCATTGCACAGCGACCATCTATAAAAGGGGAAAAAAAGTAGAAAAAACAGAACAGAATTAGAATTGAACAAGAACAAAATTAGACGGAACTAGAAACAGAACTAGAACTAGAACAGAACTAGAACAGAACTAAAACAGACCTAGAACAGAACTAGAATAACTAGACAAACTAGAACAACTAGAACAGACTAGAATAGAACTAGAATAGACTAGAACATAACTAGAACAGAACTAGAATAGAACTAGAACATAACTAGAACAGAACTAGAACAGAACTAGAACAGAACTAGAACAGAACTAGAACAGAACTAGAACAGATAGAACAGAACTAGACAGACAGAACTAGAACAGAACTAGAACAGAACTAGAACAGAACTAGAACTAGAACAGAACTAGAACAGAACTAGAACAGAACTAGAACAGAACTAGAACAGAACTAGAACAGAACTAGAACAGAACTAGAACAGAACTAGAACAGAACTAGAACAGAACTAGAACAGAACTAGACAGAACTAGAACAGAACTAGAACAGAACTAGAACAGAACTAGAACACAACTAGAACAGAACTAGAACAGAACTAGAACAGAACTAGAACGAACTAGAACAGAACTAGAACACAACTAGAACAGAACTAGAACAGAACTAGACAGAACTAGAACAGAACTAGAACAGAACTAGAACAGAACTAGAACAGAACTAGAACAGAACTAGAACAGAACTAGAACAGAACTAGAACAGAACTAGAACAGAACTAGAACAGAACTAGAACAGAACTAGAACAGAACTACAACAGAACTACAACAGAACTACAACAGAACTAGAACAGAACTAGAACAGAACTAGAACAGAACTAGAACAGAACTAGAACAGAACTAGAACAGAACTAGAACAGAAACTAGAACAGAACTAGAACAGAACTAGAACAGAACTAGAACACAACTAGAACAGAGCAGAACGGAACTAGAACAGAACTAGAACAGAACTAGAACAGAACTAGAATAGAACTAGAATAGAACCTAGACCATAACTAGAACAGAACTAGAACAGAACTAGATAGAACTAGAGAATAGAACTAGAACTAGAACAACTAGAACAGAACTAGAACAGAAACTAGAACAGAACTAGAACAGAACTAGAACAGAACTAGAACAGAATAGAACAGAAACTAGAATAGAACTAGAACAGAACTAGAACTAGAACTAGAACAGAACTAGAAAGAACTAGAACAGAACTAGAACAGAACTAGAAACAGAAACTAGAACAGAACTAGAACAAACTAGAACAGAACTAGAACAAAAACTAGAATGAACTAGAACAGAACTAGAAACAGAAACTAGAACAGAACTAGAAACAGAACTAGAACAGAACTAGAACAGAACTAGAACAGAACTAGAACAAGAACTAGAACAGAACTAGAACAGAACTAGAACAAACTAGAACAGAAACTAGCAGAACTCAGAACAGAACTAGAACAGAACTAGAAACAGAACTAGAACAGAACTAGAACAGAACTAGAAAGAACTCGAACAGACTAGAAAGAACTAGAACAAAAACTAGAACAGAACTAGAACAGAACTATAACAGAACTAGAACAGAACTAGAACAGACAGAACTGAACTGAACAGCACAGAACTAGAACAGAACTAGAACAGAACTAGAACAGAACTAGAACAGAACTAGAACAGAACTAGAACAGAACTAGAACAGAACTAGAACAGAACTAGAACTGAACTAGAACTGAACTAGAACAGAACTAGAACAGAACTAGAACAGAACTAGAACAGAAACTAGAACAGAACTAGAACAGAACTAGAACAGAACTAGAACGGAACTAGAACACAACCAGAAACAGAATTAGACAAAACTGGAACAGATCTGGAGTTGAAATATTAATACTTACATGTTAGGAATATCATCACCATAACTATATAATAGTGTCTCCCACAAGGGACACCAATCCATCGACAGTAAAATATTTTTATTAACGTCTTCTCTCATAACAATCGGTTGCATAAAACATTTTATGTCAAAAATAAGAAATTTACGATAGGCACCAGAAACAGCCAACCATCTAGGTCCAGAAGTGTCATAATGTAAAGCAAAACCTATTAAAAAAAACCAAAAATTTTACAATAATTTAACTTCTCCATCAAATCATTTAATAAAGAACTTACACTTTACACTCTTTTCACCCACATAGAAATAGTTAAGAGGAGCATAATTAATAATATCATTCTCTACAAAACGATTAAGATTCTGCTGAAGATCATTAGTTATATCCCAGATGCCAATAAAACCATTGGCGAAACTAGCAAAAATGTGTTGATGGCCGGCAAACTTTAGCAAAATAAATAAAATTTTAAGAAAATTAACATGGAATATTTAATGAAATGAGTGATAAAAACTCACCTCTGACCAGCATATTTGTAGACATTGTGTATCTAAAAGTACATGCTGTTGTTGATGTATCAAATCCAAATTTAAAAGAAAACTTGGTTTTACCTCAATTAAAGTTATATCTTTATTGTTATTATTAGATTCGGAGGATGTTACTTTCCCCTCAACATTAAGAGGCAAACTATAGATTTTTATAGCTGAGGAAACTGTGGCCACAGCTACTAACCCTAAACGATTGGATGATTCATCATAACCTCCACTTGGTAAAAATGAAATATGATGTACCGGACCATCGGGCACCACTAAACCATAATGTATATCTATTTGGGGTTTTTGATTCTTATGCGTTACTTTCATTATTAAAATCACAGTATGATGTTGTGTAGGTTGAGTAAATTTAACAAATTTAAACATATCTTGACGATAGACTACCGCTAGATATTGTTCATTGACGTGGGCGGGTAAAGGCAGCCAGGAGCATAGTTTTATTGGAGCCCCCAAAAAGTAATAAGTGTCATCTTTTATAAAAATACATAAAAATTAGATTAATATATTAATTATGAAACCTATGTTGGGTTTTAACTCACATTTATTATGAATGCTTTCATATCTTCTTAATTCAGACCATTCGATATTTGTTTGTGGCTCACCAATTACGGGAGTTAAGGCTGCTTTAGTTTTGAAATTAATTTCATTGAAATTGTTTGCTTGGTAAATATTTCTTAAAGTCTTGTTGGTTTAGAACCGAATACTGGGTTGTAAATTCGTTATAGAGTGGTTCACTGGTATAGTTTAGTTTTAAGCTGGAAATACAGTAGAAAATTAGATATTCGAATAATTGTTCATAAATAAAATAAACTAGAACTGACCTAGAACTGAACTAGAACTGAACTAGAACTGAACTAGAACTGAACTAGAACTGAACTAGAACTGACTAGAACTGAACTAGAACTGAACTAGAACTGAACTAGAACTGAACTAGAACTGAACTGAATGAACTAGAACTGAACTAGAACTGAACTAGAACTGAACTAGAACTGAACTAGAACTGAACTAGAACTGAACTAGAACTGAACTAGAACTGACTGAACTAGAACTGAACTAGAACTGAACTAGAACTGAACTAGAACTGAACTAGAACTGAACTAGAACTGAACTAGAACTGAACTAGAACTGAACTAGAACTGAACTAGAACTGAACTAGAACTGAACTAGAACTGAACTAGAACTGAACTAGAACTGAACTAGAACTGAACTAGAACTGAACTAGAACTGAACTAGAACTGAACTAGAACTGAACTAGAACTGACAACTAGACTGAACTAGAACTGAACTAGAACTGAACTAGAACTGAACTAGAACTGAACTAGAACTGAACTAGAACTGAACTAGAACTGAACTAGAACTGAACTAGAACTGAACTAGAACTGAACTAGAACTGAACTAGAACTGAACTAGAACTAGAACTGAACTAGAACTGAACTAGAACTGAACTAGAACTGAACTAGAACTGAACTAGAACTGAACTAGAACTGAACTAGAACTGAACTAGAACTGAACTAGAACTGAACTAGAACTGAACTAGAACTGAACTAGAACTGAACTAGAACTGAACTAGAACTGAACTAGAACTGAACTAGAACTGAACTAGAACTGAACTAGAACTGAACTAGAACTGAACTAGAACTGAACTAGAACTGAACTAGAACTGAACTAGAACTGAACTAGAACTGAACTAGAACTGAACTAAACTGAACTAGAACTGAACTAGAACTGAACTAGAACTGAACTAGAACTGAACTAGAACTGAACTAGAACTGAACGAAAAAAAAAAAAAAAAAAAAAAAAGAAAACTAGAAACTGAACTAGAACTGAACTAGAACTGAACTAGAACTGAACTAGAACTGAACTAGAACTGAACTGAACTAGAACTGAACTAGAACTGAACTAGAACTGAACTAGAACTGAACTAGAACTGAACTAGAACTGAACTAGAACTGAACTAGAACTGAACTAGAACTGAACTAGAACTAGAACTGAACTAGAACTAGAACTGAACTAGAACTGAACTAGAACTGAACTAGAACTGAACTAGAACTGAACTAGAACTGAACTAGAACTGAACTAGAAACTGAACTAGAACTGAACTAGAACTGAACTAGAACTGAACTAGAACTGAACTAGAACTGAACTAGAACTGAACTAGAACTGAACTAGAACTGAACTAGAACTGAACTAGAACTGAACTAGAACTGAACTAGAACTGAACTAGAACTGAACTAGAACTGAACTAGAACTGAACTAGAACTGAACTAGAACTGAACTAGAACTAGAACTGAACTAGAACTGAACTAGAATGAACTAGAACTGAACTAGAACTGAACTAGAACTGAACTAGAACTGAACTAGAACTGAACTAGAACTGAACTAGAACTGAACTAGAACTGAACTAGAACTGAACTAGAACTGAACTAGAACTGAACTAGAACTGAACTAGAACTAAACTAGAACTGAACTAGAACTAGAACTAAACTAGAACTGAACTAGAACTGAACTAGAACTGAACTAGAACTGAACTAGAACTGAACTAGAACTGAACTAGAACTGAACTAGAACTGAACTAGAACTGAACTAGAACTGAACTAGAACTGAACTAGAACTGAACTAGAACTGAACTAGAACTGAACTAGAACTGAACTAGAACTGAACTAGAACTGAACTAGAACTGAACTAGAACTGAACTAGAACTGAACTAGAACTGAACTAGAACTGAACTAGAACTGAACTAGAACTGAACTAGAACTGAACTAGAACTGAACTAGAACTGAACTAGAACTGAACTAGAACTGAACTAGAACTGAACTAGAACTGAACTAGAACTGAACTAGAACTGAACTAGAACTGAACTAGAACTGAACTAGAACTGAACTAGAAGTAGAACGGTGGACTTCCAAACAAGCGAAATTTTGGAACCAAGTTCAAATCCACCGAAGTCGTCATATTTTTAGTTTTCCGCACACTTTATTAAATTTATCAATAGTCATAATTTTAATAAAATTTCCATAAAACTTACAAGTTCTTCCATTTGGCAAACACGTCCCTAGTGACATCATTGGAGCGACCTTCATAAACTATAGGGGGATAAATTAAAAAACAAAAAAAAAATAAAACTTATATGAAAACAACAGAATAAACATTATAAATCTTACCTTTTTTACGACTTGATTGATAATTTGTTTGATTTCCATTTTATTAGAAGATTTTTTACTTTGTTTCTTTCTACCCTTTTTACCATAATCAGCAGCATCATCATAATCATTATCCTCCTCGCTAGCTTCAAAATCAACTTCATTTTCATCAACACCTTCGGATAGATCATTATCATCGGAAGATTGTTCATCATCGGTTTTTAAATTACAATCCGAATCATCGGATTTCCTACGTCCTCCCTTGTGACTTTTTATTACATGTTCAACGGCTTCTTTTTCAGTTTTAAATGCTCGCCGACGACAGAAATTACAAAAATACCCCGATTTTATATGTTTACAATTTTTTATATGATCAGATAATTCTTTTAAATCGTTGCTACTAAATTTACAACGTTTCTTTGGACAGACGGCCTTGCCCAAATTTTTAATATCTTGAGACCACTTTTTAGTGATGTTTTCTTCATCTAATGGTGCCACATATCTAATGCGTGATTTCGGATCGATGTCCGTTTTATCGTTTTTAGTAGTGTCCCCTACTTTTTCCAACTCCTCCCCCAAAACTTTAAGTTTATTTTCAGCTTTAATTGTGGAGTTTCGTTTTAAGCGACCCGTGTTACCAAAAACTTCTTCATGTTTATCAATATTTTCTTCTAATTTGTTATCGTTTGATGGATGTTCAAGTGCAATTTTAGCATAGCAAGATCGCACGTGAATTGGCAGTGTGGATGGCGCATAATCCCTTTTACAATATTCACATATAACACGTTCAATTTGTGCACCACATGACTCGATATGTGTTAACATACCCAAGCCGGAACGATATTCCTTTTTACACATGCGACAAGCCAGACCTTTTGATCCGGTCTTTTTCAAATAATTAAGAATGCAATTAAAACACGGAACGGTTTTCTACATTCTAAAAATATTTAAAATAAATAAATTAGTTAGTAAATAATAATTTAGTTCTAGTTCCAGTCAATTCTAGTCCAGTTCTAGTTCAGTTCTAGTTCAGTTCTAGTTTCAGTTCAGTTTCTAGTTCAGTTTCTAGTTCAGTTTCTAGTTCAGTTCTAGTTCCAGTTCTAGTTCAATTCTACTAGGTCAAGTTCCTAGTTCAGTTCTAGTTCAGTTCCTAGTTCTTGTTCATTGTCTAGTTCAGTTCTAGTTCAGTTCTAGTTCAGTTCTAGTTCAGTTCGAGTTCAGTCTAGTTCAGTTCTAGTTCAGTGCTAGTTCAGTTCTAGTTCAGTTCTAGTTCAGTTCTAGTTCAGTTCTAGTTCAGTTCAGTTCAGTCTTAGTTCAGTTCTAGTTCAGTTCTAGTTCAGTTCTAGTTCAGTCTAGTTCAGTTCTAGTTCAGTTCTAGTTGCAGTTCTATGTCAGTTCTAGTTCAGTTCTAGTTCAGTTCTAGTCAGTTCTAGTTCAGTTCTAGTTCATTAGTTTAGTTCTAGTTCAGTTCTAGTTCAGTTCTAGTTCAGTTCTAGTTCAGTTCTAGTTCAGTTCTAGTTCAGTTCTAGTTCAGTTCTAGTTCAGTTCTAGTTCAGTTCTAGTTCAGTTCTAGTTCAGTTCTAGTTCAGTTCTAGTTCAGTTCTAGTTCAGTTCTAGTTCAGTTCTAGTTCAGTTCTAGTTCAGTTCTAGTTCAGTTCTAGTTCAGTTCTAGTTCAGTTCTAGTTCAGTTCTAGTTCAGTTCTAGTTCAGTTCTAGTTCAGTTCTAGTTCAGTTCAGTCTTCTAGTTCAGTTCTAGTTCAGTTCTAGTTCAGTTCTAGTTCAGTTCTAGTTCAGTTCTAGTTCAGTTCTAGTTCAGTTCTAGTTCAGTTCTAGTTCAGTTCTAGTCAGTTCTAGTTCAGTTCTAGTTCAGTTCTAGTTCAGTTCTAGTTCAGTTCTAGTTCAGTTCTAGTTCAGTTCTAGTTCAGTTCTAGTTCAGTTCTAGTTCAGTTCTAGTTCAGTTCTAGTTCAGTTCTTAGTTCAGTTCTAGTTCAGTTCTAGTTCAGTTCTAGTTCAGTTCTAGTTCAGTTCTAGTTCAGTTCTAGTTCAGTTCTAGTTCAGTTCTAGTTCAGTTCTAGTTCAGTTCTAGTTCAGTTCTAGTTCAGTTCTAGTTCAGTTCTAGTTCAGTTCTAGTTCAGTTTCTAGTTCAGTTCTAGTCAGTTCTAGTTCAGTTCTAGTTCAGTTCTAGTTCAGTTCTAGTAGTTCAGTTCTAGTTCAGTTCTAGTTCAGTTCAGTTAAGTTCTAGTTCAGTTCTAGTTCAGTTCTTCAGTTCTAGTTCAGTTCTAGTTCAGTTCTAGTTCAGTTCTAGTTCAGTTCTAGTTCAGTTAGTTCTAGTATAGTTCAGTTCTAGTTCAGTTCTAGTTCAGTTCTAGTTCAGTCTAGTTCAGTTCTAGTTCAGTTCTAGTTCATTCTAGTTCAGTTCTAGTCGTTTAGTTCAGTTCTAGTTCAGTTCTAGTTCAGTTCTAGTTCAGTTCTAGTTCAGTTCTAGTTCCGTTCTAGTTCAGTTCTAGTTCAGTTCTAGTTCAGTTCTAGTTCAGTTCTAGTTCAGTTCTAGTTCAGTTCTAGTTCCGTTCTAGTTCAGTTCTAGTTCCGTTCTAGTTCAGTTCTAGTTCAGTTCTAGTCAGTCTAGTTCAGTTCTAGTTCAATTCTATTGTCTAAACTTACCAACATCTCTTGGCCATCTTGCCAGCCTACACCATAATGTTCCGCTAAATGTAACGTCCATTTAGAAGTGCGATTCAAACAAAGACCACATTTATGGGTCCACTTCCTATATTAGATCCAGTTAAAACCTCTTCTGTGTCGAGTTGTTCTCTTTTTGTTATTAGCAATAGACGAGAATTAAAATTGCATTCTGCAAAGTTTTTTCGGTTTTCTACCTGCTCTTGGTCTTGGAGTCTCATTTTTAACCAGTGCTAAACGTGGAGTTGTTATAGGTGTTAAATTATCTATATTATTTTCTTTGCCATTGTCTTTCTTAAGAGGTGTTGCTGTAGAATCACTGTCAGAATCTTCAATTTTAAGTTTTCGTTTTGGATGATTTTTTTGCGAACGTTTTTTGCCGAATGGTGTGGGTATCTCATCGTCAGATGAATCCGTACTTAAGGATCTCTTTAATGCCCTCACTACTGAAGTTTTTGGTGTGTCTTTTAAGTTATCTTCAATCGTGGGCGTATTAGATATTTGTTCAGTCTTCACTTTAGTTTTTCCCGCTTTTTTCTTGCTCGTTTTATTTTGTGGTGTTTTAATAGTTGATGTTTCCGGAATAGTTGTGGAAATATCTTCTTGTTTTGAAAGTTTAGGGGTGTTAATTTCATTTTTTGAATCTTTTGATGATTTTTTTGTTGACTTATCTTTGTTCTTGGAATTATCAAGCTCGTCGTGCTTTTCTGTAATGTCCAACTTTTGTTCCATATCATCATCTGTCGTGTGTTTGGATTTCAAACTCTTTGCCCTTTTACTTTTCGATTCATTAGATTCAAAGCTTTGGCTTTTGTGACTTATATCTATGTTTTCCGCTTTTTCTTTGGATTTCAAAATTTCGGAGTCTTGCGAGTCCTTTTTAGGTGTTAAACCTTTGCCTGTTGCTTTCTCTAGATCTTTGTTGATGTTATGATTACTATCCACCGTACTTTTAGACTTTAATGGTGATGTTTCTGTGCTATTAGGGCAATCGGAGCTAGAATTATTGGCTTTCAGAGAATTGTCTGCATCTTTATCTTTAGTTTTAGATTGCAAACGTTTCGATCCTCCTGCTTCTTGATTATCAGAGTCAGACTCCTTAGCATATTCTAAGCTTTTATCTTCAGTATTCTTAATAACTCTCTCTTGAGACTTGTGTTGTCTCGTTTCAGTTTTATCTTGACAATCAGAGTCTATTGCAAAATTCCCGGAATGTTTTTCTATAGTTTTGTCATTTCTTCTAACTTTGGGTGGCATACGTCTTGTGTCTTTGCCTCGATGCCTATCGGACTCAGTACCAGAAGTTTCATTTAATTTATCCACATCTTTGACCTGACATCTAGAACGTCTGGAAGTTCTACGCTCTGGGTTATCCGAATCTGTTGCAGAAGTTTCATTTACAGTTTCCCCAACTTGGAATTTTTCGGAATCGTGGTCTGAATTTTTTGAATTAGCACTAGTTGCTAAGTTTTCTTGAAAATTTCTTATCCTAAGTCTTGTCTGTGATGTTTTTGTAGATCTTTCATCATGACTTTCGGAATCTGTACCAGAATTTTTCGACATTGTACGTAAATGTCGAGGTTTAATAAATCTATGTTCGGGCGTTTTCTCTAATGTTTCATCTAATTTTAGTTTCTTACTGTCTAATAGTTCCTTATTACTATCAATCACATTTTTAATGCCACGTTTATATTTTCTAATAGTTGTTATCTGTTCAGCAGCACTCTCATCTTCATCATCAGCTGGTGATGTATCATCGGTAATATCAGTCTCTTCATGGCGATTGCTAGTTAGATCCCAACGTTTTTTGAATGGTTTTAGACCTCCACTAGCACTACTTCGAGTTCTTGCGGGTAATTCATCATCATGCCGTATTCTTTCGGTTATGTGCTCTTCCTCTAACGTTGGTGCTATGGCCTTACCAGTAGTAAGCCAATTTTTCATAGTGCTACCTTTGGTTTTTGCCAGTTTATCGTTAGTCTCCTTTTGCTTATTAGTTGTTGGAGTATTTTTAAAACTTGTATCATTATTTTCTTCAAATCCCAAAAATGCACTACCCTCCTCACAATCTTTCAGACAGGAATCATCAAAATCACGCTCATCCTCGGAATCGGTATCCGTATGAGACTTTTGCGATTTCTTAATATCTTCCAAAGTTTTACGCAACTTTTTACGCTGTCTGGTGGGTGTTAATTTGTTAGAATCTTGTGTACTATCATGGCAAGAATCTTCAGTATCCAAAGGTTTTTAAACGATTTAAGGGACTAGAAACATTGGCAGTTGTATCAGACTTTAAGGCATCGAAACTAATTGTAACATTTGTTTCCAACGTCTGAGAATAATAACGTGTACGTTTAGTTGAAGGAGAGGAATGCTTGGATAAATCCATTTCCAATGGCTTGGAATAAAGACGTGTTCTGCGGTTGGTAAGCGTGGAAGTGGAAGTGGGTGTTGTTATGTCATTTGTAGCTGCATCAGGTGTTTTATCCTTTTCGCTGCTCGATTTCGATTTAGAAAGTTTAAATTTAACTTCTGCATTTACGGGTAAAAATTCCAAGTCGTCATCACTTATAAGCGGTCTAGTGGAATGTCTTTTTCTCGAGTTGCCTGCTGGTTTTGCAGCTGTGGTGGTTGCGATAATAGTTTTTTCATTTAAACTTAATCTTGTACATCTTTTGCTGTGTACAATGGTAGCATTTTGATTTTCATCATTAACTTTTGTTAAACTTCTTCTATTAACTTTTACACTAGTTTCTGGTGCTTCTGCAGTTTCCTTAGTTTTATCTTCTTCTGGTTCTTCAACTTCCTTATCTTTATTATGACTCTTCAGTTGTTTTATTAAAGTTTTAATGCCTTTAGTTTCATTTTCTGGATCCTTAGTTTCAGGTGTTTTCTTTTTAAAAGGTATCACTGGTTTGAGTTCGGGCGTTTTTATCGGGGAATGTTTTACTATGTCTATAAGCGATACTTTAGCATTTCTCATGCTCTTTAAGATATTTCTAGATCCCTGATCTAAATCTTCATTTTTATTGACTTGTTTTTGCTTTGCAATATTTCCATATGAAATATTTTCAATATTATCTTGAATTTCATTAATTTCAATTAAGTTTTCATTAGTTTCGGCAGCATTAGACTCTTCATCGTGCTGTTTGTGGTGACATAAAGTTTGTTCGAGTGTTGTATTAACAGCCTCATCTTGCTGAAGTTTTGTACTTCTGCTTTCTTCATGATTAGTGTCTACTGTTTTAGATTCTTTGGCTTGTTCTTGCTCTAAAGCTTCTTCTGTCTCCTTAACTGTTTCAAAATCTAGTTTTCTGGCTATATTCTGAGGAGACTTTTGAGGCGTTGAAATTTCCGAGATTTCACTTGATTTTGGTAGCTTCTCGGGACTTTTGCTGACATTTTCAAGTTCATTGCTAACTTCAGAATTCGTAGCTTGTACCTTTTCAGGTGTAACTTCAGAAATATCTGGTAAATGATCTCCTTCATCTTGAGTTTTGCGCTTTTGTGGAGATTTAGCATCTTTCTGTTTAGTTTCCGCTATTAAAGTGTTTTTATCAGGACTTCTAGGGGCTGTATCTGAAGACATGTCTGTAGGTGTTGCTTCATTTATAACCTCCCTGTTTTCTAATGTTTTAGCTGAATCATTTGTCATACCTTCAGTAACTGTTGGTTTATTGGTAGAGTCTTCAGATTTGTCGATGTTTTTATTAGAAGTTTCTACTTTTTCCTGGTTCTCTTTATCAGCAGTAGTTTTGGTTACATTTGATTCCGACTCATTATGTTTATCTGCAATTTGGGAGGTTGGTTTTCCTTCAAGTAATATTTCTTCTCCTTGTTGAAGTTGTGCGGATTTTGTTGACGTGTTAGCGCTACTTTTAGTTGGACTTCGATCTGATTTTATCGATTCTTGATTAACTTCTGCCTCTTCTGCTCTCTTCTCCTCTTTAGCTGGTTCATCTAGAGGTTCTTTAGACTTACTTTCATGATCAACTTTGTTATCATTATCCACAGTTGGTGGTTTATTTGTACTTTGAGCTGGAGCTTTATTACGTTGCACCAAATTGATTTTACCCTTTTTAAAGCGGGATATACGTTTTGTAGTTACCGCGGTAGAGGAGATTGATGCTGTTGCAGCTTCACTTGTCTTTGTAGCCTCAGATTCCATGGAAGTTTGTTGAATATTGGAGCTCTTTACGGAATTATCTGCTTCTGCAGGTTTTGTTATTAAAGTCTCCTTAGAGGCTGTCGAGTTAGAATTATCTTTCTGTAGGTCTACATCTATTATGGGAGATTTTAATATAGATTTCAAATTTGTTACTTTTAGAGGAGAGGAGTGAGCAATTGTTTCAGCTTTTGAGGCTTTTGATTCCTTCAATTGTGTTTCTTCAGTTGAGGATTTGCTGGTAACTGTAATCTCTTTTGGTTCCTCAACTTTATCACTCGATTTTGTTGGTATAATTGTAAGATTCGTTGCTACTTCTTTAGAAGTGGTCAAATCATTAGATTGTTTACTTGCAGTTTCATTAACTTTTGTTAAGTTATTGTCTTCATTTGAGGATTTCGTTGCCAAAGTTTGAGCTTTCCTAGGACTATTCAACTTTTTAGGGGAAGCTAATTTATTCGCATTCAAATTCTCACCCTCTTTCCCTTGTGAAACTTGTGAAATTATTAGTTTTATTTTATTTGGATCACTGGCTACTATAACATTTGTTAAATCTATATTTTTAGGCTCTTTCAGAGGCTCTAAAACCAAATGCTGCTGTTTACGAGAATCAGAAGTTTCTTCACTCTTATTGTCCTCCGGTTTTTCTATATCCATATCACACATACCCATATTATTTAAAAGCTTAACCTTTTGCAAAGCTCCATACTTATTGGGACTCTCATTGGTTAATATTGTCTCGGGTCCCTTAGAACTTTCTATCACTATAGTGCTCATTTGTTCAGGATTTGTGGCGTAAGCTTTGAAAGTAGCTGATGTGGTTCGGTGACGTTGTGGTGGATAGGATTGTATGCGTAAAGGTGAAAAATTATTCATGGTACAAGAAGCATTTAGATTAAGCTCTTCCGGAGATAATTCTAAACTAGTTTCCTCTGTTATGGGATTGGTATTGTTGAGGGCTGTTATGAAATCTACAGCCGAAAAACAATCCTCAGTTTCCATAGGTTCATCGATAATTTCTACAGCCGATTGGCGATAATCAGAAAAGCTAGAATCTATATAAGTAGAAGCTTCAAAGTTTGCCGAGTCACAAGAATCTTCTTGTGTTTTATCATTAATATCCAAAGTTTTAGGTTCTTCTTTAACTTGTATCAAACTAATATCCGCAGATTTGTTTGAGTCCGTTTCAGTGTTCTCAGTTGAAACTTTATTCGGTGATTTTAAATCACATTCTTTGTTTAAGAAACTTTTTGCTGCAATATTTGGTTGAACATAATTTTGTTTCGATTTTAACTGATAGTTATGATCTGTATAGTTTGCTTTATTGTTTATTATATGATTGTTATTGGATGTTGAAATTTCTGAATTAGTTTTTTCTGTTGCGGTATTTTTAGGCAAAACATAGGCTGCATGTTTGCTACTAAGCGGTGTTAAAACTTTTCTTATACCGGCCTTAGTATTAAGTATGCGCATATCTGAGGGTTTATTTTCTTGTTTGGAGGCCGGTGATGTGGCCGGTGATGTGGCCGCTGTTCTGGCCTTTATCTTTTTGGCCAAATCTGCCAACTGTTCCGGAGGCAATTTAAGTTTTTGGGCATTTATAATGATTTTTTTATTGGGACCATTAGTTATAACCACTTTATCGCAAGGCTTTCCCTTGTTATCTGTTGTTATTTCTGGAGGTATTTCAATTTGGTTTAATGTTGTTTCCTGGTTAGTATTTAGCGCCGAAGGAGGAGTATTTGTGGCTGGATACTCATCAGCTTTTTCTTGTTTTATAACCAGTTCCGGTATGGGTTTATGGGGATTAATAAAACGTGGTGTATTACTGTTAGACAAGCGTAGTTCGGTCAAATCTATCATTTCATCTTGTGAAAGAATTTTATTTTCCAAAACAATTAAACAATTAGCATTAGGAGAGTTGTTAGACTCTGCCTCCGTTTGCACAACATTTTCATTTGCCTCTAGCGCATTAGTCAGTATATTATTGTTGATTAGTGATGTTGAATTGGCCTGGGTATACAAGGACTCATAGTTGCTGTTTATATAGTCCGTTGGTGGTAAAATTTTATGTAAATTTTGATTTTGTGCCTGCAAATCATAGTAGGCAGCTGCATTAACCAAAGGATAAGGCTTTTTAAAGGAGTCTATGGTCGGCAAAGGTGTTTCCTTAGGTACATTAACTGTAGGAAATGGTGTTTTAAGTGGAGAAACTTCTGGAAAGTCTATCTTTTGTTCCGATTGTTTAAGTTGTTTATAACTATAAGGTAAATAGGAGTATTGTTGGCTACTATTACCCGCCTTTATGGCGGCTTTGGGTATTTCACTGTAGTCACTTGTTGTTGAACTTTTGGGCTGATAAGTTATTCTCTGTTGTTTTAAATATTCACTTTGATAATCCGGCGCCATATTTGTTATGGGAAAATGTGTTTTTGTGGGCATATTATGGGAATAGTCTGTTCTATGTTCTAGATTTTGGAAATAACGTATATTTTGGGCTGTTTGTAAAGGCGATTGATTATAGTTAGATTTTGCTGAGGTTGCTGCTGCTGCATTAGCTGCCATATAGGGAGTTCTTAGAGGAATCACATCAGTTGAGTTTGGAATTATAAGACTTTGTTCTGCGTGCTGGAAAAATCTAAAGTTAGGTGTTGTATTAGTATCTAAGCTAGTGATTGGTGATTGCTGCTGTCCAGTTTTTATGGTGGCTTTGGGAATTTTGTTTATATCCTTAGTTTGTGTGGAGAAATCTGTGGCCATATTGGTTGTTGTAGGAGACATTTTATCCTGAGAGTTTAGCTTAAGTCCAGTGGGTTCGTAAGGTCTAAAACCTGGTGTATTATTATCGGTCTGCTGTTGATGCTGTCCTGCCTTTATGGCAGCTTTTGGTATTACATTTGTGGCTCCATGTTGTGCCTTTAAAGCCGTGATATCCGTGTCAATTTTATTCGCATCATTTCCATAATAGGGTGCTGTTTTAACTGCCACTTTATCTGTCATATTGAACTTTATATAAGTTCTTTTTGCCGGCTGTTGATGTGTTATTTTCAATTCCTCCTCCATTTGGAAATCTAATTTTCGGGCTATATCTTGAGGAGATTTTTGAGGAGTTTTAGTTTTGTATGGCTTTAAGGGAGGGGTCGATATTTCTGGTTCTTTTAAAACAGTATAACCTCTGGGATCTGTTGCTGATGAGCGGTTAGGTGTGTCTTTCTTGGCACTTAATGGTTTCATGGGTAATTTTGGTCCTAAAGGACTTGAGGCCGTTATAGGGCTGCCCGTTAAGGGTGCTGGTGGTTTTAAATGTATATACATTTTAGGTTTGTCATTATTTGGTGAGTTTTTCTTTTCCATTAACTTTTTATTTAGTAAATTTTTAACATGCACTAAACGTTGTTGGGAATTTAAACCAGCCAATTCAGGTGTATCCAATTCTGGTTGTGGATCCGGTGCCGTTATGGTAATTTTTGGTGGTATTATATTTTTAGCCAGTAATAAAGGTTTAGCTGTTTAAAATTAATAGAAAAATATATATAAAACATTAAATAAAAAAACTAACGGCCACAGGTATTGAACCTGGATATTCAAAACATCTCCCCCTACTAGTAAAGTGTATAACTTGCCATCAACCCTTTGCCACACTGAGCTAAATTAGTGTAACATAATTGTTAGTTAAATGTAGCATAATTGAAAACATTATTTTGATATTTAAACAAATATTTTTAAAATTCTTCTCACACTTATAGGTTGATTCTTTTTATAAAGTCCTAACACGTTTTTTCAACTAAATTGCAACTCTGCTAATTTTATTTATATAACTATAGCGCAAATCAACCCTCTGAATATTTAACAAGTTTCGAACTTGGATTTTTAAAGTTATGTCTAAATTTTGTCTTCCTAACCAACCGCTTAACCATCGCAGCTAAAACGCCTTGTTTAATTTAGTGTCCAATGTTTCATTTAAACTTGGCTGTTCATTTAATTATTTAGTTAATTTTTGCAATTGTGTTATGTAATTAAACTTATTAAATTTATTTAAGGAGTTTTTGATAAAAATTGTTGGCAAATCTTTTATTATTTTAAATGTTTTCAAAATATTTAAAATTTAAATATTTGCAATATTCTTTATTTTAATATAAATCATTTGAAAGCTAATTAAAATTTAAAAGGTCAAAGGTCACACCATGGAGTCTTAAAGGGTCAAAGGTCATAATAGACTAGACTATAGACTAGACTATAGACTAGACTATAGACTAGACTATAGACTAGACTATAGACTAGACTATAGACTAGACTAGACTAGACTAGACCAGACTAGACTAGACTATAGACTAGACTATAGACTAGACTATAGACTAGACTATAGACTAGACTATAGACTATAGACTAGACTATAGACTAGACTATAGACTAGACTATAGACTAGACTATAGACTAGACTATAGACTAGACTATAGACTAGACTATAGACTAGACTATAGACTAGACTATAGACTAGACTATAGACTAGACTATAGACTAGACTATAGACTAGACTATAGACTAGACTATAGACTAGACTATAGACTAGACTATAGACTAGACTATAGACTAGACTATAGACTAGACTATAGACTAGACTATAGACTAGACTATAGACTAGACTATAGACTAGACTATAGACTAGACTATAGACTAGACTATAGACTAGACTATAGACTAGACTATAGACTAGACTATAGACTAGACTATAGACTAGACTATAGACTAGACTATAGACTAGACTATAGACTAGACTATAGACTAGACTATAGACTAGACTATAGACTAGACTATAGACTAGACTATAGACTAGACTATAGACTAGACTATAGACTAGACTATAGACTAGACTATAGACTAGACTATAGACTAGACTATAGACTAGACTATAGACTAGACTATAGACTAGACTATAGACTAGACTATAGACTAGACTATAGACTAGACTATAGACTAGACTATAGACAAGACTATAGACTAGACTATAGACTACACTATAGACTAGACTATAGACTAGACTATAGACTACACTATAGACTAGACTATAGACGACTATAGACTAGACTATAGACTACACTATAGACTAGACTATAGACTAGACTATAGACTAGACTATAGACTAGACTATAGACTAGACTATAGACTAGACTATAGACTAGACTATAGACTAGACTATAGACTAGACTATAGACTAGACTATAGACTAGACTATAGACTAGACTATAGACTAGACTATAGACTAGACTATAGACTAGACTATAGACTAGACTATGAGACTAGACTATAGACTAGACTATAGACTAGACTATAGACTAGACTATAGACTAGACTATAGACTAGACTATAGACTAAACTATAGACTAGACTATAGACTAGACTATAGACTAGACTATAGACTAGACTATAGACTAGACTATAGACTAGACTATAGACTAGACTATAGACTAGACTATAGACTCGACTATAGACTAGACTATAGACTAGACTATAGACTAGACTATAGACTAGACTATAGACTACTCTATAGACTAGACTATAGACTAGACTATAGACTAGACTATAGACTAGACTATAGACTAGACTATAGACTAGACTATAGACTAGACTATAGACTAGACTATAGACTAGACTATAGACTAGACTATAGACTAGACTAGACTAGACTATAGACTAGACTATAGACTAGACTATAGACTAGACTATAGACTAGACAATAGACTATAGACTAGACTATAGACTAGACTATAGACTAGACTATAGACTAGACTATAGACTAGACTATAGACTAGACTATAGACTAGACTATAGACTAGACTATAGACTAGACTATAGACTAGACTATAGACTAGACTATAGACTAGACTATAGACTAGACTATAGACTAGACTATAGACTAGACTATAGACTAGACTATAGACTAGACTATAGACTAGACTATAGACTAGACTATAGACTAGACTATAGACTAGACTATAGACTAGACTATAGACTAGACTATAGACTAGACTATAGACTAGACTATAGACTAGACTATAGACTAGACTATAGACTAGACTATAGACTAGACTATAGACTAGACTATAGACTAGACTATAGACTAGACTATAGACTAGACTATAGACTAGACTATAGACTAGACTATAGACTAGACTATAGACTAGACTATAGACTAGACTATAGACTAGACTATAGACTAGACTATAGACTAGACTATAGACTAGACTATAGACTAGCTATAGACTAGACTATAGACTAGATGATAGACTAGACTATAGACTAGACTATCGACTAGACTATAGGACTAAGACACTATAAGACTGAATTTACTCTAATATCGAATAATTTTAATAAATACAAGAATTGAAAATGATCTACAAGGATCAATTGAAATCATACATAACTACATATTTTTATTTTTTTCAATTGCAATCATACATAACAAATTTTGTTTTAAATGTTGCAGAAAACACAACCACAGAAACATAGAAAGACTTTAATGTGACATATGTATAATAATCTAGTAACGTTACAGGAGCTCTACTAGTCTAGGTAAACCAGAACTACAAAAATATATAATACTGGCGGTTGGAAGGATGTAACTTTATGCGGGTTGTATGTATATACGTCTTAACGAAACCTTTTTATCGATTTACAAATTAATACAGTTGTTAGGTTATAAAATTGTTTATCTTTTTTAAGGACCAACAAAATTGATGACTCATTAATAAATTTGTGAGGTTGTAATAAAACTGATCCAATGAAAATATGTTAAAAAACTCCTTTTAAAACATTTCTAAACAAAATTAAACAAACAAATCATTAAAAAATATCTAAGCCCTGACTGGGTATCGAACTTAGGTTGTAGTAACAAAAAGTTAATACACTAACCACGCAGCTATTAAAGCATACGCGAAATGGGCTGCCAATTTCAAACATACCACAAATTTTACATAAAAAATTTAACAAAAAAATCTTACAATAAAATCATATCAATTGTATTAACTAAATGTAAACAAAAATATTGTAATAAATAATAAAAGAAAATAAAAACAAAATTACCTGGTGAAGGTTGTTCTTCAGTATTTAAAGGTTTTGTTTGTAGTTTCACTGTATTTGTTACATTTGTAGCGGCCACAGAGGAAACTGTGGGAGTTACTTTTGTTTGGTTATTTAAAATGCGATTTGTTGTTTTATTAGGGGCCTGCAGGGACTTTTGTTTACTTAAGGCTTCTGCTATTTTACGATCTAAACCGGCCTGTTGTAATTTTTTCGGATCAATAGGGGTTATTTTGCGTATAACACGCTTTTGAGAGCCACCGGTAGGTGTTGCAGGCAGATTACTACTGGTTGTAACAGGACTCGGAGTCTCTGTTGGATTTACACCAGGTGTTACTTGACGTATTATACGCTTGATGGGGGCATTAGCCGTAGTAGTCAAACAATTACTTTCGTTGCTTACAGCAGGTCCTGAAACAGCTTCTGCATTAGGCTTGGAGCTGCTATTAGATACTACAGCTGTTGTGGCATTGTTGGCTTCAGAGCCAGCTTCATTAGCTGTACTAGGTAACACACTGGAGGCTACCTCACTGCTGTCATTTGTAGCAGTGGGATTCATTTTGAAAAACTTTCTTTTACACTATTTATTTCTTTTTAATAAAACTTATTTTTTTTTTCATTTACAACAACTGCCTATTAATTTACATCATTTTTTTCACATTTTGTTTCTTCTATATCATTTTCTTTTCACACACACTGCAGGCAGACACCATCAATAACGACGTCATTGAGACGCGTGCTTTTTTTCTTTAATTATTTCTTTGCCTTTTATTTTATTTCTTAGTTAAAATTTTCTTCAAATTGTATACAATTTTAAATAAATTTTCAATTTTAACACTTTTTTTGTAAAATAAATTTGTTTTATTTGCAAAATTTTGCAAATTTGTTCTGCTTATAGAAGCACACCTCGTTTTACAGATTTCTTTTCATAGATTTTTTGTCAAAGAATTTATTTTTAACCACATTTTGACAGCTAGTTGCGAAATAGGGTGATGCCCAACTTCTTATATATGTATATTAATCTAAAACAGTTTAAGCGTTTTTAGTGCAAAGATTTTTATTTTTTAAAGCTTTCAATACTTAAAAATTATGTTATATTATATTTTTATTAAAATTTTAATCATAAACTTCCCTATTAATACAATTGTCTTTAGAAACAAAACTAATTTGCTTCAAATCACTTGTATGAGTAAGCGTTTTTTTAAACAGGACTGTTAGGTTTCAATGTCAATCATTTAAACAAAAATCCTCTGGCAACTTTATGCAACTTGACGAAAACGTTTATTTATGTGTTAACATCTACCAGTGAATTACCAAACATCAAAAAGCAGCAAACGAAGAAAATTTGAGCATTTTTAACAAATTTCCACAGATTTTTAGGTAAAAACTTGTAATAAATAATAAAATATTAACAATTAACCACAAATTTTGTATATTTAGCATAAAACCTCCACAATGGATTTTCAAAATCGTGCCGGTGGTAAAACCGGTAGCGGTGGTGTGGCCTCCTGGTCGGAAACCAATCGTGATCGTAAAGAACGTTTACGCCAGTTGGCTTTGGAAACTATAGATCTCAATAAAGATCCCTATTTCATGAAAAATCATTTGGGTTCCTACGAGTGTAAACTTTGCTTAACCCTACACAACAATGAAGGCTCCTATCTGGCCCATACACAGGGTAAAAAACATCAAGAAAATTTGGCTCGTCGTGCTGCCAAAGAAGCCAAGGAGGCACCCTCTATGATGGCTCCTGAAAAGCCTCGAGTTGAACCCAAGAAATTCGTGAAAATTGGTCGTCCTGGTTATAGGGTCACCAAACAGCGTGATCCCAACAATGGCCAACAGTCTTTGCTTTTCCAAATCGATTATCCCGAAATCACCGAGGGTGTCATACCCCGCCATCGCTTTATGTCGGCTTATGAGCAAAAAATCGAACCACCAGATCGTAAATGGCAATATTTACTCTTTGCTGCTGAGCCTTATGAAACCATAGGTTTTAAGGTACCCTCCCGTGAGGTGGAGAAAACCGAAGGCAAATTTTGGACTCATTGGAATCGTGATACCAAACAATTCTTTTTACAATTTTCCTTTAAATTGGAACCTAAAATTCTACCCCCACCACCACCCAGTCTACATCGTGCTATGGGTCCTCCTGGTGGCTTTCCTATGCCTGGTCCTCCACGTCATATGTTTAATGGTGTACCACCACCGCCACCAATGGGCGTTCTTCCCGTACCACCACCACCCATGTGAGAAGAGGCAAATTCTATTTCCCAGACGCAACAGCAGCAACAAAAACCGGGAAATGGAAATTAAATTTAATTTTTTTATTAAAATTCATAATATATTCATGATTCCGATTAAAGAAATATTTAAGAAAATTTTATGGTTTTATTATTGAGGGAGGAAAAAGAAAATTTATGGAAAAGTTGCTTGCAATTGCTACAAGTTTTCTATAGAAAATATGCTTGCAATTAGGACAACTTTTCTATAGAAAAGCTGCTTGCATTTAGAACAACTTCTCTATAGAAAAGTTACAGAAATTTTAAATTTTTTATAAGATCCACATTTACCCACTTATTTTAAATTAAAACATGAATTAAATTGCATTTAAATATTCTTTTATATTTTTCCATAATTTTATAGATTTTTTGTTTTTCTCTTAAATAGTATTTTACATTTTTATTTTTCATCTATAAATTAAAAAAATATTATATTTTTTCTTCTCTTTTTCTTAATTAAAATTAAAACTTACAATGAATTAATAATAATATTTAATTATTACATAAAAAAAGCTTAAGCTAAAGCTCTTGTTTTAAATATCAATTGTTTTAAAACGAAACTATATTCACAAGGTTTATTTGATATAATTGTTATTATTATTTGCAAAGCAATATGTAAACTTAATTAATTATTTAAACATACGTAGAGAATTAAATGTTTTCTGTTTTTTTTTAATAAAAGTCAAAGTATATTTTATTTATTAATATATAATAATAATAATAATAACAAGAAGCTTTAAAGTCTTAAAAAAGTTCAATCTATGATTGATCTCTCTCTATATATATGTATATGAATTTAGCCTTAATATAAATAAAAACAGAAAATAAAATAGAAAACTTTTTACAAGATTATTTTAAGAAAAACTTAATTTTGAGCAAGCTTTGAGAGAAAGTTTCGATTATTTAAAACGCCTAAACCTTTTCCCGTTTTTTATAATTACGTTTTGATGCACATCTATTAATAATATCCGAGACATGAGATTTATGTTCGAAAATTTTCATTATTTGATTTTGAGCATCACTAACGCCATCGACAATAATTTTGCTACGTTGCATGTTGCCCTGTATAAGAGAAAATATCAAGTTTTAGAGTAAAATTTTAATATGAAAAAGAAATATTGAGGATTACCTTTAATAAATCACTAATACGTTCGGTTTCTGTGGTTATGCCATTTGATTCCATTTGTTTTAGCATTGATGATAGTTTTTCATATCCCAAAGATTCATTTTCACACTGAAATTAAAAAAATTAATTATTGGAAATTTGTACTTTGATTAAAAGAAAATTTTATTCAAAAAAGTTGCTTGCAATTGCTACAAATTTTCTTTAGAAAAGTTGCTTGCAATTGCCACAAGTTTTCTTTAGAAAAGTTGCTGGCAATTGCCACAAGTTTTCTTTAGAAAAGTTGCTGGCAATTGCCACAAGTTTTCTTTAGAAAAGTTGCTGGCAATTGCCACAAGTTTTCTTTAGAAAAGTTGCTGGCAATTGCCACAAGTTTTCTTTAGAAAAGTTGCTGGCAATTGCCACAAGTTTTCTTTAGAAAAGTTGCTGGCAATTGCCACAAGTTTTCTTTAGATAAGTTGCTGGCAATTGCCACAAGTTTTCTTTAGAAAAGTTGCTGGCAATTGCCACAAGTTTTCTTTAGAAAAGTTGCTGGCAATTGCCACAAGTTTTCTTTAGAAAAGTTGCTGGCAATTGCCACAAGTTTTCTTTAGAAAAGTTGCTGGCAATTGCCACAAGTTTTCTTTAGAAAAGTTGCTGGCAATTGCCACAAGTTTTCTTTAGAAAAGTTCTAAAGAAAAGTTTTCTTTAGAAAAGTTGCTGGCAATTGCCACAAGTTCTCTTTAGAAAAGTTGCTGGCAATTGCCACAAGTTTTCTTTAGAAAAGTTGCTGGCAATTGCCACAAGTTTTCTTTAGAAAAGTTGCTGGCAATTGCCACAAGTTTTCTTTAGAAAAGTTGCTGGCAATTGCCACAAGTTTTCTTTAGAAAAGTTGCTGGCAATTGCCACAAGTTTTCTTTAGAAAAGTTGCTGGCAATTGCCACAAGTTTTCTTTAGAAAAGTTGCTGGCAATTGCCACAAGTTTTCTTTAGAAAAGTTGCTGGCAATTGCCACAAGTTTTCTTTAGGAAAGTTGCTGGCAATTGCCACAAGTTTTCTTTAGAAAAGTTGCTTGCAATTGCCACAAGTTTTCTTTAGAAAAGTTGCTGGCAATTGCCACAAGTTTTCTTTAGAAAAGTTGCTGGCAATTGCCACAAGTTTTCTTTAGAAAAGTTGCTGGCAATTGCCACAAGTTTTCTTTAGAAAAGTTGCTGGCAATTGCCACAAGTTTTCTTTAGAAAAGTTGCTGGCAATTGCCACAAGTTTTCTTTTGAAAAGTTGCTGGCAATTGCCACAAGTTTTCTTTAGAAAAGTTGCTGGCAATTGCCACAAGTTTTCTTTTGAAAAGTTGCTGGCAATTGCTACAAGTTTTCTTTAGAAAAGTTGCTTGCAATTGCTACAAGTTTTCTTTAGAAAAGTTGCTTGCAATTGCTACAAGTTTTCTTTAGAAAAGTTGCTTGCAATTGCTACAAGTTTTCTTTAGAAAAGTTGCTTGCAATTGCTACAAGTTTTCTTTAGAAAAGTTGCTTGCAATTGCTACAAGTTTTCTTTAGAAAAGTTGCTTGCAATTGCTACGAGGTTTCTTTAGAAAAGTTGCTGGCAATTGCTACAAGTTTTCTTTAGAAAAGTTGCTTGCAATTGCTACAAGTTTTCTTTAGAAAAGTTGCTGGCAATTGCTACAAGTTTTCTTTAGAAAAGTTGCTGGCAATTGCTACAAGTTTTCTTTAGAAAAGTTGCTGGCAATTGCCACAAGTTTTCTTTAGAAAAGTTGCTGGCAATTGCCACAAGTTTTCTTTAGAAAAGTTGCTTGCAATTGCTACAAGTTTTCTTTAGAAAAGTTGCTTGCAATTGCTACAAGTTTTCTTTACAAAAGTTTCTTGCAATTGCTACAAGTTTTCTTTACAAAAGTTGCTTGCAATTGCTACAAGTTTTCTTTAGAAAAGTTGCTTGCAATTGCTTCAAGTTTTCTTTAGAAAAGTTGCTTGCAATTGCTACAAGTTTTCTTTAGAAAAGTTGCTTGCAATTGCTACAAGTTTTCTTTAGAAAAGTTGCTTGCAATTGCTACAAGTTTTCTTTAGAAAAGTTGCTTGCAATTGCTACAAGTTTTCTTTAGAAAAGTTGCTTGCAATCGCTACAAGTTTTCTATTCCAAAAATGTCTCCATCTCTCTTACCAAATCTTCCATTTGCGATTTTAGATGATATATCTTCCAACCATTAATTTTACCCAAAACATTTGTTTGATTCGCCAAGTCCATGATGGTGGGTCGCCTTTCCTCGCGTGGCTTAATATCCGAATATCGTTGAAAATGATTATAAGCTGATTTCCAAGATTGTTTGTAGGTCTGTAAAACAATTTAAATAAAAATTAATAAAAATTACATTTAAAGCGGATAATTTTGAATACTTACATGCATCAGGGTGCAATTTTTGGGACGTTTTAGAATAAATTCAACAGGTTTAGTATTTTCCTTGCCATTAACAACTGTGGTAAACAAAAAAAAATTGCATTAGTTTTATATTTATTAAAAACAAACTATAGTTTCATCTTACCTTCATGACCCCCAGTATTAGCATTAACTGCAGCCGTACCATTTGCCATATTATTAGGTTCTTGGTTTAAGTTTGCGGGAGGAGGAGGTATAACAACATTTACGACATTATTATTAGCCTGAGGAGGTGGTAAACTTAATGACGTTTGACTTTGTGTGGACAGTTGACTATCATTTCTAAATAAGAATAAAAAAACTTTAACAAATTTGTAAAATTTGTATAGGAAAACCTAAACTTACGTTGATCTCCTCGACTTTTTACGTGGTGGACAATCTAAGGACCCACCATTTAGACGCTGTTGTATGGTTAGATTTGGTGGCTGGGTTGTTGCACTATGTTGGTGTGATGATGGCTGCTGCTGATGTAAATTATGATGTTCCAGTGTTGATAAATTACGTGAGGTAACTGGTGTGCCGGGCATAATATGCTGTTGTGGAACCACAGAATGATGATTGGAGTAAAGCTTTAATGAATAATTTTTGTTGAAGATAACAAATAAGCAAAACAAACAATTGAAGGGACACAGGAGGGAAAGGGGGATGGAACAGACAGGCAGAAAGTGCGAATGAAAAAACAATTAAGCAAATTTTATAGCAATCGCAAGCAACTTTTCTATAGAAAACTTGTAGCAATTGCAAGCAACTTGTAGCAATTGCAAGCTACTTTTCTATAGAAAACTTGTAGCAATTGCCAGCAACTTTTCTATAGAAAACTTGTAGCAATTGCCAGCAACTTTTCTATAGAAAACTTGTAGCAATTGCCAGCAACTTTTCTATAGAAAACTTGTAGCAATTGCAAGCAACTTTTCTATAGAAAACTTGTAGCAATTGCAAGCAACTTTTCTATAGAAAACTTGTAGCAATTGCAAGCAACTTTTCTATAGAAAACTTGTAGCAATTGCAAGCAACTTTTCTATAGAAAACTTGTAGCAATTGCAAGCAACTTTTCTATAGAAAACTTGTAACAATTGCAAGCAACTTTTCTATAGAAAACTTGTAGCAATTACAAACAACTTTTCTATAGAAAACTTGTAGCAATTGCAAGCAACTTTTCTATAGAAAACTTGTAGCAATTGCAAGCAACTTTTCTATAGAAAACTTGTAGCAATTGCAAGCAACTTTTCTATAGAAAACTTGTAGCAATTGCAAGCAACTTTTCTATAGAAAACTTGTAGCAATTGCAAGCAACTTTTCTATAGAAAACTTGTAGCAATTGCAAGCAACTTTTCTATAGAAAACTTGTAGCAATTGCAAGCAACTTTTCTATAGAAAACTTGTAGCAATTGCAAACAACTTTTCTATAGAAAACTTGTAGCTATTGCAAGCAACTTTTCTGTAGAAATGTTAGGTAATTGCATGCAACTTTTTTTGGAGAAATTTTAGAGAAATTATGAGTAACTTTTGTTTGGAAAAGTTTTTGGAATTTTAATGAAAATAGCAAACAGCATTTAGAAAAAGAAAACTTACCTCATTGATGGGATTAAAATGAGCATCTACATTAGCTGCCACTCCTGGTAAACGATTTATAATCATATTATTATCTTGTATTTGTTGATCCACCCCCGGTGAGGAATTAGCTGAAACGGTGGTACTGCCATCCGAAGAAGCAGGTGACTCTGCTCGGGAGTTTCTATTCGATATAAGATTAGGTGTGCCGGCATTGCTATTTAAGTTTGTGTTGGAGGAGGAAGTGTAAATGGTATTACAGCGATCCTTTTTAGCCAAAGCCTCCGCGGTCAGAGTGGGAGCAGAACTGAGAGCACTTGAGGTAACCGAAGTTAAACTATAAGAACTACCCACTGAAGAAGAGGCCGGAGACGAGGAAGAGTTTGCCGCTAACATATTTGCATTGCCCATTGATAGAAGTGTAGGTTGTAGATTTTTGGCCGCTCTAATGGGTGAACCCTCGACATCACGTTTGCGCAAAAAGTTAGAGACAACTGTCGAACCACCAGCATTAGCACCTGAGGTTACTTTTATAGAAGTCTGTAGGGGTATAACCATTTGATGGGTTTGTTGCGGATTAAGAGAATTAATTGAGGATTGATTGGATTGCTGTGCTACTGAGGCTGGTATGATAATTTGGGAGGTTTCCCCTAGTCCCGCCACTCCCAAGGAAGAGCCTGCCGCTTGCTGTATTAGTTGAGGCGTGGCCTGTGAAACAGCTATGGCATCTGCGGCAGCGGTCGATAAATTACCCGCACTAAGTTGACTAAATCTAACGGGCACTGCCTGTATTTGGGTACCAGCACTTGATACCGGAATTTGTAATTGTCCTATGGTACGACCAACCGTAGATGGCACTACTGTAAAGGTGGCAGTGGTGGATTGACCACCCGAGTGTGAAACATATGGCAACGAAGAGATCGATAGATTTGCCGCTGTGCTAGCTATTTGATTCTGCGACATAGTACTGCTGGTCACGGTGGTGGTGGTTAGCGACAAAACACCTGTGGATACCTGTACCGAACTGGCGGGTACAGATTCATAGTATATAGTACTGCCCGGCTGTAAAAATGTGCCCGTAGCCACATTGCCAGTAGAGGTTAAAACATTAGTAGCTCCAGTATTGGAAACATTTACGTTGGTTTGTGAAGTATTAATGCCACTGCTGATACTACTGGTGCTGCTATTGCTGTGCGGTCTCTGGGGTGCAGGAGCATGATGTATGAAAACATTGGTAGCTGTATTATTGCCCGCATTATTAGCTGTATTCGAATTGTTAATATTTTCCAAAGGTGAGGCTGCCGCAGAGGCCAACTGAGCCTGGGTCATTACTTTACCCACCGTTATAGTATTGGCATTTTTAATGGGGGTCATAGTGCCGGTTATAATATTACCACTAACCCCAGCTCCTCTTGTACTAATGGCCAAGGGTACTACGGTAGCTCCTCCTGCCGCTGTACCTCCAGCACTTGAGGTTACTATATTTTGTGTGGTTAAGAGTTGACCACCCTGCGAAACATTTACCAGTTGTGTGGTGGCATTTGTTGACAAATTGGTGGCCGTTATGCTGGCTGTTGATATAGAAGGTGAATTGCTGCCGGTACTGGTATTAACGCCAGCCAAATTTTGTGGTCCTAAAGATGAGGGTCCCGAACCGCCACCAGAGGATGAAGGTAATTTGCCAATGCCCAGTTGGGTGATAGTTAAAGAAGGTTGTACTTTGGCTGCCATTGTTACAGGAGGACGTATGCCTATTTAAGAAAAGTTTAAAAAAAGTATTAGAATTAAAAAAAAACAATTGAAGCAACTTTTGGCAAATGCCAGCAACTTTTCTATAGAAAACTTGTAGCAATTGCAAGCAACTTTTCTATAAAAAACTTGTAGCAATTGCAAGCAACTTTTCAATAGAAAACTTGTAGCAATTGCAAGCAACTTTTCTATAGAAAACTTGTAGCAATTGCAAGCAACTTTTCTATAGAAAACTTGTAGCAATTGCAAGCAACTTTTCTATAGAAAACTTGTAGCAATTGCAAGCAACTTTTCTATAGAAAACTTGTAGCAATTGCAAGCAACTTTTCTATAGAAAACTTGTAGCAATTGCAAGCAACTTTTCTATAGAAAACTTGTAGCAATTGCAAGCAACTTTTCTATAGAAAACTTGTAGCAATTGCAAGCAACTTTTCTATAGAAAACTTGTAGCAATTGCAAGCAACTTTTCTATAGAAAACTTGTAGCAATTGCAAGTAACTTTTCTATAGAAAACTTGTAGCAATCGCAAGCAACTTTTCTATAGAAAACTTGTAGCAATTGCAAGCAACTTTTCTATAGAAAACTTGTAGCAATTGCAAACAACTTTTCTATAGAAAACTTGTAGCAATTGCAAGCAACTTTTCTATGGAAAACTTGTAGCAATTGCAAGCAACTTTTCTATAGAAAACTTGTAGCAATTGCAAGCAACTTTTCTATAGAAAACTTGTAGCAATTGCAAGCAACTTTTCTATAGAAAACTTGTAGCAATTGCAAGCAACTTTTCTATAGAAAACTTGTAGCAATTGCAAGCAACTTTTCTATAGAAAACTTGTAGCAATTGCAAGCAACTTTTCTATAGAAAACTTGTAAATTAATTCAGATTATAGACATCTTTTCTGCTGGAAATTTATTCAGATTGTGAGCAACTTTTCTACTTTTTTTTTAATCATAACTTCCCACTTCCACCGTAAATAATATTAATATTTAATAAAACATTTTAAAAATTTCCTAAAAAATTCTTAACATTTTAATTTTTTTTTATTCTTAACTTTTTAAACTTTATTTTCTTACGCAAATTAAAAAAAATCTTATGAAATCTTTACATTTGTTTTGTTTTATGTGTATTTTTGCTGTTTAGTATCTCCAATAGTTTTTAAACGACTGAAAGCAGAGCAATTGAATTTTTTTCTTATTGTCATCGTCGTTGTTGTTTTATACGGTTTCAGTTTCTAGCATGAATCATTTATAATATTCTTGTATTTATTTCAGGCAAATTTTAAATGAATATGTTTGTTTGTCTGTAGTAAATTGTATCAGTTTTTATTTATATTTAGTTGTGTCTTTATAATATTGCAGTTTTTTTCAACAACAACAACAAATATACAACAATTGTTTTATATTTTATTTAACAGCTGATAAAGTCTAGCTTTAGTCTATTTTAGTATTAAGCGGAGGGAAAAAGGTACAAAGTTTTAATTATAAAAAAAAGAAAACGTATTCATTACAAAATTCTTAGTAGAAATACTGTAGGTGTTGTAAAATGTATGTTTTTCAAACTAGGGAAGTGAAAAATAAACGTTTTTCATATAAAAAATAAACAATGATATTTGATACGTTAAAAACAACATTATAAACTATTCACAGCTAGTCTTGTATTTTGTATAGTTTATTAAAATACAAAATTGCGATATCAGCTTGTGAACAGCGAATTGTATTTCCATGGTGTTAGTGCGGATATCTACAGGTGAGGATTGAACTAGAACTGAACTAGAACAGACCTAGAACTGAACATGAACTAGAACTGAACTTGAACAAGAACTGAACTAGAACTGAACTAGAACTGAACTAGAACTGAACTAGAACTGAACTAGAACTGAACTAGAACTGAACTAGAACTGAACAAGAACTAGAACTGAACTAGAACTGAACTAGAACAGACCTAGAACTGAACATTAACTAGAACTGAACTTGAACTAGAACTGAACTAGAACTAAACTAGAACTGAACTAGAACTGAACAAGAACTAGAACTGAACTAGAACTGAACTAGAACTGAACTAGAACAGAACTAGAACAGAACTAGAACTGAACTAGAACTGAATTAGAACTGAACTAGAACTGAACTAGAACTGAACTAGAACTGAACTAGAACTGAACTAGAACTGAACTAGAACAGAACTAGAACAGAACTAGAACTGAACTAGAACTGAACTAGAACTGAATTAGAACTGAACTAGAACTGAACTAGAACAGAACTAGAACTGAACTAGAACGGAACTAGAACTGAACTAGAACTGAACTAGAACTGAACTAGAACTGAACTTGAACTGAACTAGAACTGAACTAGAACTGAACTAGAACTGAACTAGAACTGAACTAGAACTGAACTAGAACTGAACTAGAACTGAACTAGAACTGAACTAGAACTGAACTAGAATTGAACTAGAACTGAACCAGAACTGAATTAGAACTGAACTAGAATTGAACTAGAACTGAACTAGAACTGAACTAGAACTGAACTAGAACTGAACTAGAACTGAACTAGAACTGAACTAGAACTGAACTAGAACTGAACTAGAACTGAACTAGAACTGAACTAGAACTGAACTAGAACTGAACTAGAACTGAACTAGAACTGAACTAGAACTGAACTAGAACTGAACTAGAACTGAACTAGAACTGAACTAGAACTGAACTAGAACTGAACTAGAACTGAACTAGAACTGAACTAGAACTGAACTAGAACTGAATTAGAACTGAACTAGAACTGAACTAGAACAGAACTAGAACAGAACTAGAACTGAACTAGAACTGAATTAGAACTGAACTAGAACTGAACTAGAACAGAACTAGAACAGAACTAGAACTGAACTAGAACTGAACTAGAACTGAACTAGAACTGAACTAGAACTGAACTAGAACTGAACTAGAACTGAACTAGAACTGAACTAGAACTAGAACTGAACTAGAACTGAACTAGAACTGAACTAGAACTGAACTAGAACTGAACTAGAACTGAACTAAAACTGAACTAGAACTGAACTAGAACTGAACTAGAACTGAACTAGAATTGAACTAGAACTGAACCAGAACTGAACTAGAACTGAACCAGAACTGAACTAGAATTGAACTAGAACTGAACTAGAACTGAACTAGAACTGAACTAGAACTGAGCTAGAACTGAACTAGAACTGAACTAGAACTGAACTAGAACTGAACTAGAACTGAACTAGAACTGAACTAGAACTGAACTAGAACTGAACTAGAACTGAACTAGAACTGAACTAGAACTGAACTAGAACTGAACTAGAACTGAACTAGAACTGAACTAGAACTGAACTAGAACTGAACTAGAACTGAACTAGAACTGAACTAGAACTGAACTAGAACTGAACTAGAACTGAACTAGAACTGAACTAGAACTGAACTAGAATTGAACTAGAACTGAACCAGAACTGAACTAGAACTGAACCAGAACTGAACCAGAACTGAACTAGAACTGAACTAGAACTGAACTAGAACTGAACTAGAACTGAACTAGAACTGAACTAGGACTGAACTAGGACTGAACTAGAACTGAACTAGAACTGAACTAGAACTGAACTAGAACTGAACTAGAACTGAACTAGAACTGAACTAGAACTGAACTAGAACAGACCTAGAACTGAACATGAACTAGAACTGAACTTGAACTAGAACTGAACTAGAACTGAACTAGAACTGAACTAGAACTGAACTAGAACTGAACTAGAACTGAACAAGAACTAGAACTGAACTAGAACTGAACTAGAACAGACCTAGAACTGAACATTAACTAGAACTGAACTTGAACTAGAACTGAACTAGAACTAAACTAGAACTGAACTAGAACTGAACAAGAACTAGAACTGAACTAGAACTGAACTAGAACTGAACTAGAACAGAACTAGAACAGAACTAGAACTGAACTAGAACTGAATTAGAACTGAACTAGAACTGAACTAGAACTGAACTAGAACTGAACTAGAACTGAACTAGAACTGAACTAGAACAGAACTAGAACAGAACTAGAACTGAACTAGAACTGAACTAGAACTGAATTAGAACTGAACTAGAACTGAACTAGAACAGAACTAGAACTGAACTAGAACGGAACTAGAACTGAACTAGAACTGAACTAGAACTGAACTAGAACTGAACTAGAACTTAACTTGAACTGAACTAGAACTGAACTAGAACTGAACTAGAACTGAACTAGAACT
This sequence comes from Lucilia sericata, assembly GCF_015586225.1. Classification (NCBI taxonomy): domain Eukaryota; kingdom Metazoa; phylum Arthropoda; class Insecta; order Diptera; family Calliphoridae; genus Lucilia; species Lucilia sericata. Next base: position 129,201 of record NW_023994310.1, read on the forward strand.
GAACTAGAACTGAACTAGAACTGAACTAGAACTGAACTAGAACTGAACTAGAACTGAACTAGAACTGAACTAGAACTGAACTAGAACTGAACTAGAATTGAACTAGAACTGAACCAGAACTGAACTAGAACTGAACCAGAACTGAACTAGAACTGAACTAGAACTGAACTAGAACTGAACTAGAACTGAACTAGAACTGAACTAGAACTGAACTAGAACTGAACTGAACTAGAACTGAACTAGAACTGAACTAGAACTGAACTAGAACTGAACTAGAACTGAACTAGAACTGAACTAGAACTGAACTAGAACTGAACTAGAACTGAACTAGAACTGAACTAGAACTAGAACTGAACTAGAACTGAACTAGAACTGAACTAGAACTGAACTAGAACTGAACTAGAACTGAACTAGAACTGAACTAGAACTGAACTAGAACTGAACTAGAACTGAACTAGAACTGAACTAGAACTGAACTAGAACTGAACTAGAACTGAACTAGAACTGAACTAGAACTGAACTAGAACTGAACTAGAACTGAACTAGAACTGAACTAGAACTGAACTAGAACTGAACTAGAACTGAACTAGAACTGAACTAGAACTGAACTAGAACTGAACTAGAACTGAACTAGAACTGAACTAGAACTGAACTAGAACTGAACTAGAACTGAACTAGAACTGAACTAGAACTGAACTAGAACTGAACTAGAACTGAACTAGAACTGAACTGAACTAGAACTGAACTAGAACTGAACTAGAACTGAACTACGAACTAGAACTGAACTAGAACTGAACTAGAACTGAACTAGAACTAGAACTGAACTAGAGCTGAACAAGAACTGAACTAGAACTGAACTAGAACTGAACTAGGACTGAACTAGGACTGAACTAGAACTGAACTAGAACTGAACTAGAACTGAACTAGAACTGAACTAGAACTGAACTAGAACTGAAGTAGAACTGAACTAGAACTGAACTAGAACTGAACTAGAACCGAACTAGAACTGAACTAGAACTGAACTAGAACTGAACTAGAACTGAACAAGAACTGAACTAGAACTGAACTAGAACTGAACTAGAACTGAACTAGAACTGAACTAGAACTGAACTAGAACTGAACTAGAACTGAACTAGAACTGAACTAGAACTGAACTAGAACTGAACTAGAACTGAACTAGAACTGAACTAGAACTGAACTAGAACTGAACTAGAACTGAACTAGAACTGAACTAGAACTGAACTGGAACTATATTTTGTATTCTGTTTACTTTGCCATTAATTCTTACTCAATTTTTTGAAAAAAATCTAATTAGATTTTATTTAAATCTAATTAGTTTATTAATTAAGGACTAATATTCCTTGTCTATTTTGTAGACGGTAAAACAAAAGATTCGCAACCGTCTAATAGGTACTTGGCGCCGTTGCATTTTATTAGCCAGCGCCGCCGAAAAATAACTGTTTTGATTGGTTTGAAAATAATTGTAAAAATTTAAATTTTTTAAAGTTTTAAATTTATATTTTTGTTTATCTTATTTTGAGGTTATGTTATAACCGGAAACTTAATTAATGCCACTGTCAAAATTTAAAACCTCAGCCAACGCTGTCAACTTTTAATGACGGATAAAAGTTACTGACAACGACATTTTAAAAAGTTTTCTATAGAAAATTTGTCTTACACAAATATTTCAGTTAGAAACTATATTTTCCATAGAAAAGTATCCCAAACACATATTTTTTGTTGTGCTAAAGAAAAAATTTATTTACATAGATTTTACCCAAAATTTTTATAAACAAATTTGTCCCAAAGCTAATTTCCTGGAAAAAACGTTGTCCTAAACTAAATTTTCTATAGAAAAAATTGTCCCAAAACAAATTTTTTATTGAAAAGTGTCCCAAACTAAACTGTTTAAAGAAAAAAGTCTCAAACTCAATTTTGTATAGAAAACTTTGTCCCAAATAGAAATTCTTTAGAAGAATTTGTCACAAACCAAATTATCTATTAAAAAAATTGTCCCTGAGTCAATTTTCTTTAGAAAAATTTGTCTTAAACTAAATTTTTTAAAGAAAAAAATTTCCAAAACATAATTTTCTATAAAAAAAATTTGTCCCAAACTAAATTTTTTATGGAAAAAGTTGTCCAAAATTATTTTTTTTAAGAAAAATTTATGCCAAACCTAGTTTTCTATAAAAATATTTGTCCCAAACGAAATTTTCTATCAAAAAGTTGTCTCAAAATAGATTTTCTATTGAAAATTTAAAAAAAAATTTCCCAAACTAAATTTTCTATAGAAAAACTTGACTCGAACTTAATATTCCATAAAAATATTTGTCCCAAATATAATTTTCTATAGAAAAATTTGTATTAAGTTTAACAAAAAGTGTTCCAAGTAAAGTTTTCTTTAGAAAAATTAACATTTCGTTTGAATAATTGTCCTAAATGACGTTTTTTTCCATATTGAAGGTTTTTCTTGCCAACTTACCAATTTTATTAGTTCCCGAAGTATTAACAATTATCGGCTGCAACATAACATTTGCCGCCAAACGTCCCGTTGTTCCTATAATCTGCTGAGCCGTACCACCAGGTTGTTGTTGCAATTGTATAATACGTGCCGCCGATAAATTAGTGGAGGGTAAAACATTTGCTGTAGATGTTACCCCTGTAACGGTAGTACTGCGTGGTGAATTAGAGGCATTATTACCGCCAACATTAGCATTTGAAACACCCGTAGCTATGGTGGGTGTTAAATTAGGAGCCCTTATACTTATACTGGTCGTATTAAGTTTGGCTGCCGAAAATGATTTAGCAAATGGTATTGGTCGTATTTGACGAGGAGCACCCGTAGAGCCAACAGTTCCTGCTGTTAAGGGAGTGGCAACAGCAAAACGTGGACCGGTATTGGCCACAGAGGTTTGATTGAACTGTTGCTGCTGCTGTTGGTTTAAGGGTTGAGATGTGGCCACATTGGAGGAATAGACTAGTTGATGACGGGGTGGTAAAACAGTAGCAACATAGGTTTGTTGTTGCTGTTGTGGAGGAGCAGCAGAGGAAACGGCTTGTATGGTGGCTGTAAATAAAAGAAAGGAAAATTATTATTAATAGAAATGAATTTTGAAGGAAAAAAAACAAACTTACATTGTTGTTGATTTTGTTGTGCATTATTTGTTTGTTGAGGATTACCTAGACCTGCCGTCTGTAGAGCAGAGGCTGTGCTAGTAACCACGGTGCCACTAACAGAAGCTACGGTCGAAACAGGAGAACCGCTAATACCTTGTGTGGTAATGATGCGTTGTCTGGATTGATGTGGTATGGCACGTATTAATTGCACTTGTCCTGTATTGGCCGCCATCCAAGTAGTGCTAGTGGCGGGCGATATGACAGTAGTGGCCGGTGAAGAAGTATTGCGACTTACAGCTGTTCCTCTTACAAAATTACCGGCTGCCGTTATACCCGTAACCGTGGCACCTGCTCCTGTGGCAGTTACAGATGCGGGTGTCGTGCGTATGGGTGTTACTAGTCTTTGTCCTGCTGGTACTCCTAAACCTACACCGGTCATTTGTGTAGCTGTTACACTGGCTCTTGGTAAATATGTAGCTTGTGTTGCTGTCCGGGTAACCGTTATGGAAGTATTTGATACGGATCTAGCAGGAGCCGTGGGAAAAGCAGTAATTTGTGTACGTCCAGGACCAGCATTTTCCAATTGCTTTATCATCGAGGGAGTCATTATATTACCCATAACAACTCTCACCTGGGTCGATTGTCCCCCCGCACCTATGGCCCTTATAGAAGTGGCACCCGAAGTATTTGTTTGTGATGTATTCAAGGCAATGGGTGTGCCACTTAACGAAGTAGCCACTGCACCACTATTACCCACCTTAATGGCACCCACTGTCGATAGACCACCACTTGTTACGATTGTTCCTGTAGCACCGGCGCCACCACCACCAGGCGCTTGCCCCAAACCACTTAAGGTGAGGCCACCATTATTAGCAGCATCTAGTGTTGTTGTCTTAACATGCGTTATTTTGGCTGCAACTGGATTTAAAGAAAATAAATTTGTTACATTTGTGGGATTTTTCAATTGTATGGGAGCATGGACATGTGCTATTTGTGGATTGTTAAGATTGGGTGTTGTGGCACAACTAGTAGAAGTGGTAGAAGAAGAAGGTGTCGTTGTTGGAGTTGATGTAGGTGTTGGTGAAGGCAATGGTGAATGGTGTGATTGTTGGTGTTGTAAAGATGCTGGATGTGGATGGGGTATTAATTGGGTTTTTATAATTTTTAAGGGTTCTGTGTAAAAAAAAAAAATAATAATAAAATAAGGGAAATAAATAATAAAAATAAAAACAACAAAAAATATAAATAAGAAAAAGACTTTGAGTGAAATAGTTTTCTATTGTAGAAATATATTTTTTGAAACAAAACATTGTCCCAAACTAAATTTTTTATAGAAAAATCTGTCCCAAACTAAATTTTCTATAGAAAAACTTGTCCCAAACTAAATTTTTTATAGAAAAATCTGTCCCAAACTAAATTTTCTATAGAAAAACTTGTCCCAAACTAAATTTTCTATAGAAAAACTTGTCCCAAACTAAATTTTTTATAGAAAAATCTGTCCCAAACTAATTTTTTACTGAAAAAATTGCCACAAACTAAACTTTTTATTGTACAATTTGTCCCAAATAAAATTTTCTGTATAAAAATTCGTTCGAAGCAAAATTTTCTATACAAAAATTTGTCCCAAACTAAATTTTTTATAAAAAAAATAGTTCCATACTAAATTTTCTATAGTAAAAATTTTTTTTAAACTAAATTATCTATAGAAAAATGTATCCCAATCTAAGTTTTCTATAGAAAAATTTGTCCCAAACAATGTTTTCCATAGAAAAATTTGCTCCAAACTTGATTTTCTATAGAAAAAATAGTTTATAACTAGATTTTCTATAAAATTTAGCTCCAAACAAAATTTTCTATAGAAAAATGTGTTCCAAATGAAATTTTCTCTTGAAAAATTTGTCCCCAAAATATGTTTTCTATAGAAACAAACAATGTTTTCTCTAGAAATATTAGTTATAAACTAAATTTTCTATAGAAAAAAATTCAAAAACTAAATTTTATATAGAAAAATGTTGCCCAAATTTGATCCACACTATGTTCCCTATAGAAAAATTTGTCCCAAACTAAATTTTCTATAAATTTTTTCTTGCACATTTTTCTATATGCCGTTCAAAAACATACCCAACCTAACAGACCCTCTTTTTGAAATAAATAATCGATATGTAAACTAGTAATACATATTGTATACACTAGGTTTAACTACTCTATGAAAAACGTATTACAAATTTAAAATTTTAAAAAAAAATTCAAATTTTCAATTTGCAAAATTTTTAACAAAATTAAATGTTATTTTATATGAAAAAATCCTAAAAAATCTTTCTATATCATTTATAATTTAACCCTTTTAAATTCACATTTAATTTTGCATAATCTCTTTATTTACACATTTCTACAAAACCCCGTCTACTAATAAGATTTCCGAAAACAGGTAACACTGCCACGAATGCAATAACAATAGCAACACGAAATAAAAATATGATAGATACAGAAAATAATGATCAAAGAAAAATCAACGTACAAAACGAAAGAAAAAAAAAATTAAAAGAACAAACACACATAAAAAATCTTGATAAATTTGTAGAGAAAATGCAAAATAATGCAATAATTTAAATATTTAACTTATATTATACATGTAGATATTTACAAATAACTGAAACCTACCTCCTGTTGGTGTTGTTGCTGTTGAACCTCCTCCTGGACCAGCACCTGTACCACCTCCTGGTCCTGGGGCACCCCCACCCCCTGTACCGTTGCTGCCATCCGTTGTACTCATTTTATTAAGAAACGCAGTATATTTATTGATAAAAATTCTAGTTTAAAATAAATTAAAATTTTATTTAAGCTTTAGTATAAAAAGTCTTTTTTTTGTTTTATGTTAAGGAAAAGTACAGCTTGGCGGCTTTCAGTTTAACAAATACGTTTTTATTTCATTTTTTTTCTCCCCACAATCATACATACACACACACTTATGCAGAGATTGTCAGGCACACATACACATTCGCACTTTTTCTTTTTTTTCTTCAGATTGACACATTTTTTATATGAAATTTTTCATTTATATTTTTTTCTTAAACACTCACCTTACTTTTGTTTAAAACGTTATTTTGAAATAATTTATTAAGTTTTCTTTAATATAAAATTGTTTGGTTAATTATTTTTTTACACTTCCCTTGAATATTCCAATTTTAATTAGTATATGCTAGTTTTTTTTTTACTTTTTGAGAAGCGTGAACTGCGAAAATACGTCCACACAGCATGAAGATTTTTAAAGAAATAAAAGAATAAAAGGCACAAAGCAAAATTCAGAAAAATTTGCGTAATTTATTTTAACAGAGTTGTATTTTTAAATGTTGTCAAGCAGGAGGTTGCCACTTGGAAGTAAATTTGTTTGATGAATTTTATATGTACGGCAGGGATGGACATTTAAAGTTTTTGTTTGTTTGAAGGGAATATTGTAATAAACATAAAATAATATATAAAAATATTTTATTTCGACTTGTTTTCTAAACAAATGATTCAAATTTATATGGAACTCATCAAGTGATCTAAATCAGCAGATTATAAGAGGGTTTTTTACAACCTGGTAGTTTGACTATAGAGACCTGGCTCTCAATGGGTTAATGATATATGTCATGTTGTACATCAATTGAAAGCTTTTTGAAAGACCTTATATATCAAGACTTTGGAGGTACCCTAATAGAGCGGATAATTTGTTTTCCATTATTGAAGTCACAAGAAAAATTACTAATAGGGTTCTATAGTTGAAACGAAAAGTCGACTTTTCGACTTTTTGCATTTAGTTAAAAGTCAACATTTCGACCTTTCGACTTTTTCCATTTTATGAAAAGTCGATTTTTCGACTTTTCGACCTTTTTCATTTATTTAAAAGTCGACTTTTAGACTTTTCGACTTTTAGTATTTTATATATGGTCGACTTTTCCACTTTTTCCGACTTTTCGACTTTTTCCGACTTTTTTCGACTTATCGACTTTTTCCGACTTTTTTCGACTTTTTCCGACTTTTTTCGACTTTTCGACTTTTTCCGACTTTTTTCAACTTTTCGACTTTTTCCGACTTTTCAACTTTTCGATTTTTTACGACTTTTTGACTATTTTCGACTTATTTCGACTTTTTTTCGACTTTTTTCGACTATTTTTTTACTTTTATCGAGTTTTTCCGACTATTTTAGAGTTTTTGACTTCTTTTCCACTTTTTTAAAATTTTCGACTATTTTTGACTTTTCGACTTTTTCCGACTTTTCGACTTTTTCCGACTTTTCGACTTTTTTCGACTTTTCGACTTTTTTCGACTTTCTTCGACTTTTTTCGACTTATCGACTTTTTTCGAATTTTCGACTTTTTTCGACTTTTTTCGACTTTTATTTACAAAGTCGACTTTTCGACTTTTTTCATAGACGATAGTCGAGTTATCGACCTTTTTGGAACAAAATAGTCGACTTCGACTTTTCGACTTTTTTCGACAAAAAGTCGATTGTTCGATTATTCCAAGGTCGATTTATAGAACCCTAATTACTATCATATCATATACATTAATATGGCAAACTTATTTATTTTTTTATTTCTGGTAAAGTGGCAACACTTATAACAGCTGGTGGGATATCAGCAGTAGCGTTGTTGTTGTGTTTATTTTAATTTTTCTTTTCATACATTCATTCTTATAATATAATAACAATTTTGATATTGAAATAACGAAATTACTATTAAATAATAAAAAAAAATTAAAGTAATCATATCTTTTAGACACTGTGGTAAGTTAAAATTAATTAAATTTTTTTTAATTGTGGTCAGTTTTTAGTATTTCTATGTTTGTAGCTGTTATCATTGACTTGCAATAGCTGCGTGGAGAGAGAAACCACGCAAACGTCAGCTTAAAAAAAGAACTCAGGGAGTAGAAATAATAAAATTCCAAAAACGCAAAAGAGAGTACAATATATTAGAAAAAAAGCTGAAAAATAATTTTATATTATAGAAAATTATTTAAAAACTTTCGAATTATTTATGGGTTCAGTTATTTCTCAGCTACCGAAACAAACAGTTGTCGTAAATATGTCTTCACCTCAGGCACAATTCGTACAAAACGCTATTAAAGACAATAAAGTTGTTATATTCTCCAAAACCTATTGTCCCTATTGCACCATGGCCAAGGAGGTATGTTTCGTTTAAAGAAATTAGTTATTAACTTTGTTTTTAAAAAAAATTTGTAATGATTTATTTTTTCATTTAGCAATTTAAAAAATTAGCCGTCGACTTTCATGTTATTGAGCTGGACAAACGTAAAGATGGCAATGAAATCCAGTCAATTTTGGGCGAAATAACTGGAGGCAGTACGGTAGGTTTTATTTTTGAGCAAGTTCATTGATTTTTATATTATGTGGGGATAAACAGCTGTGGGTTTTTCCTAATTTTGGATAAATTCTATAATTAAAAAGTTTTGTGGAAAAAGTGATTCATTACCAGGGTCATTTGTTGTTAACTTAATGTGTGCATTTTAACAATCATAAAATGTTAATGCAGGTGGCTATATACTACCTATCTCAGGGTTTAAAAACTAAACGTTATTGTGTAAAAATAACGGAAACGTTTTATATTATAGAAATTACAGAACCCGCCTTAATTATTTCAAAAACCTCCCCCGTAAGTGTTATTAATACTACTTTTATAACATTAACATTATTTATTACAAATATACCTGTTATAAAATGACCTAATTGTCTTTATAATAGCTACGTTCCCGTAGTAAAAATAAATTGCGTTCCCAAACCAATCCCACAAAATTTTACTACAAATTAACATTTAGCTTTTGAAAGCGATACGCTATAGACCCCTTCCAAAACTAAACTATTCCCCTAAGTATTGATAATATGCAATTCATTACAACATTTTCTTTAATTTTCAGGTTCCACGTTGCTTTATAGATGGCAAATTCGTTGGTGGTGGTACTGATGTTAAGAAAATGTATGAACAGGGTACTTTACAAAAGTACTTTGTCTAAATAGAGATACATAGCAGTCCTATTCAAAAATATTTGTGCTTATAAACGTTATTTATAAATTTGTTAACTTTTAAAACAATTTTGTTAATAAATCTATTTTAATGTGTTCTGATCTATTTGCTTAAGTTTATTTTTTTTTTGTTCAAATAAATGTTTTTGCTTATTAAAAAAACACTTGATTAAAAAAGTCAATTGTTTTTATTTATTTAAACCCAGCATTTTTTCAAGATTAAGGACTGATAAGAAATGTTTGAACACATTGTTCAAATATTTGATGAAATAAAGCTCAATTGCAAGCAACTTTTCTATAGAAAACTTGTATCAATTGCAAGCAACTTTTCTATAGAAAACTTGTAGCAATTGCAAGCAACTTTTCTATAGAAAACTTATAACAATTGCAAGCAACTTTTCTATAGAAAATTAGTAGCAATTGCAAGCAACTTTTCTATAGAAAACTTGTAGCAATTGCAAGCAACTTTTCTATAGAAAACTTGTAACAATTACAAGCAACTTTTCTATAGAAAACTTGTAGCAATTGCAAGCAACTTTTCTATAGAAAACTTGTAGCAATTGCAAGCAACTTTTCTATAGAAAACTAGTAGCAATTGCAAGCAATTTTTCTATAGAAAACTTGTAGCAATTGCAAGCAACTTTTCTATAGAAAACTTGTAGCAATTGCAAGCAACTTTTCTATAGAAAACTTGTAGCAATTGCAAGCAACTTTTCTATAGAAAACTTGTAGCAATTGCAAGCAACTTTTCTATAGAAAACTTGTAGCAATTGCAAGCAACTTTTCTATAGAAAACTTGTAGCAATTGCAAGCAACTTTTCTATAGAAAACTTGTAGCAATTGCAAGCAATTTTTCTATAGAAAACTTGTAGCAATTGCAAGCAACTTTTCTATAGATAACTTGTAGCAATTGCAAGCAACTTTTCTATAGAAAACTAGTAGAAATTGCAAGCAACTGTTCTATAGAAAACTTGTAGCAATTGCAAGCAACTTTTCTATAGAAAACTTGTAGCAATTGCAAGCAACTTTTCTATAGAAAACTTGTAGCAATTGCAAGCAACTTTTCTATAGAAAACTTGTAGCAATTGCAAGCAACTTTTCTATAGAAAACTTATAGCAATTGCAAGCAACTTTTCTATAGAAAACTAGTAGCAATTGCAAGCAACTTTACTATAGAAAACTAGTAGGAATTGCAAGCAACTGTTCTATAGAAAACTTGTAGCAATTGCAAGCAACTTTTCTATAGAAAACTAGTAGCAATTGCAAGCAACTGTTCTATAGAAAACTTGTAGCAATTGCAAGCAACTTTTCTATAGAAAACTTGTAGCAATTGCAAGCAACTTTTCTATAGAAAACTTGTAGCAATTGCAAGCAACTTTTCTATAGAAAACTTGTAGCAATTGCAAGCAACTTTTCTATAGAAAACTTGTAGCAATTGCAAGCAACTTTTCTATAGAAAACTTGTAGCAATTGCAAGCAACTTGTCTATAGAAAACTTGTAGCAATTGCAAGCAACTTTTCTATAGAAAACTTGTAGCAATTGCAAGCAACTTTTCTATAGAAAACTAGTAGCAATTGCAAGCAACTTTTCTATAGAAAACTAGTAGCAATTGCAAGCAACTTTTCTATAGAAAACTATTAGCAATTGCAAACAACTTTTGTATAGAAAACTTTTCCATAAAGTTTCTGGATTAGTATGAAAAGAAACTTTCTTTTAAAGAAAAGTCCTTTGCCCTTTCAGGCTTTCTAAGTTAAATGTGAAACCAAACGAGTTTATTTATTAATTGCTTAACAGAATAACTAAAAAGAAAAAATTTCATATTTAACTCTTAAAAATAGCAATGAGTAAAATACGTGTTTACTTTTTAGAAAAATAAAGAGAAAAACTTATTTTATTAAAAAAAAAAACACTTCCTAAAAGGCTATTAAATCCAAGCAAGGCCAGGATAACGTAGTTTTCATTGTTATTTCTAATTGATATTTTTCTTTACTAAAAGATAAAAATTTATAACACGAAACTTAAAAATACAGGAAATACTCAATATATAACTATACTTTATGTATGTAGTATGTGTGGTTGTATGTTTATACATATATATGTATGTATAGAATTAATAATCCAAAGCCCATTCATTTTCGGCTATAAAAGCATCGACCACTTCTTTCATAGTAAAATTCGGTATAAGTTGATCTTGAGTCAACTTAACACGAGTCACCGGATCAAAATGACCCACTCGTTGCAAATGCTCTTCAATATCTTTGCGTTCGTAGGTGATGCCAGAGGGTGTTATCACTGGATCGGTTAAAATTTCAAAACTGATCTTACCACACATATAATCGGGTACATCACGTTTTCTTCGACGCTCATCGACTTTGGCGAAAATATTGTTTAGCTCCTTGACATGATCATCACATTCCTGTTCGATTTCCTGCTGTTTATCTTTCAACTGTTCCTCGTTGGTGGTCTCATCCAATTTGAGTTTGGCCAAACGATTTTCCATGTCTTCTTTGATAAGTCTATTCAGATACGATTGCAGCTCGATTTCTTGACAAATACGCTTCTCCTCCATGACATTCCAGCGTTTCTTGCGTGCCAAACGCAACTGTGATGTTATATCATCGCCAAAGTTTTGTTTCTGCTCCTTGGACAAATCAAAGGCCCTTTGCAAATGTTTTATGGCCTCATCGTACAGCTCCATCTCCATTAGACACTGGCCCAAAAAGAAATGAGCCTTTAACAAGTTGGCATCTATATCGAGAGCACGACGACAATCTTGGCACGATAATTCCCAGCGCTTTAGTTTCAAATGGCATAAAGCCCGATTGGTGAAATACGTAGCATTGCTAGGATTCTTTATAATGGCCTTTGTATAGCAATTAATAGCGTCGTCATATTTTCTTGCTGAAAAAAAATAATTGCCCTGTTCCTTCAATTGTAGATCTGTTAAATTGCTGGTTGAGTAAATACGTTTGCTACTCGTTATTCTTGTTGTCATTATTTTTGTTGTTGGACTTTTTTTTTTTTTTTGCAATATTTTTCCTCTTCTAATCCAATTAGTTTTAGTTAATAGTTGTTACTTCTTATTTAGCTGAACTTAATTGGTATTTAACAAGCACATTTTGCTTTTCATAACAATTTTAATTAAATTTATTGTAAAATATCCAGAATTTAAATTAAAATCTATGAACTTTTATTTAGCTATGTCAAAGGTCCAAGTCGAGTGGATCGGAGCCGGCTTGGCGCCGCCGCCAACAGTTTTTAAATATCCAACCGCCGCTATTGTAATCGACTGATATCGGCTTATATTTATTTTTTTATTTTACTTTTCACAATTTCATAAAATTTAAAAAAAAAAAACAATTAAAACTGAATATGAAATTCATTTTTAAAAGCAAAACCATTTCATATCGACAAAAACGATTTTTTTATTAAATATTTAATTTATACGGTTTTTATGACTTTAATCATATTCTTTCAATTAATTCTCTTTTATAGCTGTCTGTAGCATTTTGCAAGAAGATAAAAAAACATTTCTTGATCGAAATTCATCACATCCTTTCAAATCGGTCGATTTCAAATCATTCGAATTTTATCACATATAGGAATATATCAAATATGTCAACTTTAGCAGCAGATTCAGTTTCCAAAAGAGAGGGAAATAAAAAATTTATAATTAAGGGCTTGAAAAAAAAAAAACTATAAAAGGCTTTTAACAAATGACTGTGCAACAAATTAGTTATATTTGCTATGAAGCTTAAATATTGTTTCGAGATATAATTATGCAATGCATATCCCAAAAATTCGAAGTTTTTGAAATTTTTCTCCGTGAAAATTTATATTATAACATCGGCTTCAGCGGCCGTTAGCCGCCGCCGTATTATTTTTGCTCAACCGCCGACATTGAGAATTTTGCAACGACTTGAATCTCTGGGCTATGCTGCTGTTAAATTGTATTGACTTTTTTTATTTTTTATCTCTGTTTTTTTTTTCGTTCTCTTTTCTTTTAACTTTCTAAAGTTTTTTTTCGTCAGTCTGTTTATATTAGGGTTCTATAAATCGACTTTCGAATAATCGAACAATCGACTTTTTGTCGAAAAAAGTCGAAAAGTCGATAACTCGACTATCGTCTAAGTCGGAAAAAGTCGAAAAGTCGGAAAAAGTCGAAAAGTCGAAAATAGTCGAATATTTTAAAAAAGTGGAAAAGAGGTCAAAAACTCTAAAATAGTCGGAAAAACTCGAACAAAGTAAAAAATAGTCGAAAAAAGTCGAAATAAGTCGAAAATAGTCAAAAAGTCGTAAAAAATCGAAAAGTCGAAAAGTCGGAAAAAGTCGAAAAGTTGAAAAAAGTCGGAAAAAGTCGAAAAAAGTCGAAAAGTCAAAAAAAGTCGAAAAGTCGAAATAAGTCGGAAAAAGTCGAAAAAAGTCGGAAAAAGTCGACCATTTATAAAATACTAAAAGTCGAAAAGTCTAAAAGTCGACTTTTAAATAAATGAAAAAGGTCGAAAAGTCGAAAAATCGACTTTTCATAAAATGGAAAAAGTCGAAAAGTCGACTTTTAACTAAATACAAAAAGTCGAAAAGTTGACTTTTCGTTTCAATTATAGAACCCTAGTTTATATTAGCACTAATGAACTGCCAATCTTTGAGAAACTTAAGTGGGGAAGTGTTGGTAATTGGGAATAATATTAAGAAAAGCGTTAAATTCAAATAAAAGACAACTTTTCAGCCTAAACTATGGACCAGACTATAGACTAGACTATACTCTAGACTTGATTATAGACTAGACTATAGCCTAGAATATAGACTATAGACTTGACTATAGACTAGAATATAGACTAGACTATAGGCTAGAATATAGACTAGGCTATAGACTTGACTATAGATACTATAGACTAGACTAGACTATAGAAACTATAGAATATGCTATAGATTAGACTATAGATTATACTATAGACTAGACTATAGACTTGACTATAGATAGTATAGACTAGACTATAGATTATACTATATTTAGGCTACACTAAAGATTATTGCCAGATTTCTCACAATCTGTACTTTTCTATTTGTTTTTCTCGCAAATAAAATATTAATTTTGAATTTTTAATGCAAATAAATATATTTTTTTAGAAAATAATTTAATTATTTGTTAAATTTAAAAAAAGTAAAGTATGTACTTAAAAAATAAAATAAATTAATTCATGTTTTTTTTTACAAATCCTCCAATATTAAAACGATATTTGCTTCCAATAACTCTTGATTACTCTTTATCAGTAGCTTATCAAATTCATCCTCGTCCTCTGCGAACAATGATATAGAGAAATTTGTTTCTAAATATAATAAAATAAATTGAGAAGCGGAATGTGTAAAAGCTATTTTCGTCAATTCATTAATATCTTCCATAGACTGACAATTAGAATGCCAATATTTTAAAATATCCATGCTAATGGGTTGCCTCTTTGTGGGTACAAAATTTGATAGCTTATGCTGTATGCTGACATTGGTTTTAACGGGCATCGTATCATTAATATGTTGGGTCAGTAAAGCATATTCATCATCATTAAATTCCTCATTATTTAGTTCAGTATTTGATAAAGTATTATCCGGACTCTCACTTAACTGTAGATAGGTTTTAAATTTGTCCCATATTTCACAAAGAAATAACTATTTGAAAGAGGAAATCATTCTATAAGTAATTAATAACATTTTTTAATTAATAACTTACTTTGCCTTTAATTTGTTCATTATCTCCTATTAAACGTGTACCCAAAAAATTAAATCTGGCATCCAAATACAAAGCTGCTACAAATTCTCGAGATTCTAAGATTCTATTTTTGAAGTTACAAAACTCCTCATAAAGTTCCTTTGCATAGGAGTTCTGACTTTTATTATGTTCCCCCTTTAAACCCAATTCACAACACAACAAATCGCGATAAAAATCTCCCGACACATATTGTTCTCCACTCAATTTATCCATAAAATTCCAAAATATTTGTAACGCTTTAAAGAAGTGTTTAGCTGGCAGCAATTGTTCTTCGTTTTCAGCACAATTTTTCTCCAAATACTCTGAAAATTCTTTTAAATTTTCCGATATGTTCTTTTTCAATAATACGGTTTCTTTGTGTCCACTCTGTGTTTGCCAATTTTTAATATCCGGAGAGTATTTCTTAATAAATGATGTAAATATAGTTTGCAGTTCGTATATAGGATGATTTTTTATATCAGGATTATGTTTACAGATGTTATCACATATTTTATAGATTTCCTCATCATTATGGAATTCTGGCATGATGGTTTTCATATAGACTTGTTGCTCATCAATACTGAACTTTTTTAAATATTTATTAAGGGGTAAAAGTTGGATTGACGCTGTTATGGCGAAAGATCCTGAAAAATAAAAAAGATTTTAGATTATAATATGGAGTAGACTATAGAATAGACGATCGACTGACTAGACTATAGACTAGACTATATTCAATAAGAGCGGGTTTTTGAGATGGCAATCAAATGCCAATTAATAATCAGATTAGTTAATCTAAAAATAAATTTAATCTTATGTTAATCCCCTTTGATGTTTTTGAGTACAAGATTAAACTTCGCAGTGTTGCCATACAAAACAACAGAAAACGTCACTGTTTGTTATCAAAACAATGCATATTTTATAAAAAAGAAGAAGACAATTGTAAATTTAATATGAAAATTAATGAAAACTTAAATTAAAAACAAAAAATGTATTTTGAAGTGTCCATAATTTATACTAATCAATAAATAGAACATTTTAATGTTTATAGTTATAAAAATTGTATTAATTTTTTTTGCATCAGCTGTTTACACTTTTGCATTTTGTGTAAACAAAACATCTTTTGAGGATTAATTTTAATTTAATCGCTAATCTTTCACCTAAAGCCCTAAGTCTATTGAATTTCAGGCTCAGTATATGTATATTTTACTTACCTATCAATTTATTACATATAATTTCTTCCTCCAAAAATCGAACATTTATTATCATATAATAACTGCCAAAACGTTTTAAAATATATAATTCCAAGCAAAGAATTTTATTGCTAAACCTTTTACTCAACTGCTCCACAATTAAATGATTTGCTTTAAGCATTATATTCCGCATTTTAGTAGCATTGATATTACAACCAAATACTTGCTCGTAAGGAGCCAATAAAGTTTTAAAATATTTATCATCATCGAAATAGTGCAAAGGCATATCACGTTCTATTACCAAACCCAAACATAAGTTGAGAAATGATTGTTTAGTTAGGTCTATATTAACGGTTGTAGAATTTTCTTTTGAACCGGTAGATAGAGGGTTTAAAATAGTGTTGTTAACATTCACTGTTGAGGGTGGCAATATTTGTTTGTTTTCTAAGGGATTTTCAGTTATTATGGGAAATGTTTGTTTGGCTTTTTTAATATCATCATCATCATCATCACTTATGTATTCTTTTTTAATTGGACAATTCATTGATTCCTCTAAATAATTTGTTGGGTCATCTTCCTCACTTAGATATTCATTTCTTACAGAACACGATTCTTCCTCTAGAAATTCAGTTTCAAAAGACGTTTCATATAGTTCATGATATCTACGTGGAAGCTTTCTTTTTATACCACACTCAGGATCTTTGGCTATAGCCACTTGATGCACCTTACAATAGTGAATTTTTAGCGAGGGTAAATCTTTTTCCAATACTTGAGAGCAATTGTTGAATATACACTGAAAGCTGGAGGATTCAATGTCAAAGGCCACCAGTTCATCGATTATGGAGGTATCGAAAATTTCTTGAAATTCTTCATTCGGTAGACGTATACCATGTAATATAACAAAATTATGCATTCTCTTGTAATGCCTTTTGATGTTACCCACTATACAGCCGCTCATGGAACGTTTGCAATGTCTTATTAAACATTTGGCCAAATTTTTCTCTTTATCATAGTCTACATATTGGGACATATTAAATTTGCCAATACTTCTACGTCCTAAAGATAATACCATAGAGCGTATAGTGGATGAATAAAGGTTTTGTTCCATTAAACTTAAATTACGATTTTCTTCCTCCTCATCTGGCAAAATACTTTCTTGATTTCTGTGTGAAACAGTGGCCGGTAATGCTTTTCCCCGATATAATGTAGGCATAGCCATTTTATAGGATTCTTTGTTTATAATTATTTTATGCACTTCGTGATAATGATTTCTTACTAAGGATAAGTCTTTTTCCAAAGTTTGATTACAATTAATAAATAAACATTGCTGCGAGGAAATTTCCATATAAAAGGGTAATAGATCAACTTTTGTGGACGGTTTATCCTTTGATTCTTGATAGGGTGAACGTAAACCATGCAAAATAACAAAATTGTGCATGGTTAGGTAATGGCGTTTAATATTACCCACTAAACAGCCACTCATGGAACGTTTGCAGTGTTTTATTAGACATTTGGATAGATTTTTCTCCTGATTATAATCGACATATCTTTCCACACGCATTTTACCATAATTTACTTTTTCCATTTCCATTTCAGTATCTTGATCTATGGTTTTTGTCTGTTGTGTTTCATCGTCGTCACTACCCAAAGTGGTCGTTGCCTCTTCATTATAAAACTCCATTTCCGATAACTGCTGTTGTTGCAGTTCCCGATATCTACGTTTACGCTGCACTATATAATCCGAATATCTTATTATAATGATTTTATGGATTTCCAAATAATGTTTTTTTATTGTGAATAAATTATCCTCCAAATTAACACCACAATTCATAAATAAACACTGATAAGTGGAATTCTTATCGTAGGCTACCAGATCCTCTATTTGTTCTCGCCTAACATCGGACATTTCTTCAATTTCTTCGAAAGGTATACGTGAACCATGTAAAATAACAAAATTGTGCATGGTTAGGTAATGACGTTTAATATTTCCCGCTAAACAGCCACTCATGGAACGTTTGCAGTGTTTTATCAAACATTTTGATACATTCTTTAGCTGATCATAATCCACATAGTTCTGCAAAATAAATTTACCAAAACCCATTTTCCCCAGTGGCATTAAAGGCTTATTTATTTGTTTAGAGCAGTGAGGTTGATCCTCCTGCTCCTGTTTAATGTTAAACACATCCGTTTGTTGCAGATATTCTCTAAGTTTATTTTCCACATATTCCTGATCGTTTTCAAAGGGTTGGTGAATATAACGATAAATTCTTTTGCGATAAAAACGATTTGGTACATTCTGTCCATTACGTGCTATAACAACTTTATGTGCTTCATTATAATGCCTCTCTACCTTTAAGATATCTTTTTCTAACAACTCCGAGCAGGTAATAAATAAACAATGGGCTTTGTTGTTTTCCCCATCAAAAGCCACTAAATCTTCCAAGGGAATATTTATGGGTTCTTTATTCGCTCTTGAGCTATCAGATTTAGTTACTTCTTTATTTGTCTCTTCGGCGCCTATTTTAAAATTATGCACCAAACTATAATGGCGCATAATATTGTTGGGTTTCCGACTCACTAAAGCCGCATTACAGCCGGGCATTTTACAATAAGATTTATTCGTTAAAGGATCATAATCAAAATATTTATCCAAATTAACGGTTATACAAGCCGGCTGCGATGCCGTTTCATCTGTTAGTTTTTCCTTATCCTTATTATTTCTATGGACTATAACAAAATTGTGAACCTTTTCGTAATGCCTTTTAATATTTCCCGTACGTCTACCACTCATAGGTTTTTCACAATTTATTATTAAACATTTTGACATATTAGTCTCCTGATTATAATCAACATAATCGGCCACCAAAAAGGTTCTATAACCTTTATTCTCCCTACAAACATCTTCATCATTATAACAAGGGTCATTATTATCATAATCATCATCGTCATCATTATCATCATCAACATATTGTATGGTATATTGTTTTAGCGGGTCATCAGTTTCCCCACCACTGTTGCTGCTATTGTGATTGTCATAACTATTGTGAATATCTAACATGTCTTCCATAACTTTTTCCTGTTCTTCTTTAACCGGATAATGCCGTGTCCATTGGTGTGTATATTTTTCATAGCCTGTTGTTGTTGTTGTTAAACCATACTCAGGAGTGAAATTCTTTGGGATATTTTTGTTGAACATTTCTAAACTCATTTGATAATCTTCCCCGCTTATTGTTTGTTCACTTTTTCTATTTATTGACATGTTTTTATTTATTACTTTTTATTCTAATCGATATTTTGTTTTTTCTTTTTTTTTTTTATTATATTTTAATAAATTTTCTTCTGTGAACTAGTTAATTGTTCACACACGAAAGAACAAAGAAGAACTGTATAAATTATATATGTATGTATTTTTTCGTGTTCCTTTTCATGTATCTTCTCGTGACACAGAGTTGTCAAAATGTGTTTACGCTTGTGACTCTCGAATAATAAACATAACACAGAAGAAATAAACTAGTTCGTTTAGTAGGTGGGGGAAAGAGAGGTAACAATGTTATTAACATAACATCAGGCAATGTAGCTGTTTAACTAATAAATACAATTACAACTGCTAACGTTAAACAAGAAAAAGCTGTAGATATGAAAGTAAATACCAAAAGAATAAATGTAAATACTTTATAGGCAGTGGTTTGTGGTCGTAATTGTAATCTTTTAGATTAAAGTAAACAAAAAAAAATACATAGAATTTTTGCGGGAAGTTGTAAATAAATGAATGAAAAAATGAATTATTTAATGAAGAGCCTAAAAAATAAGGTATAGAATAGGCTATAGACTGGACTATATGGTAGACTTTAGACGAATCTTTAGTCTAAACTTTTGAATATCTTTACAAAAAACCTACAGAATGGATTATAGATTAGAATTTAGTGTATATAATGAACTAAGAATGGACTAAACTATGGACGAGTCTTCAAAGCAGACAAGTCTAAAACAAGACTATAGACTAGACTATTCTCAACACTATAGCTGTCACTATGGGCTTAAGTAAAAAAATCGTTTCTTTTTCTATTCCCTTTATAGTTTTATTCAATTTTAAATAATCACTACTACTATATCATTTAATAAAACATTACAACTAAAATTTTCTTTTCAATTTTCACATATTCGTTTAGAATTTTTTTCTAAAATTTTATGATTAAACTTAATAAAACATTTATCAAATTTATCATTACAGTCTCTGGTTGCAACACTAAAATTAGTTTGCAAATATTTTAGTACCCCCTGGGAGGCGGGGAAAGTTAAAACAATTTTAATTAATTCCCTTATATCATCCATATCATGACGATTATTATGCCAATACTTTAAAATATCCAAACTGAATGGTTCTCGCTTTGTGGCTACACAATTGGTAAGTTTATCCTCCAAAGAGATTTCGGTTTTAAAAGGCATCGTATCATTGATATGTTGCGTCAACAAAGCATATTCATCGTCATTCGATTCATCCTGGGGTGAGGGATTATTACTGTTGTTTGTTAGATAATAATTGAATCTTTCACCCAAAGTACAAAGTAATAACTGAAAAAAGTGAATTTGTAAAAAATGTTTATAAATATTTTAATCTATAACTTTTAAATTACCTTGCCCTGACTTATGTTTTCCTCACTTAATAAACGTGAACCCAAGAAATTAAATCTTACATCCAAATATAAAGCCGCTGCAAATTCACTTATTTCTAGAAGATTATTTTTACAAAAATACAAATCTTCATACAATTTGCCCGCATAGTTGTTGCTATTTTTCATTAGTTCTCCTTTTAATTCCAATTCACAACACAACCAATCGCGAAACAAATCACCGGCCACATATTGTTCTCCATTAAGTTTCTCCATTAAATTCCAAAATATTTGCAAGGCTTTAAAGAAAAGCCTCGATTCCGGTAATTTTTCCTCAGTATTTGGATAATTCTCTAAGTATTGACCAAATTCTTTTAGATTTTTTATTATATCCTTTTCAGTTTCTTGGTATTCACTCAGTTCTTGCCAATTCTTAATGTCTGTCGAGTATTTTTGTAGAAATTGTCTTAAAATGATGTGTAGTTCGTAAATGGGATGATTATGTATATTTGCATTATGTCTACATATAGTATTACATATATTATAGATTTCCTCATCATTTAGTAGTTCCGGCATAATGGTTTTTATATAGACTTGTTGCTCATCAATGTTAAATTTGTTTAAAAAATCAGCAAAAGGTATGATTTTAGTTGTTTTATTAATTGGTAAAAATCCTAAAAAATTATTTTAAATTTTATATAAATTATATTTGTCAAATATAGATTAAACTATAGTCAAGACTATAGACTAGTCAATAGGTAGGAGTCAGACTTTATATAGTTCTAGAGTCAGGAGTATAAATATATCTACAGTTGAGACTATAGACCAGACTATAGTCAAGGCTATAGACCATATTTTATTCAAGACTATAGACTAGATATAGACAAAACTATACAATATCAATCAGACTATTGACCAGACTATTGTCGAGAATATAGACCAAATTATAGTCAAGACAGTAGACTAGACTGTAGTCAAGACTACGGACCAGATATAGTCAAAAATTATACAATATCAATCAGACTATAGACCAGACTATTGTCAAGACTTTGGACCAAACTATAGTCAAGAGTATAAAGCAGAATATAGTCAATTCTAAAGACCAGACTATAGTCAAGACTAAAGACAAGACTATAGTCAAGACTATAGACCACACTATATACGAGACTATAGTCAAGACTATAGACCAGACTATATACTAGACTATAGTCAATACTATAGACCAGACCATATACGAGACTATAGACCAAGACAACATCAATTAGACTATAGACAATACTATATACGAGACTATAGTCAAGACAACATCAATCAGACTATAGATCAGAATATGGACTAGTTATAATCAACAATTCCTACTTACCAATTACTTTATTTTCCACTTTTTCCTGTTCCAAAAAACGTACATTAAATACCAAAAAATACTTATTTTCACGCTTCAAAACATATAATTCCAAACACACTATTTTATTCTGAAATATTTCCTTTAAATCTTCCTCTATAATATTATTTGCCTTATGCAATAGTTCTTCCATTAAGTTGGCGTTCATTTGACAATCTAATGCCTGTTCATAGGGAGCCAATAACGGCTTAAAATATTTATCATCATCAAATAGTTGTAGGGAAATGTCACGTTCTATTACCAAGCCCAAACATAGCTGATAAAATGAAGCCTTATTTAGGCCTACTGTTGGAATATTAGGGGAATGTATTTGTTTTAAATATTGATAGGGTTTTTCATCTTCGGGGGGATTTTCTTTTTTAATAAAATAAGCAGTTGATGATTCTCTTTCTTTCATATAATCGTTTAAATTATAATTGGCTCTTTTAGACGAATGGGGCTGTTGTTGTTGTTGTTCATCATCACTTAATAGTTCATTTTTAATAAAACAAGTAGGTTCCAACATTTCTTCCATGTATTCCGGCTCATCACGCATAAACTCATTTTCAAAATTACTTGTTGAAGACATATCGTGGTGTTTACGTTTGCGATAGAAACGTTGTGGTATATTATCCGAATCACGGGCTATAATGATTTTATGCTTCTCGTGATAGTGACGCTTAGCAACGGCCAACTCTTTTTCTAGCGTCTGATTGCAATTAATAAATAAACATTGAAAAGTGCAAGATTTTACATCATAAGATACTAAATCATCTACCGAAATAATAGATGTATTGGTTACTTGTCCATTGGAGATTTTACTGTATTTGGATTTATCAAATGGCTTAGCACCATTCGATTCAATGTCATAATTATGCACCAGACCATAGTGACGCTTAATGCTAAAAGGTTTTAAGCCTACTAGATAAGCTTTACAGCCGGGTACCTTACACAAGGACTTATTGATTAAGGGATCATAATCTATATACTGTTCAAAGTTTATGGTTGTTTGTTGATCCCCTAAATCGGCCATTTGTTCCTCGGGTATTTCCTCTTCCATTCTAGTATCGGCATAGGTGTCATTATTATAATATTCTGTTAATTCCTTACCCATAGCACGTAATGTCTCTTGGTTATCGTGTACAATAACAAAATTGTGTACCTTGTGATAATGTCTCTTAATATTACCTGTACGACGGCCACTCATGGGTCTTTCGCAATTCTTTATCAAACATTTCGATACATTGGTTTCTCTATTGTAATCCACATAATCGGCCACCAGGAATGTGCGATAACCTTTATCGTCATTAGCTTCTCCATCATTATGTTCAACATGTTTCCCTTTAGCCGGTTTATTATCATTAACATATTTAATGCTATACTGCATTTGCGATGGGTCCGTATTGTTCGGACTATTGTGAATATTTTGGTTTGTTGCGTTAGTTGTCGTTGTTGTTGTTGGTATAACACTATTATCATTTTCTTGTATATTCATATTGTGTACCTGCTGATAATGCCGTTTTAAACCAATTTTCTTTTTTCCTATGAAAACTGTGTGACACTCGGGAACCAAACATTGAGCAATATTTGTTTCGGCATCATAGTTAATGTATTTATTATAATCTAATTCAAATTCTTTAACACTCATTATGTTTTTTTGTTTCTTTTAAATAATTATTTTTATAATTTTGCAATTAGTTTTCCTGTCTTAAACGTGCACTCTGAAAAATTTATTAATTTTTCTTCTTGTGAACTAGTTGTGTATGACTCTTGCTCACTAACACGTATCCAAATGAACTAAATTTGTTTTTTTCTTGTTTCTTTTGTGTTATGCTCTTTTGCCTTTCAATGACAGGGTTGTTAAAAAAACATGTTCCCGAATCATAATAAAGCAGTTCTTTGCCACAAAAACTTGTGTGGAAAACTGGGGAAATGGTATTAGAGTGTGGTATATTAAGATGGCAATATTGTTGGTTAGCTGTTAAATTTAAACGGTAAAATTAACCTAAATTTATGGAATTGCGAAAAATTTGTATAATTTAAGTACCGATTATGGACAAGACTATGCTCAAAGCAATAGATTACTATTTTGATTATATAGTAAAGTCTGTAGACTAGTGCATACTATAAATTAGACTATATATAGTCTAGAGCTTAAAATTCACTATATTCCATACTATAGATTAGACTATAGTTCAGCCTATAGACTAGACTATTGTCCAGACTATTGATTAGACCATAGTCCAGACTATAGACTAGACATTAGGCAACAGTTCAGATTAAAGACTAGACTATAATAGTTCAGACTATAGACTAGACTTTAAACTA
This sequence comes from Lucilia sericata, assembly GCF_015586225.1. NCBI lineage: Eukaryota > Metazoa > Arthropoda > Insecta > Diptera > Calliphoridae > Lucilia > Lucilia sericata. The sequence continues at coordinate 153,590 of NW_023994310.1, forward strand.
ATATATAGTTCAGACTATAATATCTATTAATAGTTCAGGCTATATACTATAATATAGTTCAGACTAGACTAGATTATAGTTCAGACTAGACTAGATTATAGTTCAGACTATAAACTGGATTATAGTCTAATCTATAGTATGGAATATAGTGAATTTTAAGCTCTTGACTATATATAGTCTAATCTATAGTATGCATTAGTCTTCAGACTTCTTCAACAGTTCAAATTAAAGACTATCACCCCTATTCTGCATTTCGATTACGTTTACGCATTCAGTTACGCAACGATCAAAAAAAGGTATTCCAAAAAAAAAAAAAACTGAATCGTGAGAAAAAGAAGAAGCAATTCCATTTCGTTTCAATGCTTTACGAATATATGTATTCTGCGTTACAATCGTACCTACGTTTTTGTTTATGTGGCGGAGAGTCGAATCGAAATGCTGAATACCAAAGTTGCCAAACGGAGAAAATTTCGATTCGAAATGAAATGCAGAATAGGGGCCTATAGATAAGACCATAGTGCAGACTATAGTCTAGACTAGACAAAACTGTGGATTAGACCGTAGTGCATACTATAGTCTAGACTAAAGACAAAACTATAGACTAGACTAAGAACAGAAATATAGTCGCGACTATAGACTAGACTTTAGTCCAGACTGTAGACTAGACTATAGTCCAGACTGTAGGTAAGACTATGGACCAAATTATAATTCAGATCACTTATAGACTAGATTTCTGATTAAAGTTCTAATTACACTATAGTCTAAATAATAGACAAGTCTATGATCCAGATAATATGCTATTTTTCAGACTAAGGCCGGGTTTTTCAGATAAAGATAATCTGCATTCTTTTGGTTAAACCTAGTTTAATATATGTTTTGTGTTTTTCGGTAAATAGTAACGTTACTTATTATCTTAGTTTAACTGAGTGTTATTGGCCAATTAAACTTAAGTTATAAGTGAGAAGACACAATTAACGAAAACAATAAAACAATGATTTCGGAAGAACAAAAACTTAATATTTTAAGTAAATTGCAATTTTCTGATTTGTTTTGTTTTATTTATTATTGTTTTAAATGTTTATTTAACATTTTTCCAAAATTTTTCATTTTACAAATGTATTATTTGCAAAAAACAGCTGTTCATTGTTTATGTTTTTGAGTGAAAAGTTGGCAATACTAACAAAGTTAACTGAACTTAAATCCATAACTGAAAAACACAATCATCGGTTAAAGTCCGCCTAAATTTGTTCCGAGTTTAATCTAACAGCAAGTTAAGCCTAGTTTAACTGAGTAGTAAGAAACCCGCCCTAAGTAGAACTCACTACAGTCGATACTTTAAACCAGAGGAGCGCAAGATTGCCATTACATAGCACGCGTGATAGGGTAAGAAAATTCTGCTGACGCTAAGTTGATACACATACACTATAGGTTTAATTCTTCTTCTTTTTATAATGAGCAATATCAGTTGGTTTGCTCTCAACTTGAAAAACAAAATCAAATCAGTTGCTGATCAGCACTTGTCGAAGTAAGGTCTGTACGCGACGCTTTTAAAATACACACAGAAATACAACAACAAAATTTTGAGAAAGCCGAATTAATATAGGAGAACATGAGAGAACAGTTGATAGTTTTTTATATATAGACTTTGATATACGCTGGCTGTCAAAATCCATAATAAATATTTGACAGTTAGCATTTGCTTTATAGTTTATAGTCATTTTATTAGTATACTTTTATTTTGAATTGAATTCTGTTCTCTGCTGCTTTACCAACACAAATAAAACTATGGTAGTCTATGGTAGTATGTGTTTGAGCAACACTGCTTTAAACCCAAAAAACGAATTTTTAATAAAAAATAAAACTCATAAATATTTTTTTTTTTTCAAAAATTTTATTTAAATATTTGTTTGTTGTATTTTTGTTTTCTTCTTTGTAGTATTTTTAATTGTATATCTAGAGTTGTACAGACAGATGTATGTTGTTGTTGTTTTGTAAGGTGTTTGTTTAATTTATAAAAAAAATAATAAATGTTATTTGGTATACAAACAAAAAATATAAAAAAATGTGGTCTAAATTTTACATTTAACAAGCAAAATATCTAATAAAAAAAAATTATAATATTTATAATGTTAAATATAAAAAAATACAATATAAAAGTTTTTTTTTGAAAAAAAAAAAAAAGAAAAAATTCTAAAAAATATAAGGAAAATTTAGAAAACAAATGAAAATTTTGTTTGGTTTATTAAACTTTTACGATTATGATTCAAGTAAGGTTTTCAAAAATTTTCCAAATAAAAAAAAATAATGATGTTAAATAATTTTTTTTTAGTAATTTGTGTATAAAACAATAATGTTGGTTGTTATATGCTGGTGTTATAAAGAAGTGTCTCAAAGATTAAGAAAAAAAATTCATTAAACCAAACTTTGTTTAAATATATAAATTATTAAATATAAAAATGTATATATTAACAAATTTTATTTTTTTTTATATATAAATTTAAAAAATAAAAGTATATTTAAAAAGTTGCTATATATTTTAAAATATATTACAAAAATAATAATAATACTTTTATAGTTTAAATGTAGAAGAAGAAAAAAAAACAAAATAAGTGATTCGAGAAAGAAAAGCTTAATGAATTTTGTTTAAATTAATTAAAACACTTAAATATAATATAAGCACAAATACAAAAATAAAGGGAGTTGTGTGTTTGTTGTTGTCTTAGGGTTTTAAATAAACAAATTAAGGTAATTTTTAAAGATGTTTTTTTTTTTAAGAAAAAATAATATGAAATTGTTGGCTTAAGTGTTATTTTTATTTTAAATTGTTGGTAGCTGTTGTTGTTGTTGTTGTTGTCTGTACCACCACTAAATGTTATTACCTGGTTACCACAATTAGAGGCTGCTGTTGCTGCATGTTAGGCTTTTATTTAAGCGCTGCTTTCTGTAGTGGTATTTTTAACTTCCTGGCCAACATTCTACTCATAAGAGTTTTAAATTTGTTTTTAATGTTTGTTGTTGTTTTTAAATGGAATAAATGTTGGATTGGGAGAGGTGTGTTTGTGGTAAAGTTGTAAAATTTTGAAAATAAACATAAAAAATGAAATAAAAAAGGGAAAATTTAAATAAATTTATAAACAAAATTATAATAAAATAAAAATTTCTAAATGTTATTAAAAAAAAAAATAGGGAGTTATGGGATAAAAGGAAATGTTAAAAACAACATAAATAAAATAGAAACTAGGATAATGCTTATGAGAAGCCCTAATATAAAGCATTAACATGTTAATGTATCAGCAATTGGTTCCCAAAAATCTCCAAAGAACCAATCACTTTTCCATAGACTATTGTCGAGTCTAAAGAATAGATCAGACTAAAGACCTGATTATTGACAAAAATTTAGTCCACACTTTAATCAAGAATATAGACCAGACTATAAACCAGACTATAGTAAAGACTATAGACCAGACTATAGTCAAGTCTATAGACAAGACTATAGACCAGTCTATAGTCCAGACTATAGACCATAGTCAAGACTAAAGACCAAAATATAGTCAAGAATATATACCAGACTACAATCAAGGCAATGGACCAGACTATAGTAAAGGCTATAGACCAGACTATAATGAAGACTATAGAACAGACTATAATCAAGACTATAAGACCAGACTATAGTCAAGACTATAAGACCAGACTATAGTCAAGACTATAAGACCAGACTATAGTCAAGACTATAGACCAGACTATAATGAAGACTATAGAACAGACTATAATCAAGACTATAAGACCAGACTATAGTCAAGACTATAGACCAGACTATAGTCAAGACCATAGACCAGACTATAGTCAAGACTATAGACCAGAATATAGTCAAGACATAGATCAATCTATAGAATATAGACCAGACTACAGTCAAGACTATAGACCACACTATAGTAAAGACTATAGACCAGACTATAGTCAAGTCTATAGACCAGACTATAGACCAGGCTATAGTCCAGACTATAGACCATAGTCAAGACTAAAGACCAGAATATAGTCAAGAATATATACCAGACTACAATCAAGGCAATGGATCAGACAATAGTCAAGGCTATAGACCAGACTTTAATGAAGACTATAGAACAGACTATAATCAAGACTATAAGACCAGACTATAGTCAAGACTATAAGACCAGACTATAGTCAAGACTATAGAACAGACTATAATCAAGACTATAAGACCAGACTCTAGTCAAGACTATAAGACCAGACTATAGTCAAGACCATAGACCAGACTATAGTCAAGACTATAGACCAGAATATAGTCAAGACATTCACCAGTCTATAGTCTTGACTATAGACCAGACTATAGTATGACTATAGAACAGACTATAGTCAAGACTATAGTCAAAACTATAGACCAGACTAAGTCAAGACTATAGACCAGTCCATAGTCAAGAATATAATATAGGCAAGACTGTATTTCTTACCGTCGGAAAGGCTATAAATAAACCTTGACAATAGAATGGACAATAGAATAAAGCCTCACATCTTAATACTTGAAATACCCCACAAAAAATATGAATTTTAATTTGTTTATGATGAAAATATATAATTTGTTAATTTATTAGTAATGATTAAAAACTTATTTTAGGTTGGTTTTCAAAATGAATTTTATTCTTTAATGATGTTATTTGATTTGAGTTTTTTTTTCTTTTTTGTTTCTTGTATTTTTTTGCAGTCATTTTACAATAAATGTTTTTTTTTTTAATTTTCTTTTTCTTGTCTTTGTTTAATTAATGATTATTATTGTTATTATTTATTAGTTGAGTAGTAAATATTAATTAAAGTGTCGGATTGTTTGGTTGTTTTGATAAATGTTAATTATTCAATATTTAGGTTAAAAGTAAACAAAAAATTGATGCTTGAGTCTTGTTTTTTGAAGAAAATTTATAAAAATAAGTAGATGTTTGATTAAACGAAAATAATTGAAACAAGACTGCTGCTGTATTTTTACTTGGTTGATGGTTGTTTGTTATTACATTTTTAGTACATTATTTGTTTTTTTTAGGTGTTATTTGCTGTTTTTTCTTTTAGTTTACCTGTTGCTGTTGTTGATTTTGTCCTCCAGCATTATTGTTGGGTTTTCTATTGTTGGTATTACGTCTTGGACGATTGTTACGTGGAGGACCTTGTTGTCCATTACCTAAAGTAAATAATAAAGGGGGAGTAATATTAATAAATAAATTATTATACATTTTAAATAATAAAATTAAAACTATTTTCTTGATTTTTATACAAAATTTTGCTAAGTTCCTTTATATTAGGGCAGTAAAATTTAATTTACTAAGTAGTCCTTTAAATAGTCAATAAATTTACTTTGTATTTTATAAATCTATTAGTTATTTTTTAAGGCTAATAGCGTCCGAAAGCTTTCCCTATGTTATCCCTTCCCGAAAAATTATAGACATTTTGTTTATTTTCATGCATTATGAGAAATGTAGCTAAATATTTATTAATTTTTCTTACATAAATTTTTGTTTTTTTTAATATTAAAATAATTGTTTTGTTTCTTAAGTTAATTAGTTATTCAATTGAAAATTATAAATTTTTTAAGGTTAGAACACTTTTTAACTATTTTAAAGCCAATGTCTTTCAAAATCAAATTTGTTCTTCTTAAAACGAGATTTAAAACATTTTTTTAAATAAATAACTAATAAAAATAATTAAATTTTAAACAAAATATGCTAAAACTCGTTAAAATTTCAATTGAATGTACTAAAACAAAAGAACTTAAAACTAAAACTTATATATTTGTTTTATAAAAATAAACAAATACCGTAGAACTTTTATTAATAATCATTCGAAAACTTACCGTCATTACGTGGTGGTCCACGGGGACCGCCGCCACCGCGATTATTGAAATTGCGACGGAAGAAACGTCTGGGTGGACCACCGCGACGCATGGCTGGGCCACCTTGACCATCGCCGCCCCTTTGATTAGAGTCAGCGTTCTGATCATGGCCACCATCGCCGCCCATACCTCCATCAACGCCACCTTGACGTCTGGGCTGGTTGCGGGGATAGTAGTTTCTAAAGCGTCGGCCGCGACCTCCTCTCATACCACCGCCGCCGCCACGTCTAAAATTGCGTTGCTGTCTTTGCGGTTGGTTTTGTTGATCACCATCGTGACCTCCTTGGTGGTCACCACCTTGCTGAGCTTGTCCCTGACCCTCTTGTAGCTGTTGTTGTTGTTGGTTGCCACCACCGCCTCCACCTTGCTTGCGACGGTTTCTTCTCATCCAGGGAAGATTACGACGTCTATCGGCAGCAAATTGACTGCCACGTACTGGCTCTCCCGAAGGACCAGTAACATTGGCGGCCTCATTGCCCTTTTCGCCAATGACAACATCGAATTCTACTACTTCACCGTCTCCCACCGAACGTACTGCCTTTTTGGGATTATTTTTGACAATAGCACTCTGGTGGACGAATACGTCTTCCTTTGTGTCGTCACGGTTAATAAAACCATAACCACTCTTAACATTGAACCATTTAACGGTACCGGTTACTTTAGTAGCTGTAATGGAAAAAAAAAAAAAAGAAAATTATAACCTCAAATATTAAAACGTTTTGTTTACAAACATTATCATTTGCACACTTTCAACAGCACCACAAACCGGTGTTGCCACAATTTTTCAACAACTTTTTAAAGGAAAAACTGAAAATTGGTTCCTAATAATCAAATTAGATTTTATAATCATTTTTATGACTAATTCTCCTAGTTTACTTTCAAAAAACTAAAAATAAGCTACATTTTAGTTAAAATTGCAGTTACTATTGTAATCGTAATAGTTATTAATGATAATTAATTCTGTATTGGCAACACTCTCCCTTTTTAAAAAGCAAATACAACAAATATAAATGCCAAAAATAATCAACAAAATTAGAAAATGTGAACGGAAGACAAGAAAGAATGATAAAAACACAAATGCAATAGGAAAAACAAAGAAAACAACAACAATGTGAACGTAAAAAAGTGGGTTGAGTAATTTTTTATGAATCACACACACACCAACACACACAATTAATTAGACAAGGGAGACGTTAAAAGCAGAAGCAACAAAAGGGGGGTTAAAGTTTGTTAAAAATAAACTTATGCGAGGGAAAAAATTCTTGCATTTTATGTATTGTGTTGTTCTTTTTTTATTTTTTGGGTCGAGACCGGTGTGTGAGTTCTAAAATTCTTTGTTTTTCCCCTTTATACTTCGTCTATAAGCTCTTTAGCATATCTGTATGTATGTAGCACTTCTAGCACAAAAAATAAGCAAAAAACAGCCCAAAAATTTTGTATGTAGAACCGGTGATGACCGTACTTTTTTTACAAAATGGCGGCCAATAAAAGTGTATTTTAAGCACACAATTTTCACACAGCAAAAAAAAGCTCACATTTTTAACATACACACATCATATTTGTTAATTTTTGCATGTGGTCTGGCATTAATTTAATTAGTTAAGTTCATATTTTTCTTTTTAACATACCAATAACTTCTTTAGCAGGCGGTGGCTGCTTTTGTTGAGCAGCATCACCTTGTGGGGAGTCTTGGGGTTGTTGTTGTTGTTGCTGCTGCTCTTGGAGCTTGGAGTCTTCCATTTTTACTTGCTTTTGTTGGTTTTACTACAAATTCTTTAATCCAAAAAAGCTGACAAAAATCGTCTTGTAAACTTTTTCTTCCTTTTTACACTTCTTAACTTTTTAAACAAGTTCCTTTTTCACCGATTTTTTGTTAGCTTCTTTAAGTATTTTTCTGTTTTTCTTGGTGTTTGGATGTTAGGTTTTTTTTTATTTGGGGACTCTTTCAACTACTCCGTTCTTAAAGTTCGAGTGATGGATGGTAAAAAAATCACTCCCAAATCCTTTTTGTCCGCTGTGCAATGATGTTTCTTTTCCAGATCTTACTCGAATGACATGAAAATCATGGTTTCCTAGAGATGGTAAAAATTCGTTCATGCATGTTGTTGCTAATTTCCAACGGGAGAGAAGAGGACAACTGTATAAACATAGAAAACGATTTGTTATTTCTTTTTGTTAATAAAATGTCTTCTTCCGCTTTGCTATAAAGTTGCCACTTTTTACCAAAAAATAAAAACCTATTCAATATAATTAAATGAACATATTAATAGTTCAAATTAACTTAATAATGTTTTCTTTTTTGTTAAATAATTTGAAACCCCATTTAAGCAATAACAATCTCTTAAAATGCAACACTGTTCTACTTACATTGGTCAAAACAAATTTCTCCCATCTCTATAATAAACTCGCTATAAATAATGTTGCCACTATGTTAAATACTATAAACAAATCCGTATTTACTTAAACAAATTAAAAAAGCAAAAAACAACAAAAAATCTTTAATATCACAACAAAAAAATAAATATAAACTTACATTTCATAATTAGTCTATATAAAAACAATAATATAACATTTTAAAACAGCAAATTATGCAAACAACTGGCATCACTATGTTTACAAAGTAAACACACACATCACGAATAGGGTTCTATAAATCGACTTTCGAATAATCGAACAATCGACTTTTTGTCGAAAAAAGTCGAAAAGTCGAAGTCGACTATTTTGTTCCAAAAAAGTCGATAACTCGACTATCGTCTATGAAAAAAGTTGAAAAGTCGACTTTGTAAATAAAAGTCGAAAAAAGTCGAAAAGTCGGAAAGTCGAAAAAAGTCGAAAAGTCGAAAAAAGTCGATAAGTCGAAAAAAGTCGATAAGTCGAAAAAAGTCGAAGAAAGTCGAAAAAAGTCGAAAAAAGTCGAAAAGTCGAAAAGTCGAAAATAGTCGAAAATTTTAAAAAAGTGGAAAAGAGGTCAAAAACTCTAATATAGTAGGAAAAACTCGAAAAAAGTATAAAATAGTCGAAATAAGTCGAAAAAAAGTCGAAATAAGTCGAAAATAGTCAAAAAGTCGTAAAAAATCGAAAAGTCGAAAAGTCGGAAAAAGTCGAAAAGTTGAAAAAAGTCGGAAAAAGTCGAAAAAAGTCGAAAAGTCGAAAAAAGTCGAAAAGTCGAAAAAAGTCGAAAAGTCGAAAAAAGTCGGAAAAAGTCGAAAAGTCGAAAAAAGTCGAAAAGTCGGAAAAAGTCGAAAAGTCGGAAAAAGTCGAAAAGTCGAAAAGTCGACCATTTATAAAGTACTAAAAGTCGAAAAGTCTAAAAGTCGACTTTTAAATAAATGAAAAAGGTCGAAAAGTCGAAAAATCGACTTTTCATAAAATGGAAAAAGTCGAAAGGTCGAAAAGTCGACTTTTAACTAAATGCAAAAAGTCGAAAAGTCGAAAAGTCGACTTTTTGTTTCAACTATAGAACCCTAATCACGAACAAGAAAATGACAATAATGACAAAATGTCAATAAGAATAATTTTTTGCAAGTGTTAAGAGCAATTTAACAATAATAGAAAGAAAAAAGTAATATAACTGATGCAATTAAAAAATATTTTACGTGTCTTTAATAATTATAACAAAATTAAACAAATCTAAAAAAAAATTTAAGAAAAAATATTGTTAATTGTTGGAAAAATTAAACAGAAAATAAAATACAAATACAAAGAAGAAAAAACGTGAGAACACAATACAAAAAAATGTCATAATTTAATAAATATGTGTGTTTTAATGCTAAAGAATATAAATTTAACAAGAGGTATATATTTATTAAGTGTTTTTTAATAATTTTGTAATAAAAACAGGAAAATTCTTATAAGATTTTCCTTGTATTATTTGTTCAAAATACGGCTTAATAACTAATTGTTGTGACGTCACATCGTATGATTCAAATAGCGTGCTGTGATTGGTTGTTCGTTCGATTACCGCTCTTTTCACTGCTCTCTCTTCTGTCGTTTACTTTCACAGCTGTTTGTTTTGGTTTTTTGTTGTGTTTGTAATAAAAGTAAATTAATTATAGGAAAATTAAATAATTTGTTATAAATTATTAAATAGTTATCTATTAACATTAAGTTATTATAAGAAAATAAGGAAATTTCCTTATTTAAAAATTAGTTTTTTTTGTTTTGTTAAAAAACAAAAGCAAACAACAAAAAAGTGAAAAGTGTTGCATACCTTAAAGTTTTTAATATTGCAGATTTGTTTTGGTAAATTAATTGATATTAGGAGTGACAAAAAATACACATTATTACATTATTTTAATAATTAAGGACATTTTTTAGTATTTATTAAATGTTTCCTTTGTTTAAAAGAAAATTTTATTAATTTGTATTATAAACAAAAGAGAATTCGTTAAGCTTTTCTTAACATATTTTGGTTGTTATCAGTTGACAATACTGTCAGCATTTTAAAGAAATAGAGAAAGGAAGGGAAGAGTAAGAGCATAACGGTTTTATTGTTATTGTTTATTATTGTAATTTGATTTATTTACATTTTTATTTGTTTTGCTAATTCGTTAATAAAAAAATGTGCTGTGTGTCATTTGTATAGGAAATTGATAAGGAAAATCAACCCAATCATCATTAATTTTATTAACAACGCAATAACACGAAGTAATATATTTTATTTAAAATGGATATGGATCCATCATTAGATATGGATCTAATGTCCAGTGGCATGGTGGATTCATTGGATCTATTTAAAGATGAAGATGCTTTAACCATAATTAAAGAAATGATATCACCAGGTGAGAAAATTTTCAATTTATTGCCTTTGTTTTTGCTAAAAATAATGACGGATGATAAGAATAAAATTATAGATGATAAGAAAAATAAAACTTAATTACGATTTTATGACATTTTAATCACATTTCCCTTACAGATATGCTAAAAAACTTTCTAGATGACATTGATCAACTACCCGATGATCTTCTCAATACTTTGGATTGTCCCATGGACGGCACACAGGCTGCTGTCAAGTCCGAACATGTGGCACCAGAAATGCACATTAAAACGGAATCCTTAACACCCATGCATTTGTCACCACAACGACCAGATATGCAATCACCCTCCTATAAACCTTTAATTGCTTCTGATCCTTTAATGGCTTCTAATTTCAGTCCCATACCACCCATGTCTAGTCCCTCATCTTCGGCTACCATGATACCAACCGCAGCACCTTTACAGCAAAAGTCTTTGGCTAATAACATGATCTTAAACAGGCAACATTTAGGTCAAACCCCACAACAACATATACAAGCCATGGACACGGGACTACTTACTACAGGAGCGGGTAATATTATATTGCAAAATAATAATACTGCTGCTACGGCTCCTTTACAATTAAGTCATTTGGATATAAATAATCAAACCATAGCATTAACCCAAGTCACCAGTGCGGCTATGCCAACAATACCTTCTATTCTTTACGCTACCACGGCTAATGCAACTGGCGCTAATAGCAATAATGCTTTCATTTTACAAACAGCAGCAGCAGCTCCTCAACAAACCAGTAATTTATTAAATAATGTCACAGCAAACGATAAAAAAGTACAAATTTCCTCGAACTCTACAAATAATGGGACAGCAGCCACCTCCAGTACCCAATATAAGAAAATACAATCTATGCCGCAAGTTTTGACGGTACAAAGTATAGGACAGGATAAAGCCCAACAGCAGCAGCAACACATTTTGCCGGCACAAACCACCATTAAGGTAAGAAAAGACATCTAGTACATCCAGTTCAAAATTTCACTAAATGTTTCTTAACTCTGTTTTAGTATACCACCAATCCTACAACGTCTCCTCAACATCATCAACAGCAAACAGCAGCAGGCACCGCAACACAACAAAACCCCACAGCACAACAGCAACAACCCCAAGTTATTATACAAGCAAATCCCGCTGTTATGTATACTACCGCCAATGGTACGGCTATTTTAACTTCACACATCCCTGTTGTTTTGGAGCCCGTTACAGCCATGGCAGCAAGTGCCAACTCCACTACCACCAGCACCACCCCTTTACCAGCTGCTTCCAATTCGTCCCTCAACTCTATATCACCCATGTCATCGCCTACACACACCGCAATGGATAATACAAAGATTGGCATTTCTCGGGGTCCGCCTAAAGTCAAGGAAGTAAAACGTTCTGCCCATAATGCCATCGAACGGCGTTATCGCACCTCAATAAATGACAAAATAACCGAACTAAAGAACTTGGTAGTTGGTGAGGCTGCTAAATTAAATAAATCCGCTGTTTTACGCAAATCTGTTGATAAGATACGTGATTTACAACGTCAAAACTATGAATTGAAAATGGAAGTACAACGTCTGCAAAGTGAACTAATGTCTCGTGATGGTTCTAAGGTACAAGATCTACTACATCCCTCGGGTAGGGGGAAGAAACGTAAACCCTCTACTGGTCATCATGAGGATATGATCATGTATGGTAAAGAACAATCTCTAATGACACCACCACGTAGTGATGTTTCGGATCCTTCACTATCGCCCCCGCATTCCGATATTTCTCTTCCTCCCTCACCCTATGATGGCTCTAGCTCTTCGTCCAGCATTAAAGATGGTGATTTGGATATATTGCCCAAATCTATGCAGGGCATGGCTGCTCATTCTCGTCTAGCCTTGTGTATGTTTATGTTTGCCATTATCGCTATAAATCCATTTAAAAATTTCCTTGGTGGCTACGATGCGGACCGTAATTATCTATTCGATGATGAAGATTTGGTGGGACAACGTAAAATATTGTCCATTGAGGAGGATAGTAAGTTATATTAATGTCGAAATAAATGGTTATTTAATTTTCGATCCTTTTCACTTTAGCTTCCAGTGGTTTTAGCTGGGAATCTTCCACATCTTCGCTTATGTTATGGAGTATGAATATTTTGGTAATGTTGATGTGTATGATAAAAGTTTTGGTTTATGGTGATCCTCTGTTGGGTTCTGAAACGCCTGCTAGCGATACGTATTGGAAGCACAAGAAAATGGCCGAACATTATTTTGCAACGGTAAGAATTATTCCTCTTAGAACTCGATCTAAACTAGAAGTAGAAGTGAACTGAACTAGAACTGAACTAGAACTGAACTAGAACTGAACTAGAACTGAACTAGAACTGAACTAGAACTGAACTAGAACTGAACTAGAACTGAACTAGAACTGAACTAGAACTGAACTAGAACTGAACTAAAACTGAACTAGAACTGAACTAGAACTTAACTAGAACTGAACTAGAACTGAACTAGAATTAAACTAGAAATGAACTAGAACTGAACTAGAACTGAACTAGAACTGAACTAGAACTGAACTAGAACTGAACTAGAACTGAACTAGAACTGAACTAGAACTGAACTAGAACTAAACTAGAACTGAACTAGAACTGAACTAGAACTGAACTAGAACTGAACTAGAACTGAACTAGAACTGAACTAAAACTGAACTAGAACTGAACTAGAACTTAACTAGAACTGAACTAGAACTGAACTAGAATTAAACTAGAAATGAACTAGAACTGAACTAGAACTGAACTAGAACTGAACTAGAACTGAACTAGAACTGAACTAGAACTAAACTAGAACTGAACTAGAACTGAACTAGAACTGAACTAGAACTGAACTAGAACTGAACTAGAACTGAACTAGAACTGAACTAGAATTAAACTAGAAATGAACTAGAACTGAACTAGAACTGAACTAGAACTGAACTAGAACTGAACTAGAATTAAACTAGAAATGAACTAGAACTGAACTAGAACTGAACTAGAACTGAACTAGAACTGAACTAGAACTGAACTAGAACTGAACTAGAACTGAACTAGAACTGAACTAGAACTGAACTAGAACTGAACTAGAACTAAACTAGAACTGAACTAGAACTGAACTAGAACTGAACTAGAACTGAACTAGAACTGAACTAGAACTGAACTAGAACTGAACTAGAACTGAACTAGAACTGAACTAGAACTGAACTAGAACTGAACTAGAACTGAACTAGAACTGAACTAGAACTGAACTAGAACTGAACTAGAACTGAACTAGAACTGAACTAGAACTGAACTAGAACTGAACTAGAACTGAACTAGAACTTAACTAGAACTGAACTAGAACTGAACTAGAATTAAACTAGAATGAACTAGAACTGAACTAGAACTGAACTAGAACTGAACTAGAACTGAACTAGAACTAAACTAGAACTAAACTAGAACTAAACTAGAACTGAACTAGACCTGAACTAGAACTGAACTAGAAATGAACTAGAAATAATAATTTCTAATTTTGATATAAATAAAAATCAATTTATTTTTCCCCTCAGGGAAATTCACGAAATGCCTACAATGAGTATCTACGCTGCTTACAAATCTTTGGCATTTCCTTGCCCTCGACACGTTTGGAATCCTTTTCGGTAACTACTTGGCAATTTATACGTTTATTCTTTCATCGCATCTGGTTGGGTCGTATGTTGTCACGCAAAGCCGGCGGCCTATTTTGTAGTGAAGAACAACGTAAGGAAGCTTTAGCTTCGGCTCGAGAATTGGCTTTAATTTTCAATCGCTTAAATCAATTACATCTAACCTCGAAAATAAATGATTCTCATGGTTTGGTTATGTCACTTTACGCCATCAATATGACCGAGGTAGCTGCCTCTCTACTCACACCACACGAATTGGCCAGTATATTTATCACTTCAGCTTTGAGAGTCAAACGCAGTTATCCCAAATATTTGAAATTCTTTGGTCGTTATTTCATTAGTCGTGCGAAAAATGAAAATAGCAAAATACGTGAACAAACCAAAGATACCCACTGGCTATTCACTTCATATGGTTATCGTTATTTTATTACACACAATTTTGATTTTGTGGAAAATGAAAAAGAAAATCCCAATACAAATACACTATTTGCCACGCTCAGCAATCCCGCGGATCCCATGTCATATGTGGTTCAACATTATCGTGAACATTTACTAACAAAAGCCATACAATGTCTTTTGGGTTCGGGCAGTCATAAATCACAAGGTGGCAAAAATAAAACGACGACAGATTCTAATGCAACAGCAGCAGCACCACCCGGTACTATGGTCAGCAATGTTTTAAAATATACTTCACTATTGCGTGACACTTTGTCAGAGGAGAATAATGATATTAATATAGAATGGTGGACAAGTGTTTTGGAAATTGCTGTACACTGGCTATTGGGAGAGGATACTTTGGCGGAAAATCTTTTGGAAACTGTAAAAATATTACCCAAACAATTGGCTGAGAGTGGAGATCAGTTGCCGAAAGCGTTGCATACCATATTAAAGGCCAAGACAATATTGATGAGGTAAGTTTTAAAAGCAAAAGGACTGACTTGAACTGAACTAGAACTGAACTAGAACTGAACTAGAACTGAACTAGAACTGAACTAGAACTGAACTAGAACTGAACTAGAACTGAACTAGAACTGAACTAGAACTGAGCTAGAACTGGACTAGAACTAGAACTGAACTAGAACTGAACTAGAACTGAACTAGAACTGAACTAGAACTGAACTAGAACTGAACTAGAACTGAACTAGAACTGAACTAGAACTGAACTAGAACTGAACTAGAACTGAACTAGAACTGAACTAGAACTGAACTAGAACTGAACTAGAACTGAACTAGAACTGAACTAGAACTGAACTAGAACTGAACTAGAACTGAACTAGAACTGAACTAGAACTGAACTAGAACTGAACTAGAACTGAACTAGAACTGAACTAGAACTGAACTAGAACTGAACTAGAACTGAACTAGAACTGAACTAGAACTGAACTAGAACTGAACTAGAACTGAACTAGAACTGAACTAGAACTGAACTAGAACTGAACTAGAACTGAACTAGAACTGAACTAGAACTGAACTAGAACTGAACTAGAACTGAACTAGAACTGAACTAGAACTGAACTAGAACTGAACTAGAACTGAACTAGAACTGAACTAGAACTGAACTAGAACTGAACTAGAACTGAACTAGAACTGAACTAGAACTGAACTAGAACTGAACTAGAACTGAACTAGACTAGAACTGAACTAGAACTGAACTAGAACTGAACTAGAACTGAACTAGAACTGAACTAGAACTGAACTAGAACTGAACTAGAACTGAACTAGAACTGAACTAGAACTGAACTAGAACTGAACTAGAACTGAACTAGAACTGAACTAGAACTGAACTAGAACTGAACTAGAACTGAACTAGAACTGAACTAGAACTGAACTAGAACTGAACTAGAACTGAACTAGAACTGAACTAGAACTGAACTAGAACTGAACTAGAACTGAACTAGAACTGAACTAGAACTGAACTAGAACTGAACTAGAACTGAACTAGAACTGAACTAGAACTGAACTAGAACTGAACTAGAACTGAACTAGAACTGAACTAGAACTGAACTGGAACTGAAGTAGAACTGAAGTAGAACTGAACTAGAACTGAACTAGAACTGAACTAGAACTGAACTAGAACTTAACTAGAACTGAACTAGAACTGAACTAGAACTGAACTAGAACTGAACTAGAACTGAACTAGAACTGAACTAGAATTGAACTAGAATTGAACTAGAATTGAACTAGAATTGAACTAGAATTGAACTAGAACTGAACTAGAAGTAAACTAGAACTAAACTAGAAGTAAACTAGAAGTAAACTAGAACTAAACTAGAACTGAAATAGAACTGAAATAGAACTGAACTAGAATTGAACTAGAACTGAACTAGAACTGAATTAGAACTGAACTAGAACTGAAATAGAACTGAAATAGAACTGAACTAGAATTGAACTAGAACTGAACTAGAACTGAACTAGAACTGAACTAGAACTGAAATAGAACTGAACTAGAACAAAACTAGAACAGAACAAGAACTGAACTAGAACTGAACTAGAACTGAAATAGAACTGAACTAGAACTGAACTAGAACTGAACTAGAATGAACTAGAACTGAACTAGAACTGAACTAGAACTGAACTAGAACTGAACTAGAACTGAACTAGAACTGAACTAGAACTGAACTAGAACTGAACTAGAACTGAACTAGAACTGAACTAGAACTGAACTAGAACTGAACTAGAACTGAACTAGAACTGAACTAGAACTGAACTGGAACTAGAGCAGAACTAGAACTGAACTAGAACTGAACTAGAACTGAACTAGAACTGAACTAGAACTGAACTAGAACTGAACTAGAACTGAACTAGAACTGAACTAGAACTGAACTAGAACTGAACTAGAACTGAACTAGAACAGTACTAGAACTGAATTGGAACTGAACTAGAACTGAACTGTATTAAACTAACAATTTAGGCGGAAGATATTTTGATATCAATACATTTTCTTTTAGCTTCAATGGCAATGATTTGGAATATCGTGACAAACAAACTCTAATGAATATATGTGATGAATCAAGTGCTTATTTGCAAGAATGTTTAACCGTTAACAAAATAACAAATACCAAGGGCATTAAATTGGTAAGTTCCTTTCAAACCTATCACTTTTATCTAGATTCTAGAACATTAAAAGAAAATAATGATATTAAACGAAGGTGCATTGTAGTCGCATTGTCTGTAAGTTATAATAAAAATTCAAACAATACTTCTGCAATGCAAACTTTGTTAATATTAAAAGCAACGTGTTGGAAAAGGTGTTTTTGAAAAAACTACTAACCAAAATTTAAAATATTTTTCTTAAAACCTAACATTTTAAATTGTTAAATAGCTTTTCCAATTGCTGACATGCGATTGGATACTAGAGACACGTACCCAGATATGGGAGTCGGAATATATGTGTATGGATGATGATGGTTATTATCAAGTGCCCGGTGATGTTTTGGAAAAATTCCAAAAAGATTTAAATTCTCTAAGAAGTATAGTCGAGGATATACCAGTAAGTTTGGCAACAGAATTATTAAGATCTTTATTAATATACGATTACTTATAGAGCGGCCAGTCACGTATTTATTTGTACGAAGCTGTTTGCCGTTTAATGGCCGGAGCCTCTCCCGGCCCAACACAACAACTGCTAGATCGTAGTTTACATTTCAAACATGCCCGCTCATCGATTATTTGTGGTGGCAAAGATAAGAATCATAATTTTGAGGGCGGTGAACGTGAAAGAGCCGCTGCCATGTATGTGGCTTGCAAATATTTACCCTCTGCTTTGTTATGTTCGCCCGGTGAACGTGCTGGCATGTTGGCGGAAGCTGCTAAAACTTTGGAGCGCGTTGGTGATAAGCGTAAACTAAAAGAATGTTATCAGTTAATGAAATCGCTGGGCAGTGGTTCTGCTGTTACTAATTAAAGACTTTTTTCTATATTTTTAATTATAATTACTTTATAAATCCTTTTTTTCTGCTATTTGTTTTACACCACTTACCCTAATTTTGTTTCGATTTATAATTTGCAAAATTATTTTTAATAATATATAATTGGTGTTTAAGTCATTTAACTAAGGTGTGTAATTTAGTTTACATTTGAACTAAAATTTAATGTTGTTTTGTAATTACAAAAAGCAGCGGCAAATCTGGCAAGAACTGGAACAACTCTTGTAAAGTTTTGTTTTGCTCCAAGTTATTCGTTTTATTACTTTCATTTAATGTTATTTTAATAAGAACAACAATTATTGGACATTTTTTTAATTAAACAACTACATACCTACATATTAACGCTTGTTATTTATGATTATAAACATCTATTTAGGTTTCAAAATAAAAATACACACATTAATATATAAAACTATCTAAAAAGTAATTTATTTAAAGATCTCTTACAGAAATGGATATTGCTGAACGTGTGGAATTGAAATATGAATGACATGTATTTGAATGGGAAACAAAACGGAATTGAAGTAGGGATAAAATGGAATTGACGAACTGAGACGGAATTGTTTCAGAACTGAACTAAAACTGAACTAGATCTGAACCAGAACTGGTACTGAACTATAACTGAACAGAAATTGTATAGAAACAAGTAAATTACCAAAATTTAACAATTGAAAAATTCCGTTACATTTTATTATTTTATTTCTTAAACGACCTATTTTGTTTCGTTTTTCTCCTTTCAATGACCCTCAAACTGTAAAATGCAACTATGTATATTTTGAGGTTATGTATTTACACTGATAATACAAGAAATGTCACTTTTGTCGGCATAATTTTTTACTACTGCTGTTGTTCTGTTTTTTTCCAATTTTTTTTCTGCTGCAATTTTGTAACACATTTAGAAAAATATTAATAATTATAAATAAAATATGGCCATTTCCTATAGCTGTCAAGATTTTCTAGGCTTCCAAGTGAGTTTTTTTTGGGATACAAGTGAAGAATTTGCAAACAACCGCCTAAATATATTTTTTGTATTATATAGGATGCTCTCAAGAAGATGCGTGATATTGATGATAAAATAATTTATGCCCTAAATACCTCATTGCCTACGGAATCATTCAAAGGTCAAGTGGATGGCGAGAAGACCTGCAAAGATTTATATTCCAAATTACAAACTGGACACAAGCAACGTGAGGAAGCCATACGCAGTTGTATAATGCTATCGGCCGAATCTCTAAAAAGTCTACGAGAAAAACGTGAATCCCAGCCTGATGATATGGAAGTGGATAAGAAATTTAAGTCGGAACAAAGAAAGTTGCGCGTCTTACAATCCGAATTAAATGTGGAGGATATTGTTAAAGAACGCTCTTACAAGGCGTTCAATGAACGCTGCCGTTTATATTTTAGAGCTGGTGCTTCAGCTTTATGAGCCACCTATTTTTTCATAGAGATTAAAGGGTTTATTTTTGTAACCTGTAGTTAGCTACTTTTAATACCGTTTCAAACTTTTTTCATTTAATGTTTCTTGTGCTAAGTACAATTTGAACTTTATAAAGTTTGCATTTTTTTAATTTGCTTATGTAATTTTTGGGAAAGCAATTCACAATACAGTTGTTTTTATATACATATTGATTTAATTAAGAACATAAGTTTAAAATGTTATTGTTACCATTAAAAAAACATTTATTTCCGGAGAAATTGTGAACGGTTTTTTTTTATTGAGAACAAAAATTGTTTTGAATAAACTGTAATGTTGACATTTCAGTTTTAACCGTTATTTTTATGACACATAATAAGCAGGCTTAAATTTTTCCATTAAACTGCTGCTTTATAAATGTAGTGTGGAATTGAATTAAAAGTAAAATAGAAATGGACTCATAATGATCTATCGCAAAGGCGAACTTGGATACGTCCTAAAGAATTAGAATTTATCTGGAACTAAATAAGGAACAGATCTAGAACTAACCTAGCTATGATCCAAAAATATATTGTAACCGATTCAGAACTAAATTGGAAATGATATAGAATTTATCCAGATACAAAACTAATACTGATCCAGGACGAACTGATACGAAAATGAATTGCATCTGATCCTGATCTGAACGTCCACTAAACTAAAACTAAACCTCGAACATATCTAGTAGAAAAAATTCCAATTGAATTAGAGCTTAATTACAATTGAACCTGAACTATAAATTTTTAATGATTTAATATTTTATTCATTTAAGGGTAAGTTATACTCCAAATGCAATTCTTTTATAGTTTTACCCTGCATATTGGCCAATTTGCCTATAACGATTTGGGCAGCATCTTTAACATCATTAAATTCATGTAATAAGTTCATTATTTCTTGTTTGCGTTCTGCGGGAGCAACGGAATCTGGACAATCTTCTAATTGTTTTTGCAAATCCTTATAGAAATCAATTAGCTCGTGTAAAGAGGGAGAAATGTCGGGCGTTACCAAGGGCATGCTGTAATAAAAAGTTGTAAATGGGAAAAAGTAATAATTTATTAAATTTATATAATTTAAAATTGCTAGAAAGTAAAGATTTTTAGTTCAAATTCCATAAATTTCTTATTAACTGTGTAGTTTTATTAAAATACTTTGACGGCTAGACAGAGAATCCTGTTTGTTTACAAGATGTTTAAAACTATGAGTACCTAATTTTACAACTCTAAGCAAAAACAACCCTGTTCACACCACCATACTAATTTTTACTACGCTGTCATTTATTACATTTTTCACTTTCCAACACTAAAGTAAAAAATAAAAAAAAAAAACTTTTTCATTTAACAAAAATTTTTATTAACAATTTCTGCACAAAATTTATTTAAATTAGGTACGTGTTTTTAATATTAATTATTTACCTATTAACAGCTGTTCCTTGATTTTAATAAAAAATTCAAATTGTTTAGACAACAATTATTAAAAGCAAGAAGTTTTAAGAAAACGTGTGTTTTATAAGTGAATGTGAGAGCAGAAAAGAAGAAAAAAAGTATTTTTCTGTCGATGTATTGGTAAGGTGTATCATATTTTTTGGAAAGGGGTATGTGCAGGTGGGAAGAGTATGCACTTTCAAGTAAATGTGATGATGGCAAGTCAATGGGTTGGCTGCTTAAATGGTTATGCAGTGATGTGTCGGGTGTAAAGTGTCAAAATATGAGAAATGCATGTCTGTCTCTTTGACTGGCTGTTTAATTAACCGACCTAACGACTAACCGCCTGCCTGCCTCTTTACTGGTCGAATAACGTAAAGAAAAGTTGATTGTTTAATCAAAGAAAAGTAAAAGTTGTGGTAATTGATTTAGAAACAAAAGCATTTTTTAAACAGGAAACATCTTTAACTCACACCTAATTAGGAATTTTATAAAGAAAAATAAATATTTATAACGCAGTTAACACCATTAACCACACCCTCGTGGGTTAAAAAAGTTATATGTACTTTAAAGTTTTGTTATTTTATTCCCAGAAATGTCCACTACACATAGGCATCGCTATAAAAATGCTGGACTGGACTCTTCCGAAATGCGTAGACGACGCGAGGAGGAGGGCATTCAAATACGCAAACAAAAACGTGAGCAACAGCTCACCAAAAGACGCAATGTGGTTTTGGAAAATCCTAATAGCGCCCTATTAAATAACATGGATAATGATATTATGCAGGTAACTCCCTTAAAACTTCCATAAAATTAAAAATTTCACCACTTTTTTTTAATATTATTTAGGAATCTGAAATGCTTCAACTTCCCAATGATATTTTAACACCAACCGAAGGTTTGGATTTATCTAAGAATTCTGAACTACAACAGCAACAACAACAACAGTACCAACATATACCTCAAACTGTGCTTAACCATCAGCAACAACAACAGCAGCAGCAACCAAATGTTTACATTTCACCACAACAACAGCAAACGAATACCGTGATTAAAAAAGAAATGATTGATGCTTTATACAGTGAAATCGAAAGTGTACAATTGGATGCCACACAAAAGTTTCGCAAATTATTATCTAGAGATCCAAATCCACCCATTGAAGAAGTCATACAAAAGGGTATAGTTCCAAGATTTGTTCAATTCTTAAAGAACAATAATAATTCTTCATTGCAGGTGAGAACTAGAATTGAGATAGAACTGAACTAGAACTGAATTAGAACTGAACTAGAATTGAATTAGAACTGAACTAGAATTGAACTAGAACTGAACTAGAGCTAACTAGAACTGAACTAGAACTGACTAGAACTGAACTAGAACTGAACTAGAACTGAACTAGAACTGAACTAGAACTGAACTAGAACTGAACTAAACTGAACTAGAACTGAACTAGAACTGAACTAGAACTGAACTAGAACTGAACTAGAACTGAACTAGAACTGAACTAGAACTGAACTAGAACTGAACTAGAACTGAACTAGAACTGAACTAGAACTGAACTAGAACTGAACTAGAACTGAACTAGAACTGAACTAGAACTGAACTAGAACTGAACTAGAACTGAACTAGAACTGAACTAGAACTGAACTAGAACTGAACTAGAACTGAACTAGAACTGAACTAGAACTGAACTAGAACTGAACTATAACAGAACTATAACTGAACTAGAACTGAAGTAAAACTGAACTAGAACTGACTAGAACTGAACTAGAACTAAACTAGAACTGAACTAGAACAAACTGAACTAGAACTGAACTAGAACTGAACTAGAACTGAACTAGAACTGAACTAGAACTGAACTAGAACTGAACTAGAACTGAACTAGAACTGAACTAGAACTGAACTAGAACTGAACTAGAACTGAACTAGAACTGAACTAGAACTGAACTAGAACTGAACTAGAACTGAACTAGAACTGAACTAGAACTGAACTAGAACTGAACTAGAACTGAACTAGAACTGAACTAGAACTGAACTAGAACTGAACTAGAACTGAACTAGAATGAACTAGAACTGAACTAGAACTGAACTAGAACTGAACTAGAACTGAACTAGAACTGAACTAGAACTGAACTAGAACTGAACTAGAACTGAACTAGAACTGAACTAGAACTGAACTAGAACTGAACTAGAACTGAACTAGAACTGAACTAGAACTGAACTAGAACTGAACTAGAACTGAACTAGAACTGAACTAGAACTGAACTAGAAACTGAACTAGAACTGAACTAGAACTGAACTAGAACTGAACTAGAACTGAACTAGAACTGAACTAGAACTGAACTAGAACTGAACTAGAACTGAACTAGAACTGAAACTAGAACTGAACTACGAACTGAACTAGAACTGAACTAGAACTGAACTAGAACTGAACTAGAACTGAACTAGAACTGAACTAGAACTGAACTAGAACTGAACTAGAACTGAACTAGAACTGAAACTAGAACTGAACTAGAACTGAACTAGAACTGAACTAGAACTGAACTAGAACTGAACTAGAACTGAACTAGAACTGAACTAGAACTGAACTAGAACTGAACTAGAACTGAACTAGAACTGAACTAGAACTGAACTAGAACTGAACTAGAACTGAACTAGAACTGAACTAGAACTGAACTAGAACTGAACTAGAACTGAACTAGAACTGAACTAGAACTGAACTAGAACTGAACTAGAACTGAACTAGAACTGAACTAGAACTGAACTAGAACTGAACTAGAACTGAACTAGAAACTGAACTAGAACTGAACTAGAACTTGAACTGAACTAGAACTGAACTAGAACTGAACTAGAACTGAACTAGAACTGAACTAGAACTGAACTAGAACTGAACTAGAACTGAACTAGAACTGAACTAGAACTGAACTAGAACTAGAACTGAACTAGAACTAGAACTGAACTAGAACTAGAACTGAAACTAGAACTAGAACTGAACTAGAACTGAACTAGAACTGAACTAGAAACTGAACTAGAACTGAACTAGAACTGAACTAGAACTGAACTAGAACTGAACTAAACTGAACTGAACTGAAAGAACTGAACTAAACTGAACTAAAAAACTGAACTAGAACTGAACTAGAACTGAACTAGAACTGAACTAGAACTGAACTAGAACTGAACTAGAACTGAACTAGAACTGAACTAGAACTGAACTAGAACTGAACTAGAACTGAACTAGAACTGAACTAGAACTGAACTAGAACTGAACTAGAAACTGAACTAGAACTGAACTAGAACTGAACTAGAACTGAACTAGAACTGAACTAGAACTAGAACTGAACTAGAATGAACTAGAACTGAACTAGAACTGAACTAGAACTGAACTAGAAACTGAACTAGAACTGAACTAGAACTGAACTAGAACTGAATAGAACTAGAACTGAACTAGAACTGAACTAGAACTGAACTAGAACTGAAACTAGAGACTGAACTGAACTAGAACTGAACTAGAAAGAACTAACTGAACTAGAACTGAACTAGAACTGAACTAGAACTGAACTAGAACGAACTAGAACTGAACTAGAATGAACTAGAACTGAACTAGAACTGAACTAGAACTGAACTAGAACTGAACTAGAACTGAACTAGAACTGAACTAGAACTGAACTAGAACTGAACTAGAACTGAATAGAACTGAACTAGAACTGAACTAGAAACTGAACTAGAACTGAACTAGAACTGAACTAGAACTGAACTAAAACTGAACTAGAATTGAACTAGAACTGAACTTAACTCGAACTGAAAAGAATTGTACTAAAACTTAATTATTTTAAATATTTTAGTTTGAAGCCGCTTGGACTTTAACAAAATTGCTTCGGGTACTTCACAACAAACCAAAATTGTTATTGAAGCTGGTTCAGTTCCCATCTTCATTGAATTACTCTCAAGTCCTCATGATGATGTACAGGAACAAGCTGTTTGGGCTTTAGGTAATATAGCCGGTGATTCGCCAGCCTGTCGTGATCATTTGCTAAATTCGGGCATAATGCAACCTCTATTGCAGTAAGTATATTTCCTTTTAAAGCTTATAACATAAAAACGTTTAATACAATCAAAAATTTTCAAACAGTGTTTTAAGCACCACCGAACGTTTAACAATGATACGTAACGCCGTTTGGACCTTGTCCAATCTGTGTCGTGGTAAAAATCCTCCAGCAGATTTTACAAAAAATTGTTCACGGTCTACCCATATTGGCGCGTCTATTAAATCACTCAGATACCGATGTATTAAGTGATACATGTTGGGCCATTAGTTATCTATCCGATGGTCCTAATGACAAAATACAGGCTGTTATAGATGCTGGGGTTTGCAGGCGTTTAGTAGAATTACTAATGTAAGTTTTTTCTTTAAATTTTGTAACACATATGGTAAAGGTTTTAATTCTGTTTTATTTAGGCATCCCCAACACAATGTAGTCACTGCTGCTTTGCGTGCTGTAGGCAATATTGTTACCGGCGATGATGTACAAACTCAAGTTATTTTGAATTGTAATGCTTTGCCCTGCATTAGTTATTTGCTTACCTCACCTGTGGATACGATTAAAAAAGAAGCCTGCTGGACGATCTCAAATATTGCAGCGGGCAATCGTCAACAGATACAAGCCGTCATCGATGCCAATATCTTTCCTACTCTCATTAATATTATGCAAACGGCTGATTTTAAAACGAAACGAGAGGCCGCCTGGGCCATAACAAATGCCACAAGTAGTGGTACGGCTGAACAAATACGATATTTGGTAAGTAGATGGTGATAAAATTAAAGAAAAAGACTGCAAAGAGAACTGGAATAAAACTAGATATAGATACTAGGAACAGAACTAGAACAGAACTAGAACAGAACTAGAACAGAACTAGAACAGAACTAGAACAGAACTAGAACAGAACTAGAACAGAACTAGAACAGAACTAGAACAGAACTAGAACAGAACTAGAACAGAACTAGAACAGAACTAGAACAGACTAGAACAGAACTAGAACAGAACTAGAACAGAACTAGAACAGAACTAGAACAGAACTGGAACAGAACTAGAACAGAACTAGAACAGAACTAGAACAGAACTAGAACAGACCTAGAACAGAACTAGAACAGAACTAGGACTGAAGTAGAACAGAACTAAAATAGAACTTTAATGGAATTAGAACAGAACTAGAACTAAACTAGAACAGAATTAAAACAGAACTAGAACAGAACTAGAACAGAACTAAAACAGAACTACAACAGAAATAGAACAGAACAGAACTAGAACAGAACTACAACAGAACTAGAACAGAACTACAACAGAGCTAGAACAGAACTAGAACAAAACAAGAACAGACTAGAACAGAACTAGAACAGAACTAGAACAGAACTATAACAGAACTAGAACAGAACTAGAACAGAACTAGAACAGAACTAGAACAGAACTAGAACAGAACTAGAACAGAACTAGAACAGAACTAGAACAGAACTAGAACAGAACTAGAACAGAGCTAGAACAGAACTAGAACAGAACTAGAACAGAACTAGAACAGAACTAGAACAGAACTAGAACAGAATTAGAACAGAACTAGAACAGAACTAGAACAGAACTAGAACAGAACTAGAACAGAACTAGAACAGAACTAGAACAGAACTAGAACAGAACTAGAACAGAACTAGAACTAAAACGGAACTAAAACAGAATGGAACTAGAACTGAACTAAAACAGAATAGAACTAGAACTGAACTTGAAGAGGAATTGAACTAGAACTGAACAGAACTAGAACTAGAACAGAACTAAAACAGAACTAGAACTAAAACGGAACTAAAACAGAATAGAACTAGAACTGAACTAAAACAAAATAGAACTAGAACTGAACTTGAAGAGGAATTGAACTAGAACTGATTTAGTATTAAAAATTCTGTAATGCTGTTTAACATTTGTTTTTAATTGAATTTTTAAGGTTCATGTTGGTTGCATACCTCCCATGTGTGACTTCTTAACTGTCGTCGATTCGGATATAGTACAGGTGGCATTAAATGCTTTAGAAAATATACTTAAAGCAGGTGAAAAATTCACTGCAAGACCAAACCCCTATGCCATGGCTATTGAGGAATGTTCAGGTAAGTCCGGAAAAGACTTTTGTACTTCTGCAAAACTAATGATAATATTTGTTTTCAGGTTTGGATAAAATCGAATATTTGCAATCACATGAAAATCGTGATATATATAATAAATCCTTCTATATAATCGAACAATACTTTGGCAATGAGGAGGAGGACGTACGAGTAGCACCCTCAGTGGATGGTAATCAATATGCGTTCAATACGGATTTAGGTGCTCCACAAGGTGGTTTCAATTTCTAGCCTCCTCAACTGATGATAAAATAATACTAAAACATTATTATAAACAACATACATAATGATGAATGACGAACTTAGTTAGTAAAGCTATAATGACTACCTACTATTACTACTGCTAAGACAAAAGTAAATTCTCACAAGTATTTGCAATTATACGCAACCAACCAACCAACCAACTAACTACAAACAACCAAATATGAAATCTTTAAATTGTAAATGAGATTTATTTGTTTTTTTGCAAAAGAAATATAATGTAAAACATAATGAATAATACATTAAGTAATTAACGAGAATTAACTACAATATGAAACCACTTGCAAATAATAACTTCCAATAGTCAAAAATTTTGTTAGTAATTTATTACTAATATAAACTAATTAATATTTTATGTAACCTTAAAGATTTCTTTGCTTTGAATGCATTTTTTGTTTTATTTTTTAATTTTTTTTATAGGCCTTATTATTATAATTTTTCTAGTAAACCCCTTTTTTTTTCTTAAGCTTGGCTTTTTGTTGGCATAAACTCCTATTATTATTATTTTTTATTTATAAAAAACATATTTCCAATTTCCATTGCTTTACTATGTAATATGTACATATTTTTTAATTGTATTTATGTTATTTATTATAATTATATATTATAATAATTAACGAAAACTTAAACCCTACATAATTTGAAGAAAAGTTTTAAACAAACAAAAAATATGTTGAAAATAATTTATAGTTTAACATAAAAAATCTGTGTTATTTTTTATTATTATTAATTATTTTTGTTTATAATTTCTTTCTATCTATCTTTTAAATTTCATATTTCTATTTAGATTTTTTTGCTTAATTTTTAATTTGATTGCATGGAAAAATTCATAAATAAAGAATTAATCTAAAGAAAAAGAAAACTAATTTTTGCATTAGATTATGATTTGGTTTTTTATTTAAAAAAAAAAAACTTAACAAACAAAATTAAACTGTTTCAGGTTCTTTTTTAACCAGCAGTTGCTGCTGTGAATTAATAATATTTTTTCGTAATTCATAGAGAATTAAGGTTAAAGCTGAGGCTACATTTAAACTGTCTATACCTTGAGCTAAAGGTATGTTAAGACATGTACCTCGTGTCCCAACAGTTGAGAGAAATCTGGAAAGAATAGAAGATTATATTTTAGTTTAGTTCATCTTATTTCTAGTTCTCACCTGTAGGCATCCTCACTAACACCGTGACTTTCTCCCCCTATTATGACCACATTATGTGAACCGGTTTTTTTCCACTTCCGTATACTCCACAACCGATGCCGTTTTATTTGCCCAACTTCTCTAAATTGTTTTCTGCCACAAAAATACAACAATTATCCGCTACTTCAGGTGGAATCATTAGTGGAACCTCTTGCCAATCAACATCATCACGTATGGGTACACGGAAATGACCACCACAACCACCGCGTAAAGCTTTAGATTCCCAAGGATCACAACAACCTTTGGTAATGACAATTTGTAGGCAGGGTAAAGCGGCGCAGGTGCGTATAATACTACCCAAGTTATTGGGTTCGCGTATATTATCACATACCACAGTTATGGGTAGAGGATCGTAACCGAAGACATTTTACTTACTACACTGTGTAAAGCAGGTCTTTCAAATATCGCCATTATACCGGGTGGTGTGGTTAGTGTAGACCAAGTTTTTAAATCATGATGAGGCACTTTATAGATTTTTGTATTGAATAGCTTTTGAGCCTGTGACACACTATCCTTGATATCCAACAGCTGATCCTTTTGGCTGAATATAACGCTGTTTAATTTTAGACCACAATCTAAGGCTTCCAATATCAAACGTCTACCTTCGATAATAATTTGTCTATCCTTATCACGCCTTTTCTTAGAACGCACCGTTATTAGCAGTGTACTTAGTCGGGGGTCATTAAGACTTAATTTTAAAAATTTCCAAACCATTTCCTCATCATGTATAACTTTCGATTCCGCCTGACGTTCCGTGCGAGATTTTTTAAAACTTGGAAATTGTTGAGGTTTGCTTATGATATTGCTGGCATTAAAACTTTTATGAGGTTTTTGTTTTGTTTTCTTAAATATTTCTTCTTTTTTAGTGGGTTCATATTTAACCGAGGAATTATCAAAAGACTAGCCTCTATTTTGAGAGCAGCTTCTCCTCATCCGTAGACTGTTTAGGTTTAAATCTTTGCCGGAATATAAATATCTACTGCTTGAGGGTAGTATTGTTTTAGTATAAGATTTATTTAAAGTTTTTAATAAATTGGAAAACATTTTTATTGAGTAACTTATAATTTAAACACAAGGTAAAGTTTTTATTTACATTTTGTTTAAGACAACATAACCTCAAAGATATTGTGTTAGCATTCATTAGTGAATGTTTAAAACAAAATTGTCATCAAATTAGACGTTGTAACGGCTAAAAGTCTAGTCGGCGTTAAAAATTGCAAGCCAACGACGTTGAATAATGTTTAATATATAAAACCGTCTTTTCATTTATATAAAAACGCCGTTGATATAGAGTTAAAGCCGTCACTGTGCTATTTGCTCGTCACAGGTGTTTGATAATCAGCTGTTGGTGTTGTTTTTTTTCTTTTAAATGTCATTTACAGCGGTTTTTGGATTATTTGTTGTATAATTTTCCAACGATTAACACATAAAAGGTAAAGAAAAATTAATAATTTTTTTTTAAGTTTAGTTTTTAAGTTTTATTATTTAATTATTAGTTAGTTAATAATAGTGCAATGTCTGTTTTCTACTTTCTATTTGGTTATGTTTGCTTATAGATGTTTAAACAAATTGCTTTGGTGCCTTCTCTCTTGGCCAGACGTGCCATGAGCCAATCTTCTGCTCCAGGACAGGTTAACAGCTATACACCTAACAATTTGGAAAAAAGATTTTTGGTATGGACTGGCAAGTTCAAGTCCGTACACGAGGTGCCCAACTTTGTGAGGTAAGTTCCTTTTGAAAATTTTCCATAATATTCATGAATTATATTTATAATGATGAAATTATTGCGTATTATATTAACTCATTCAAATCATCAATCAGTATTCTATAATTTTTTGGGTCTTCCAATTTGTTTGTTGGTTTTTATGCCATTTTTTTTCTTGTTTGTTTAAATTCGCGTGTGTATACACACGTATCTTCCGCTGCCGCTTATGTATGCTTTCGTACATACATTAGAAGATCGAACAGTGTAGAAGAGAAAATAGTCAGTAATTTATTTTAATCAGTTAATTGTATATGCTAGTTTTTATACAGATTTAGTGTGAAA
Organism: Lucilia sericata; assembly: GCF_015586225.1. Classification (NCBI taxonomy): domain Eukaryota; kingdom Metazoa; phylum Arthropoda; class Insecta; order Diptera; family Calliphoridae; genus Lucilia; species Lucilia sericata. The sequence goes on from NW_023994310.1 coordinate 184,389, forward strand.
TGGAGAGATAATTTCAAAGAATCCAATTTTCATCTTTAATTGAATCAAATGGATTCAAATTCTAATACTATGGATTATTAAACGCCTTTGCCGAATCGAATAGATCCATTGATAGTAGGGGGAAGTGAAACAGAACTAAGTATAGTGTCGTGGCTGTATTTCTTTGGTTTTATTTCAGTTCTAGTTGAGTTCCAGGTCAGTACTAGTTTAGTCCTAGTTCCGCTCAGTACATTTTTCTTATTTGAAAACTTAGAAATGGTGTATACAAAATAATCACGAATAAACATTGTTTAAATTATCTCTTTCTACTGTTAGATTCTAATAATTATCAACAAAATATTTTTAATTGAAATTTTATCTTAATTTTTAACGAAAGCTAGTTTTTCTACAATTCAAATTACTTTTATAACTCGAAAACAATTTCCTAATACAGAAACATTAGAAATTTCGTAATTTTATTTATACCCATTTTAATTTAAAGCAATTAATCTTTATTACTATTAAATATTTGCCTAAATAAGTAACTAAACAAAATGGCAAACATACATACAAAAATAATTAATAACAATTAAATAATGTATTGCACTCAACACCTACCGCTCAGCACTTGTTTTAGCGGCTAATGCTGTTCCTCTAGCTATAAGCTGAGGAAAAAAATCAAATCAAATCACACTAAATGTAGCAGCGATGATCACATCAATCTTAAATTTTTAAAAATATATAGCAAATAATTACTTACAGTTTCTCCTTGATTAGTAGAAAAAAAAAAACAATGTTATAGAAAAAAATATTTGTTTTAAAAGTTGTTTGTGGGTTTGACTTCAAAAAACATTTTGTTTTTTTTTTTCGGTACATGTAGTATTTTAAAAGTTAATTGAAGTTTAATTTTGAGTAAACATATAGTGATGTTTTAAAAAATAGTAGTTTAAATTAAGAAGTAAAAGAATAATTAATGTGTGAATAGAAATTAACAACATTAATGCGATTTGTTCTCGGTAGATCGTATGATTTAAGTTAACATACTGCACCATCTATCCATCTGAATGGTATAAACATTTGAAATATTTAAGTTGATTCTAACAAAATGTCCTTCAGCTTACACAATTAGTTCCTTTATGCATAGACCCATGGTAAGGAAATGTCAGGAATATGTCCTATTTCGGAAACGTGGATCAGAAATCAAACAGAAGAAATATAATAACTTGATGAAGTGTAGAAGAAATGGGTACAAGAGCTCTAAAAGATGATTTTCAAATAGAAACTAACTTATAATACTAGAGTTCTATTACTCGTCCTATGGTACAGTCAAAATGTACTGTGCACGAACCAATTGCACTACCTATAACGCCGATAACTCGGAAGTTTATCTTTCACTTCATAATGACACCTTCTAGAGCGGTATTTTTGATTAATCCCAGGCTAATTACATGGACGCAATAGGTCAATCTTGTTCACGAGATATACTGTGTTATATCACTTTGTGAGTGCATAACCACTTGATACTTAAACAATGGATGATTGAAAGGAGAGTAAGCATCTCCTTGTCCATTAGGTTTGAGTAATTGCGATGGAAATCAATCGTCTCAACGTTTATGCTCCAAGTAGTGCCAGGATAACGTTTTAGGGCTTATGGAAAATTGCATTTCCTTTCTATTCCTGTTTAGATGCCTGAAATTTCCACTTGTTGATGTGATAACCAATCTCCTAGTTACTTCTCTACACGACTATTTGAGATATCATATCTCGACAGTTTTTACACAAAAAACTTTGACGGATTAGTGGATATTTCTTAAGGAGCAAGAGGAGATATTGAAATCACGAAGGCTCGTCGAACCAGAGAAGGTAGACCTAGGCCAAAGTGGAGATTGTCCACAGAGACCTCAACTAGTTTCGCTCATTCCACAGGCCGTCGAATAGAGCGATCGTTTTTTTATCGTTTTTATCCGACTAAGCTACCATTAGCATTGTTGCATTGAAAGTTGTTACGATCAAATGCCTGGATTGCGCCTCCATGAAAAATGAAACAGTCAGAGTCGCCTCTATCTATTACATCCCGAACGAGGTGCCTTTTAGCACCCCCCCTAAAGGCCCTGTCTGAGTTTGAACCTCCTCCTTCGACAGTTGTCATTTAGGGTTGTCTTTTAGACATATGTTGGATGACGAATTTATAGACTTTAGCCCTGTTCAAGATAACAAGTCATCTGAGGATTTTCTTGGCGGCCCTTCTGGCTGTTGGTATATTTCTGGTGGGATTATTAACACCCGATTGGGCGGGAAGTACAGATTGGGAAACCGAAGACTTGTTCACAGTTTCTTCGTTGTCGAGGAGAGTTGTAGCTGTGTACAACGAAATCTGGTTCGTAGTACCTTCGTACTCATCTGGGATGTATGCTTTCGCAACTCCTAAAGCAGAATTCTTTGTCGGTACAGCTTTTCAGGTGCATAGTTTGAAGAATAGAGGCACATCACTGCTTTTTGGTGCAAACCTTTTATTGAATTCTTTCCTTAGTTGATAACCTGTAGCTGGGAGATTAGCTTGGCCAGGGGTTACAACAAACTAACATGGATCTTAGTAGCAATCGATGTACCGCGGATCGAAATAACCGTCGCGTGTATAGGACATTTTTGGAAGCACAAAAAGGTTTCATTTTTTACTCGCTGTCAAGTTGAAAGAACTGTTCCATCCTTATAGTTGAGAGCAGACCATTAAGGCGGACGTTCAAGGATAAGGTCTAAAGAACGGACAGGAACCCTCAAGTGTCCCACACGAGCCAGGTCCAGCACGAGTGGGACATAAAGAGCTGATAAACGACCCATAGGGAAAAAACAGACGCTACGGGACAGGGGTAGTTCTTGGAAAGTACTCGATATGAGCATCTCTCGTATGGGTAACCCTTTCTTGTACCCTTCGCAAAGAAGAGATCAAAAGTAGCATGACATTGTTATCCTCTGAGCTACTGGTTGTCACTATTAATACGAACATTTTCGGATGTTTAACATGCAACACGTTATTGTTGCAATTGTAGATGATCGTTTAAAGAAAACTAGCATGATATTAATCCTGATATATAAAGACAACATACGGATTTTTTAACAGAAATTTGTGGAGCTTAGATTGGAATTATTTAAACAAATTATTCACTTAAAGTATTTGGCAACAATTTCGTTAATATCTCAAGTATTTGTTGTACTGTATATGTGACGTATCAATTCAAAAATAATACAAAGTGTTGATAGGCATAATCAATTGTTATTAAATAATATATGGTATCATATCGTGAAAGTGATTGTATCTGAAAATATATGGTGGCAAAAAATTCACTCAATTATTGAAATATTATAAAAAAATTAACTTCATAACAAAACAAATATACGCAAAAATATCATTGTATTTATCATTCAACATTTTCTAATCGTATCCTGCAATATCATCCCTAAACTGCTTGACTAACTACAATCCAATGTTCTATCCTATTCATCATTGTGTTTTCTCCCTACATTTTTGTTATTGTTCTAGTGCCGAAGTTATGGAACGTAGCCGCAACAAAATGCGTATTCGTATTGCCAATATCATGATGGGCCTAACCATTCTTGGTTGCGCTCTTATGATTTACAGTGGCAAAGCAGCTGCCAAACGTGGCGATAGTGTTACTAAACAAAATCTCGAATGGCATAAGAGATATAATGAACTTAATGCCACTAAGGAAACCAAGGAATAAGTAAATTATACTCTTTAAGTTTAAGATTTTCAAACTAATCCCAAATTCCCGCATTTTTTTTCTCGATTTTTTATTTATGTATACAAGTGAAGTTTTTTAACTATGTTATTATTTTTAAATAAATAAATTATAAAGTGCTTGTATCAAATTAGTCTTTTAAACAAATGGGAATTGTATTCCCTTATATAATTTTACTCATGTGGTTGTAAATGTTATAAATTTTCTATTGCGGCTGTATTGAGTGTTAACGGGACTCTCTGGTTTGTTAAACTTTAATTTGGTAACGTATTCTATATTTATTCAATTTCTATTCAGACAAAGTCTATACGGAAGACTAATGATGTATTTAAAGGGACAATAGGTCATGGACACCCCGAATACCCTTACTTTACACATTTTCTTGGTTGCAATGTTTGATATGACCTTTGGGAGATTTTGAGTCTTTGGAAAAATTTTGGAGCCGTATAAATTATGAAGTCCAGACGGTTTATTTCCCAAATGGCTATGTGATATTCCTGAGAACGCAATATTTCTATTGGTTCCTTCAGTAAGAGGTATCCCAGGATAGGTAGGGCAAGTCACGAATCGTTACTGACCTATCGTTGTAGCTCTAGAACAGAACTTGTACAGAACTAGAACAGAACTAGAACAGAACTAGAACAGAACTAGAACAGAACTAGAACAGAACTAGAACAGAACTAGAACAGAACTAGAACAGAACTAGAACTAGAACAGAACTAGAACAGAAACCAAAACAGAACTAGAACAGAATTAGAACAGAACTAGAACTGAACTAGAACAGAACTAGAACAGAACTAGAACAGAACTAGTACAGAACTAGAACAGAACTAGAACAGAACTAGAACAGAACTAGAACAGAACTAGAACAAAACTAGAACAGAACTAGAACAGAACTAGAACAGAACTAGAACAGAACTAGAACAGGACTAGAACAGAACTAGAACAGAACTAGAACAGAACTAGAACAGAACTAGAACAGAACTAGAACAGAACTAGAACAGAACTAGAACAGAACTAAAACAGAACTATACAGAACTAGAACAGAACTAGAACAGAACTAGAACAGAACTAGAACAGAACTAGAACAGAACTAGAACAGAACTAGAACAGAACTAGAACAGAACTAGAACAGAACTAGAACAGAACTAGAACAGAACAAGAACAGAACTAGAACAGAACTAGAACAGAACTAGAACAGAACTAGAACAAAACTAGAACAGAACTAGAACAGAACTAGAACAGAACTAGAACAGAACTAGAACAGAACTAGAACAGAATTGGAACAGAACTTGAACAGAACTTGAACAGAACTAGAACAGAACTAGAACAGAGCTAGAACTGAACTAGAACTGAATAGAACTGAACTAGAACTAGAGCAGAACTAGAACATAACTAGAGGACTAGAACAGAACTAAAACTGAACTCGAACAGAACTAGTACAGAACTTGGACCGAACTAGAACAGAAACTAAAACAGAACTAAAATAGAACTAGAAGAGAACTAGAGCAGAACAAGAACAGAACTGGAACAGAACTAAAACAGAACTAGAACTGAACTGCAACAGAAATAGAACTTAACTAAACCGGAACTAAACTAAAACCGATCTAGAACTAATTTAGTTTTGATCTGTCGACAGAAATCGAAAAATCTGTGATTACTTTAATTTAAATTATTTAAAATTTGTTCTTTCGCAATTAAAAATTGATTTTCATCTAAAATCTTTGATATTTAAATACTGGTTTTATTATGGGATTATTATTCAGAAAATTAAAAACATCATAAATCTATAAATAGGAACCACTTAAAGTCATAATTCTTATTGAGGTGTTTTAGGCCTTACTATGACAAACAATTTTAAAATAATTAAATATTTTTACTCATAATCAAACAATATCCACTGAACTTATCAAGAGAGAGATAGTAATTTTAATTATACATAAGTACTTAAGTTTTTTGTCTATAATGGAAAAATAATAAATTTATAGAAAAAACCGAACAACGTGTGGAACTAATTCAAACCTCTTATCATATCATCTTCAACTGATTTCACAACCAGCTAAACATGTTTCATTCACAAAAAAATTTTCATAATTAGATTTGTGAATAATTTCTATTATTATTTTTACTTTTTCTTTGGTCTTACCTCCCCAATTCTTTTCGCTACACTTAGTGCTGAAGTTATGGAACGTTGTCGCAATACAGTACGCATACGTTTGGCCAATATTATGATGGCATTAACTGTGGTAGGTTGTGGTATTATGGTCTACAGTGGCAAAGAAGCTGCCAAACGTGGTGAAACGGTAACCAAACAAAATCTCGAATGGCACAAGAGATATAATGAACTTAATGCCAATAAGGATAAAAGGAATAAGTAAACATTAATTTTTTCCTTCGATCATTGTTGTTTAACTTGTAATAGATTAAAAGTTTGAAACTTTTAAGAGAAATAAAGCTAAATGTGTTAAATGTTGAAAGTTTAAAGTAATGCTAAAGGGATTTTCTTTATATTTTGTTATAAAAAATGTAGATTTTTCATAATCCAGCATGTTTTTGATTTTAATAGATACTAATTCTTACTAATTATACACAGATTTCACTAAAAAATAAGTTTTAATTATAAAAATCCTTTCTAAATCGGTTCCTTAAATAGCTGTTTGGGGTCACTTTAGGTTAGGTTGAAAGAGATGCGTATTCTTCGACGCTAGCTAGTCCATTACCTAATCTTTTCATCCGCCGATTTTCCAACATGCTGAATGAATGTTAATGTAAGCCCGACCCCAAAAAAGGTAGGGACTAATCGCCCAATAGCAAATTGTTCTGTACTTTTCAAAGTTGAATGGAAGTAGGATTCTCATTTCACAATTTTTCCGGAAGTAACTTTTGGCTCTAGATATTTTATTGATGTCGGTATAAACTTCTCCCGAGCTTTTTCAGGGTTTCGCTATATACGACTTGTTATAGGTGGGATCTCATCAAACGAGTTTAAGATAAAATAAGTTTTAATTAAAAAAAATCCTTTCTTAATCGGTTCCTTAAGTAGCTGTTTGTGATCACTTTAGGTTAGGTTAAAAGAGATGTGTTATCTTCGACGTTAGCTAGTCCATTACCTAATCTTTTCATCCGCCGATTTTCCAACATGCTGAAAGATTGTTAATGTAAGGCCGAGCCCAAAAAGGGCAGGGACTTACCGTCCAATAGTAAATTGGAGGATTCTCCTTTCACAATTTTTGCGGAAGTAAACTTTTGGCTCTAGATATTTTATTGATGTCGGTATAAACTTCTCCCGAGCTTTTTCGGGGTTTCGCTATAAACGACTTGTTATAGGTGGGATCTCATCAAACGAGTTAAAGATTAATTCAAGAGCTCTGTACTTTCTCATACTATATATCAGAGTTCCAACCCTATCCATTCGATTGTAGGCCAAGCCTTTAGGTGAGTAAGGGAAATGAGGAAAAACTTGAATGACTTGTTTACACCAAGGCCTAATAACAATCTGTCTAAATGGGGACGAGCGATTAGAGTCGACTTCAACGCTTGCAAGATTTAGTCTCTATCACAAACACACATCAGTTGCTGTTGCTATGGGCATGAGAATACAGTGTGATGTTCGTTGAACTCAACGCAAGTGTCTCGTTTTTTTTAACGGGAAATGAGTTTCACTGTTCCATCGATAGTACGATGGAATGTGTTCCTCTGAAATTAGGGATCTTGTTCCCTATACATGCAGGTTTATTCGAAACACACTCCTCTTTTTGGAAGAATACACCACTGCGACCAGTGCAACAAAAAATGCACTACAGGGAAAACTCCTTTTTTAGCCGTAATTTCCGTAAGTGGATCATTCCTTAACACTTGCTATATAAGCAAATTTAAATCTCAATCGAATCAAGTCAATTTCGATTACCCTGTTATGAAGTAAAGAGTTTTCCAGAGAGAGCGTTCTGCATGGATCGAAACAAACAGTAGTCGGACGAGACAAAGTCCGGACGAATGTCGAGTGCTTAACGTGAACACCCGTCTTGATGGCCTTATTTCACGGTGGTCCACTGGCTAGACTAGAGACGGTCTACCACGAACCCCTGAATACTTCTATGAAGAACTCAGGTGGCCATTTTTGTACATGGCTAAGCCGGTCCATGTACAAGCACTTTGCTGAAGAACTCGTTGCGGAATGACAGGCAGCATGGGATCAATCCCAATGCAAACACAAAGTCCGGACCTTTTTGACAACATACTAATTCCGCTCCTTTTAAGGACAAGAATGAAGCAAACTAAATTCGGATAACCACTTATGAAGTGAAGCGTAACCCAGAGTTTGTGCAAAGCTTCCTAAACACTTCTAAATAGTTTTTAACAAGAAACATCATACAAATCAGTTGCATGCGTTACTGGTTCCCCGTGATGTTCTGGCCAGATTTAAGCAGCTCATAATAGATAGAACCTTCTTGGTCTCACCAAATGTATAGCATTACCTTAGTGCCTTAGATATTTGACTTTGGAGTCGATTCGTCTGGTTGGTTGGGGTCCACATGCGCACTTCTACGCTTCGGGTTATTGTAATGATACTGGTTGGTTCATTATATGTGATGATTCACAGCTCGCAGTAAGCGAATCGGTTGCATTCGGTTCAGGTTTCCTGTAATGTTCTGGCCAGATTTTATCAACTCATAATAGATAGTAAGAATGAACCTACCAAATACAGAACCTTACCATAGCGCATTAGATATTTGACTTTGGAATCGATAAAGGCCGGTTGACCGAGCTTTACTTACACTCTTTGTTACACTTCGGGTTATCGAAATTGATACATGTTTCATCACAAGTAATGATTCGCAGCATTTCGGACATTCAAAATTATCTTTTAAGGTATCTAGGCTTCTAATCGTATGTTCCTCAATTTCTCTGCTTCTTGGTGAATCCTGCTGCTCGCAAACGTTTGAAAATGTTTGCTAGTGTAGCTTCCAATGATTGTGTAAGATCTTCTTAAGGAATTGCTTTCATTTTAGCTGGTAAATTTTATTAATATTATGGGACCGCTTAAACTTAAACCACAAGATGGTCGTATATACATGCCTGGATCATGTTGCCCAATCATATTTGCAGGGAATATTTAATAACTAATTGAGAACAAATAACGATATATACTCTTCAAAACATCGGTTCTAGTTTCTATTATAGTGATCCTATTGCAATGAGGATGATCATTTGTGATCACTACGATTTTCTATTAAAAATTGTCGAAAATTCCTTAATTAGTGAGAAATAACGATCAGTTGAGACATCTAAATGATTACAATATTTGGCAAAAGTGAAATCGATTTGTAGTCTGTTTTTATAGTGATCCAAATCAAATGAACAGGATCATCTATGATCACTTTGTTATTCTATTAAGAATCATCCAAAATTTCTTAATTAGTGAGAAATAACGATCAGTTGAGACATTAAAATGATCACAAATATTTGTTTTTGTTGTTGTTTAATTAAGAAAATATTTTTATTTTTACACTTCACTCACACCCTTACAAGTTTTTAATATATTGTTTATATTTGTTGTTAAAGTGTTAATATTAACTTCGGTAAGCTAGCTTTATGACGCTTTTAAAATCACTCATACAGCTAGATAACCAAAGAGAACATAACACCCTGTATGAAAGCAGGCGATCATCATCAACAGTAGTAGTTACTTACTCCATTTTATTTAACAATTTAAAATACTTTTTTTTCGTGTATATATTTGGTATACATTTGGCACTATTTAACACTTATTTTTATTATTATAACACAAATACACACGCTTAATAGTTCACACATTACAAATGTTTAATAGACTTATACTATATATATATATAAAAAATAGAAAGATTGAAAAAAAAAAATTAAATAAAAAGTAAAATGTGTTAATTGTATGTAATTAATATTTAAAAACGTAAAATCATTGACCAAAATGCACTTAACAAAACATCAAATAAATAAATAAAAAAAGATTAAATAAAAAAAATTAATATAAAATTCATATAACGTTTAATGCTCAAAAAAAAAAAAAAAAAAAAAATACAAAAGAAAATAAATTAAGAAAAAAAGTAAAGAAAAACGAATTTAAAACTAAACCAATTTATCACAAAAATGGTTAAATATCACATGGTAAAACGTTTAAAAACTACTCAAATAATTAAAATAAAAGAAAAAATCGTGCCAAGCATGGGAAATTAATTTTAAACAAATAAACTGAAAATACCCAAGTAATGCCTATTGTTTGTAAAAGGCCCACTTGAATTTACGCCAACGCATCATTATGTTAACGGTGTTGTCATCATCTTGTGTATGTGTGTGAATTCGAATTTGAAAGTTTTTTTCCCCCACTCACATAAAAAACATGGTTTTGAATGTAAATGGTCATTTAAATTAATGACAAATAAAGGTTGTGAATTAGTTTTAACCAAAATCGTATTATAATTTTTTTTAACAATTAAAATTTTTATAAATTAATCTACATAACCAAAAAAATCTAAATCTAAAATTCCTCAGGCGTGCAAAAACCCCAAAGTTGTGATAATTTCTAATACCCAACAAATCATGTCCAGAATTTTGCATGCTCATTAACTCAACTTGCATGTGTGAAAGTGTTTCTAAAGTTCAATCAATACATTTGTTCTCAATAAATTTTATTCAATCCCAATTTAATTGTAAGCAATGGGGATTTAAAGCCGAAAAAAAACTTTTTAAAAATCGATCAATAATTTTGTTCTCAATAAAAATTTTATCAAATAACTGTAAGCAGCAACACTAATCATTACTGTAACAAAGGATCTTTACTACATTTTAAAGTCAATCAGTATTTTTGTGCTCAATAAATTACTTTCAATGTCAATAGACTTTTAAAGCCGCAGTGATCTATTTCACCAAAAGTTATTTGTGATATCGTAAAGGAAAGAAGCTGTAATCGATTAATATATTTTCGTAAATGACTGTAAGCAGCCGTGATTTAAAACCACGAAATTTCTTTTTAGTGTAGCAAATGATTTTTACTATCTGAAAAATATCAAACCTGTCAATCCATATTTTTGTTCTCAATAAATTATTTTCAACATCAAAAGGATTCTAAAGCAGTAATATAATTTCTGCGAGTCAAAACCCCAAAACTTCTTTAAAGTGCAACACAAATGATCGAACCAGTCAATCAATATTTTTGTTTTCAACAAATTACTCTTAACGCCAACAGGATTCTAAAGCTACAGAGATCTCCTTAACCAAGACCTATGTGTTATATCTTAAAGGATCGAAGGTGCAAACCTTTAAAAAAATCGATCAATAGTTTAGTTCTCAAAACATTTTCTCAAATGACTATAAGAAACTGATGTAAAGCAGCAAAACTACTTTAAAGAGTTAAAACCGATCAATCATTATTTTCAACATAAAATGGATTCTGAGCTAAATGCGTCAAGAGTTATTTCAGATATCATATAGGATCGTTAAACTCAAATGAAAATGTTTAATAATCACAATTATACTCAAGAAAAATCCTACTCAGAAATGCATCGAAGCACTGCATCGTATGATTAGGACTTTAAGTATTTGTTACAAGTTTATCCATATTTGTATCAATAAATTTGCTCCTATTCAATGCTATTCATGCTCATTAACTCAACTTGCATGTGTGAAAGTGTTTCTAAAGTTCAATCAATACATTTGTTCTCAATAAATTTTATTCAATCCCAATTTAATTGTAAGCAATGGGGATTTAAAGCCGAAAAAAAACTTTTTAAAAATCGATCAATAATTTTGTTCTCAATAAAAATTTTATCAAATAACTGTAAGCAGCAACACTAATCATTACTGTAACAAAGGATCTTTACTACATTTTAAAGTCAATCAGTATTTTTGTGCTCAATAAATTACTTTCAATGTCAATAGACTTTTAAAGCCGCAGTGATCTATTTCACCAAAAGTTATTTGTGATATCGTAAAGGAAAGAAGCTGTAATCGATTAATATATTTTCGTAAATGACTGTAAGCAGCCGTGATTTAAAACCACGAAATTTCTTTTTAGTGTAGCAAATGATTTTTACTATCTGAAAAATATCAAACCTGTCAATCCATATTTTTGTTCTCAATAAATTATTTTCAACATCAAAAGGATTCTAAAGCAGTAATATAATTTCTGCGAGTCAAAACCCCAAAACTTCTTTAAAGTGCAACACAAATGATCGAACCAGTCAATCAATATTTTTGTTTTCAACAAATTACTCTTAACGCCAACAGGATTCTAAAGCTACAGAGATCTCCTTAACCAAGACCTATGTGTTATATCTTAAAGGATCGAAGGTGCAAACCTTTAAAAAAATCGATCAATAGTTTAGTTCTCAAAACATTTTCTCAAATGACTATAAGAAACTGATGTAAAGCAGCAAAACTACTTTAAAGAGTTAAAACCGATCAATCATTATTTTCAACATAAAATGGATTCTGAGCTAAATGCGTCAAGAGTTATTTCAGATATCATATAGGATCGTTAAACTCAAATGAAAATGTTTAATAATCACAATTATACTCAAGAAAAATCCTACTCAGAAATGCATCGAAGCACTGCATCGTATGATTAGGACTTTAAGTATTTGTTACAAGTTTATCCATATTTGTATCAATAAATTTGCTCCTATTCAACATCATTCGATCTAAACCAAATATGAGAAAATATTATGATTATGAGTAACTACACTGGCAACACTTTTCTTAAAATACAACTCTTGTTTATGAAAACCAAAACAAATCAAAACAGATAAGAAAAAAAGTACTGCTATAAGTCAATTAATTTTTGTTCTCTATAAATAGTTAATTATTAAATTAAAGCAATAATATTCCATATTATTGAACAACTTACTACTGGATATGCAAATTATCTAAACATTATGTAAAGTATTCTAACAAGTTTTTTTTTTTTTAATTTCTATTTTGCTCTAAAAATCCCAGCAGTGAGAAAGTGGAAAACAACAAAAAAAATTGTCTACATAAGAGTGTAGGCTGTAATATTATTCCATCTTAATTAAAAACAAAATATTACCACTTTTTTTTTATAATTTATGTACAAATATTAAGTGTGTTACTGCTTATGGTTGGTTCTCATGTCTGCAGCCACATTACACTTCCACTATTGTTTCAACATTTTCTTAGACATTTTAGTTTTATATTGTTGCTTTTGTTTTACAACATTTTCATATGGAAAAAATGGTTAGTTTGGGGTTTTCATTGTTATAGTTATTTGAATTCTTTTGAAAAATTGTTTCGGTTGGTCAAGTGACTGTAACTGGAACGTTTAAGGCGCGGTATTTGTATGTTTGTTAACCAATACTAATATTACGGCTATAAGCAGAACTCAGCCGACTCTTAACAATAATTATCATAATAGTGATTTAGTGAATGGTCACAAACAACAACAACAACAACTATTAGTACTATAAGAATAAGACAAATAACTTTTAAGAAAAAAAGTCTTGCATTTTTATGAAATATGTATGTATATTGCTTCCCTCAATTTTGTTTTCGTTTTAATAAATAATCAAATTCAAAATAGCTGAAGCAACTAGAAAAAACGCAATCCTACATTTCTTATAAAAATTTCCCACAATTACATGAACTACATACCAAAGAAAACGTGTATAAAGAAGTTATTATTGTTGTCTTCTTTACTGCTTCACTTACTTTCAATTTGGTATGTTTGAACATTAAACTAAGACAGCAATAATAACAATAATAATAATAAAAACGGTCTTAAAAATTTGCTAGAGGTCATTCAAATTATACACTTGTTAATTTTCTATGCTTTAGTAGTTGTTGTTGTTGTCTTCTTTTTCATCTGTATTTAATTAAAGAAGTCGTTTGTGTTATGAAAAATGTGATTTTAAGAGTTTATGACTCGTTTAAATCATAAATTTTTTTTAGGAAGTCACTGTATGTGTTCATTGTTAAAATTTCCGTGAAAAACTAATGTGAGAAATAATGCCAAGTTCTTGTGAATATCGTGTAGACAGTGGTACTACTGCAATTTTGGGGGGGGCCGTTTAAATATAAAGTTCCGGTTTGCGTTTCTCTATTACTTAAATTGTTGTGAAAAAAGCAAGAGGAAATTCAAGTGATTTAATAATATAGTAATATATAACATTTGTGTATAACCTTTAAAGTCTGCTAAGTAGACTTTTAAAAGGTTAAGCTTCGCAATGGTATTTCAAATCTGTCATAAAACTACTTCTATCATAGAATAAAATGTGCTTCAAAAACCATTCAAATTAAATGTGTAAACAAATGTTAAGTTGTGCAAACTAATTCAGTTAATTTTTAACAAAAGAAACTGAAGAAAGGTCATAAAAAAGTTTGACTTTTACAGACTCTTCCTGCAATTTCTAAAAATCAATCAATATTTTTGTTCTCAATAAATCTTTTGCAATATCAGCTGAACTTAAGTCAGCAGCTACCTTTTGCTGCCGTGGAAACACTTTTTTACTACCAAAATAAAGTGTTTCTAAAAGTCAATCAATATTTTTGTTCTCAATAAATTGACAGCTATGATTTGAAGTAGAATGCTTCTAAATATATTGATTATATAGACAAAAAAATCACATTGTCGTATAACCATTCCGATTTTTAAGGAACTAAAGCTTATCATATGTATTCTATATATTTCTAAACTGTTTTAGTTTAGAATGCAGTTGTGATTTGTGTTTCTGAAAGTCAGTCAATATTTTGGTTGTCAATAAATTGTCAGCTGTGATTTGAAGTAGAAAGCTTCTCTATATAGATAAAAAATCACATTATCTTGTAAGCATTACGATTTTTAGGTTGTAATGCTTATTATATGGATTTAAGAGGTTTCTAAACAGATTTAGTTTAGATTTAAACTTTCTTTAATGGACGTTTTTTTCTGTGTATAGTCAGATCTCAGAAAATCATGACATAGACTCTTTAAATTATGACATTTGAATACCAAAAACGTGATAAAATTGAAAATTTTATAATTTTTAATCATGTTACTATTTTTAGAATATTTACAAATGTTTATCATTAAAAGTTTAGTACACTTTTTGAGGTCAAATGTGTTCTTTAACAATTTAACAAAATTTTTGAAACTTAACCTTAAAGTTTTTCTGTAAGGAATTCGGCTTAATATTCAAGCCTACATAACCTCACTTTTAAGTTTTTAAAATATAAGAGAAATATAATAGAAACATGAGCATAATTAAGAATTTGAATATTTACCTCTTTTTTTAAGAGTTTTACTTAAAAATTTTAAAAAATTACTTTAAATTTTAATTTTTACCAAAAATAAACTTTTTTTTAATCAATAAGAAAATGTCTACAGTCAAACACGTTTTAACTTTAACAATTTTTTTTTGCACAAATTCAAATGAAATCAACACTTACTCACAGACTTATTATTAGACTAGCTTGAGAAAGAGAGACAGACTCAATGACAAAAAAAAAAAAAAAAAAAAACGGCGCGTACGCAAATCTCGTCATCATCTAGCCGGATGTAGACAAGTCAATGTAATATTAAGACGAGACGTTATATGGTAAAAAAATCTCTAAACTCTGGGCAAATACTATGAATATTTTACAAACTTTTAAATGAATATAAAATGATTGAAAATTAAACAAATTTATTTCACTCAACTGGATAGAAAAGAATTTCGCAATTTTTATAAATAAATTATAATAAGGGTATGCACGATCGGCAGCATCGTTTGGAATAAAGATTTTTTAAAGTTTTCACAAAGAAAACATGAAATTTTTAAAACTTTTTTCACAGTTTTTTTTTTTTTATAAAATTTAGCCCCCTTTTTAAATATTTACTTTAAAAACTAGCTGAATGTGAAGATCAGTTTTTCACTACAAATGTTAAAATGTATAGCCCTTCTTTTAAAACTGATCATGTAAGCAATTTTTCACTAAAATTTAAAATTTAGCCCATTTTTTTTAATATTTTCTTTTAAAACTTACTGAACGTGAAAATCGGGGTTTCACCAAGAAGTTTGAAATGTTTCAAAACTATAAAATTTTTACAGTTTTACAACTTGCTGAACATTTTCACGATCAGTAGTTTTTCATCACAAAGTTTAAAATGTTTTTGAATTATTTTTTTTTTTAATAAATTTTAAAGTTTTTTTCTTAATTTATATTAAAACTCAAAACCAAACAAACCATTTTTCTTGCAAATAAACTGTTAATTTTTTTAAACGTTTTTTCAAAAAAATCCGTTAAATCAAAATATTTGAACGCCGCCACACCCGTTTTAAAGTTTGCTACGCACTCACTCCACTACTCACACTTATTTAAAAATTTAAACACTTTTTTAAAAAAACAACGATTTTTTTTCTTGCAGCCATGTTGTTGTCAGCTCCTTTAGTGTAGCCCAACGTTTTTGAACTAATTTCAAAAAATTTTGACCACAACGTCTTGCGTTTCCAGTTACCAAACGAACGTACGTACTCTAATGACTTCTTCAAAATATTTCTTTTTTTTCGTACATATTTTTTTGTTGTTGGTTTATAGGTGTACAAGTATTTGTTACCAAAAAAAAATCATTTTAACTGCATTTGTATTAGTTTAAACAAAAAAATATTTCAGATTTTTTTCTACTAAAAATTTTCGTAGAGAGTTTGTGGTTACCGGTACTAAGGACCGTGAGCTCTATTCACTTAAATGTCCGTTTGTAAACTGATCGTATGTCGAAAACGTGTTGACTTAACTGACGCTACTGCCAATACTGTTGCTGTTGGTTAATTCCTATGCCGCAAAGTTGAAAATCTTTTTAAATTTACCTGATTTTCGGGTTTTACGTGCATACGTTTCCAACAACCCTCAATTTTTTTTTCTTCTCCTATACATGTGTATATAGTGTGTGTAGCTGTAGTAGTACAGTGTCTTGAAATTGAAATTCTCTTCTTAAAGATTGTTTTACTGTTGTTGTTATTGCTGCTTTAGTTCACTGACTTGGCTTAAAGAAGAAAAACGAGAGACAGAGAGAGAGACAGCGTTCACACCAAACTGAGAGTTTAAACAAGTGATCTTAAGGTTTATGTAAAGATGTATGTAATCAAAGTTTTACTATGTATTAGTAACAGTCAACTTAAGCCGCTTGTTGACTAACTAGTTGACTAACAGTCAGCCAGACAGCCCGCTCGCCCGTTAGACATTAAGGTGAAATAGCCAACAAGTCGATCAATCAATTCTTACCTTGCTAGGCTTATTTAATTGTATAAAGTCAGGTAATATCGTATAATACTTGTACATATTTAATGATCAATACTTCATATACATACATATATAAAAAACTATATACTATATATCACAGCTTTATACCTTTAACTGAAATATATAGTAAATGAAAGAATGAACGATGAAAAAAAAATCGGTCTGTATGTCTACTACTGGTTCTTTTTCTTGTACTTTTGTTTCCTTATGGTTGTTACTGATTTCTTTGAATTCGACAAATTTTTGTTAAATCTTTCCCAAAATATTATGTACTCTCCCCGTTTTTGGTATATTTCACCACAATGGGGGAGTTTTGAGTTGAAGGTATTTAAATTTAAAGTGTATGTAGTGTACTATCTGTATTTGCAACATCAAATGTACAATAGCTGGGTTTTTACAGGGTGATTAGGTTTAGAAATGTGTTATAGTATAAAGATCTAGAAATTTAAGACTGAAATTTAGAAATAGTTTTAGTGGGTCTTTCTAGATTGTGATTAGTTATGAATTGATTCTTACAAATGTTTGACAGTTTCAGTTCTGTTCTGTTCTAGTTCTGTTCTAGTTCCTCTTCTAGTTCTGTTCTAGTTCTGTTCTAGTTCTGTTCTAGTTCTAGTTCTGTTCTAGTTCTAGTTCTGTTCTAGTTCTAGTTCTTTCTAGTTCTGTTCTAGTTCTGTTCTAGTTCTGTTCTAGTTCTGTTCTAGTTCTGTTCTAGTTCTGTTCTAGTTCTGTTCTAGTTCTGTTCTAGTTCTGTTCTAGTTCTGTTCTAGTTTCTGTTCTAGTTCTGTTCTAGTTCTGTTCTAGTTCTGTTCTAGTTCTGTTCTAGTTCTGTTCTAGTTCTGTTCTAGTTCTAGTTCTGTTCTAGTTTCGTTCTAGTTCTGTTCTAGTTCTGTTCGTAGTTCTGTTACTAGTTCTGTTCTAGTTCTGTTCTAGTTCTGTTCTAGTTCTGTTCTAGTTCTGTTCTAGTTCTGTTCTAGTTCTGTTCTAGGGTTCTGTTCTAGTTCTGTTCTAGTTCTGTTCTAGTTCTGTTCTAGTTCTGTTCTAGTTCTGTTCTAGTTCTGTTCTAGTTCTGTTTAGTTCTGTTCTAGTTCTGTTTCTCTAGTTCTGTTCTAGTTCTGTTCTAGTTCTGTTCTAGTTCTGTTCTAGTTCTGTTCTCAGTTCTGTTCTAGTTCTGTTCTAGTTCTGTTCTAGTTCTATTCTAGTTCTGTTCTAGTTCTGTTCTAGTTCTGTTCTAGTTCTGTTCTAGTTCTGTTCTAGTCGTTCTAGTTCTGTCTGTTCTAGTTCTGTTCAGTTCTGTTCTAGTTCTGTTCTAGTTCTGTTCTAGTTCTGTTCTAGTTCTGTTCTAGTTCTGTTCTAGTTCTGTTCTAGTTCTGTTCTAGTTCTGTTCTAGTTTTGTTCTAGTTCTCTTCTGTTCTAGTTCTGTTCTAGTTCTGTTCTAGTTCTGTTCTAGTTTGTTCTAGTTCTGTTCTAGTTCTGTTCTAGTTCTGTTCTAGTTCTGTTCTAGTTCTGTTCTAGTTCTGTTCTAGTTCTGTTCTAGATCTGTTCTAGATCTGTTCTAGATCTGTTCTAGTTCTGTTCTAGTTCTGTTCTAGTTCTGTTCTAGTTCTGTTCTAGTTCTGTTCTAGTTCTGTTCTAGTTCTGTCTGTTCTAGTTCTGTTCTAGTTCTGTGCTGTTCTAGTTCTGTTCTAGTTCTGTTCTAGTTCTGTTCTAGTTCTGTTCTAGTTGTTCTAGTTCTGTCTGTTCTAGTCTGTTCTAGTTCTGTTCTAGTTCTGTTCTAGTTCTGTTCTAGTTCTGTTCTAGTTCTGTTCTAGTTCTGTTCTAGTTCTGTTCTAGTCTGTTCTAGTTCTGTTCTAGTTCTGTTTAGTTCTGTTCTAGTTCTGTTCTAGTTCTGTTCTAGTTCTGTTCTCTAGTTTCTGTTCTATTTCTGTTCTAGTTCTTGTTCTCTAGTTCTGTTCTAGTTCTGTTCTAGTTGTTCTAGTTCTGTTCTAGTTCTGTTCTAGTTCTGTTCTAGTTCTGTTCTAGATCTGTTCTAGTTCTGTTCTAGTGCTGTTCTAGTTCTGTTCTAGTTCTGTTCTAGCTTCTGTTCTAGTTCTGTTCTAGTTCTGTTTAGTTCTGTTCTGGTTCTGTTGTAGTTTTGTTTTAGTCCTGTTTTTAGTTCTGGTATGAGTTCTTTATGATATCTGAATCTGAAGCTAAGGCCGAGTCCATAAATCGTAAATGAACTCATTTTAATTCAGACTCGACTAGCGACAACGTACAATTAGGATTCTTATTCTATTTGACAATCAATAAAACTTTTAAATCTTTGCAGTACCCTGTATAATTTAGAAATCTTTAAACCAGTTCACTTTTTAAAACGTACAATAAAACGTGTTTCCATAACAATGATGGCAACTTATTTTTTTGCCAAAGCTATACTCAAGCTCAAATACAAAAAAAAAAACCTATAAAATCGGCAAACGAATGACGTTTAAAAACGACTTTAAAGCACGGTTATACTTTTGATGTTTTTTAACAAAATAATTAAATTATAATAAAATTTAATAAATAAAAAATTAAATTAATATAAAACATGAAGGAATCAGAAAAAAACCAATATTACCATAAAAGTCTATATTGTGCGTTATATTTTTTGTCGAAATGTTTTAAAACACAGATTTCTTGATTCGTATTCTATACAGACAGTGGTGATGAGTGAATGAGTGATATTTCATTACTTACAAATATACTGAAAAAACACATTCAAACACGTACATACATACAGATATTTATAGTATACAATTAAATATGTACATGTTTTAAAAATACCATCGTCGTCATACGTAAAATAAAAATGAATTTGATGTACGTTTTTTTTTCGAAAGATTTTTTTGTATAATATTAAGAAATGTTGCCATATGTAGAGATTTATTTGTGATTTTTAGAAAATGTCTAGTTTTAGATAAGTTCTAGTTCAATTCTAGTTCAGTTCTAGTTCAATTTTAGTTCAGTTCTAGTTCAATTCTAGTTCAGTTCTAGTTCAGTTCTAGTTCAGTTCTAATTCAGTTCTAGTTCAGTTCTAGTTCAGTTCTAGTTCAGTTCTAGTTCAGTTGTAGGTCAGTTCTAGTTCAGTTCTAGTTCAGTTCTAGTTCAGTTCTAGTTCAGTTCTAGTTCAGTTCTAGTTCAGTTCTAGTTCAGTTCTAGTTCAGTTCTAGTTCAGTTCTAGTTCAGTTCTAGTTCAGTTCTAGTTCAGTTCTAGTTCAGTTCTAGTTCAGTTCTAGTTCAGTTCTAGTTCAGTTCTAGTTCAGTTCTAGTTCAGTTCTAGTTCAGTTCTAGTTCAGTTCTAGTTCAGTTCTAGTTCAGTTCTAGTTCAGTTCTAGTTCAGTTCTAGTTCAGTTCTAGTTCAGTTCTAGTTCAGTTCTAGTTCAGTTCTAGTTCTAGTTCAGTTCTAGTTCAGTTCTAGTTCAGTTCTAGTTCAGTTCTAGTTCAGTTCTAGTTCAGTTCTAGTTCAGTTCTAGTTCAGTTCTAGTTCAGTTCTAGTTCAGTTCTAGTTCAGTTCTAGTTCAGTTCTAGTTCAGTTCAGTTCAGTTTTAGTTCAGTTCTAGTTCAGTTCTAGTTCAGTTCTGGTTCAGTTCTAGTTCAGTTCTAGTTCAGTTCTAGTTCAGTTCTAGTTCAGTTCTAGTTCAGTTCTAGTTCAGTTCTAGTTCAGTTTTAGTTCAGTTCTAGTTCAGTTCTAGTTCAGTTCTAGTTCAGTTCTAGTTCAGTTCTAGTTCAGTTCTAGTTCAGTTCTAGTTCAGTTCTAGTTCAGTTCTAGTTCAGTTCTAGTTCAGTTCTAGTTCAGTTCTAGTTCAGTTCTAGTTCAGTTCTAGTTCAGTTCTAGTTCAGTTCTAGTTCAGTTCTAGTTCAGTTCTAGTTCAGTTCTAGTTCAGTTCTAGTTCAGTTCTAGTTCAGTTCTAGTTCAGTTCTAGTTCAGTTCTAGTTCAGTTCTAGTTCAGTTCTAGTTCAGTTCTAGTTCAGTTCTAGTTCAGTTCTAGTTCAGTTCTAGTTCAGTTCTAGTTCAGTTCTAGTTTCAGTTCTAGTTCAGTTCTAGTTCAGTTCTAGTTCAGTTCTAGTTCAGTTCTAGTTCAGTTCTAGTTCAGTTCAGTTCTAGTTCAGTTCTAGTTCAGTTTCTAGTTCAGTTCTAGTTCAGTTCTAGTTCAGTTCTAGTTCAGTTCTAGTTCAGTTCTAGTTCAGTTCTAGTTCAGTTCTAGTTCAGTTCTAGTTCAGTTCTAGTTCAGTTCTAGTTCAGTTCTAGTTCAGTTCTAGTTCAGTTCTAGTTCAGTTCTAGTTCAGTTCTAGTTCAGTTCTAGTTCAGTTCTAGTTCAGTTCTGTTAGTTCAGTTCTAGTTCAGTTCTAGTTCAGTTCTAGTTCAGTCTAGTTCAGTTCTAGTTCAGTTCTAGTTCAGTTCTAGTTCAGTTCTAGTTCAGTTCTAGTTCAGTTCTAGTTCAGTTCTAGTTCAGTTCTAGTTCAGTTCTAGTTCAGTTCTAGTTCAGTTCTAGTTCAGTTCTAGTTCAGTTCTAGTTCAGTTCTAGTTCAGTTCTAGTTCAGTTCTAGTTCAGTTCTAGTTCAGTTCTAGTTCAGTTCTAGTTCAGTTCTAGTTCTAGTTAGTTCTAGTTCTAGTTCAGTTTTTCAGTTCTAGTTCAGTTCTAGTTCAGTTCTAGTTCTAGTTCAGTTCTAGTTCTAGTTCAGTTCTAGTTCAGTTCTAGTTCAGTTCTAGTTCAGTTCTAGTTCAGTTCTAGTTCAGTTCTAGTTCAGTTCTAGTTCAGTTCTAGTTCAGTTCTAGTTCAGTTCTAGTTCAGTTCTAGTTCAGTTCTAGTTCAGTTCTAGTTCAGTTCTAGTTCAGTTCTAGTTCAGTTCTAGTTCAGTAGTTCAGTTCTAGTTCAGTTCTAGTTCAGTTCTAGTTCAGTTCTAGTTCAGTTCTAGTTCAGTCTAGTTCAGTTCTAGTTCAGTTCTAGTTCAGTTCTAGTTCAGTTCTAGTTCAGTTCTAGTTCAGTTCTAGTTCAGTTCTAGTTCAGTTCTAGTTCAGTTCAGTTCTATTTCAGTTCTAGTTCAGTTCTAGTTCAGTTCTAGTTCAGTTCTAGTTCAGTTCTAGTTCAGTTCTAGTTCAGTTCTAGTTCAGTTCTAGTTCAGTTCTAGTTCAGTTCTAGTTCAGTTCTAGTTCAGTTCTAGTTCAGTTCTAGTTCAGTTCTAGTTCAGTTCTAGTTCAGTTCTAGTTCAGTTCTAGTTCAGTTCTAGTTCAGTTCTAGTTCAGTTCTAGTTCAGTTCTAGTTCAGTTCTAGTTCAGTTCTAGTTCAGTTCTAGTTCAGTTCTAGTTCAGTTCTAGTTCAGTTCTAGTTCAGTTCTAGTTCAGTTCTAGTTCAGTTCTAGTTCAGTTCTAGTTCAGTTCTAGTTCAGTTCTAGTTCAGTTCTAGTTCAGTTCTAGTTCAGTTCTAGTTCAGTTCTAGTTCAGTTCTAGTTCAGTTCTAGTTCAGTTCTAGTTCAGTTCTAGTTCAGTTCTAGTTCAGTTCTAGTTCAGTTCTAGTTCAGTTCTAGTTCAGTTCTAGTTCAGTTCTAGTTCAGTTCTTCTAGTTCAGTTCTAGTTCAGTTCTAGTCCAGTTCTAGTTCTAGTTCAGTTCTAGTTCAGTTCTAGTTCAGTTCTAGTTCAGTTCTAGTTCAGTTCTAGTTCAGTTCTAGTTCAGTTCCAGTTCAGTTCTAGTTCAGTTCTAGTTCAGTTCTAGTTCAGTTCTAGTTCAGTTCTAGTTCAGTTCTAGTTCAGTTCTAGTTCAGTTCTAGTTCAGTTCTAGTTCAGTTCTAGTTCAGTTCTAGTTCAGTTCTAGTTCAGTTCTAGTTCAGTTCTAGTTCAGTTCTAGTTCAGTTCTAGTTCGTTCTAGTTCAGTTCTAGTTCAGTTCTAGTTCAGTTCTAGTTCAGTTCTAGTTCAGTTCTAGTTCAGTTCTAGTTCAGTTCTAGTTCAGTTCTAGTTCAGTTCTAGTTCAGTTCTAGTTCAGTTCTATTTCAGTTCTAGTTCAGTTCTAGTTCAGTTCTAGTTCAGTTCTAGTTCAGTCTAGTTCAGTTCTAGTTCAGTTCTAGTTCAGTTCTAGTTCAGTTCTAGTTCAGTTCTAGTTCAGTTCTAGTTCAGTTCTAGTTCAGTTCTAGTTCAGTTCTAGTTCAGTTCTAGTTCAGTTCTAGTTCAGTTCTAGTTCAGTTCTAATTCAGTTCTAGTTCAGTTCTAGTTCAGTTCTAGTTCAGTTCTAGTTCAGTTCTAGTTCAGTTCTAGTTCTAGTTCAGTTCTAGTTCAGTTCTAGTTCAGTTCTAGTTCAGTTCTAGTTCAGTTCTAGTTCAGTTCTAGTTCAGTTCTAGTTCAGTTCTAGTTCAGTTCTAGTTCAGTTCTAGTTCAGTTCTAGTTCAGTTCTAGTTCAGTTCTAGTTCAGTTCTAGTTCAGTTCTAGTTCAGTTCTAGTTCAGTTCTAGTTCAGTTCTAGTTCAGTTCTAGTTCAGTTCTAGTTCAGTTCGTCCAGTTCTAGTTCTAGTTCAGTTCTAGTTCAGTTCTAGTTCAGTTCTAGTTCAGTCTAGTTTAGTTCAGTTCTAGTTCAGTTCTAGTTCAGTTCTAGTTCAGTTCTAGTTCAGTTCCAGTTCAGTTCTAGTTCAGTTCTAGTTCAGTTCTAGTTCAGTTCTAGTTCAGTTCCAGTTCAGTTCTAGTTCAGTTCTAGTTCAGTTCAGTTCTAGTTCAGTTCTAGTTCAGTTCTAGTTCAGTTCTAGTTCAGTTCTAGTTCAGCTCTAGTTCAGTTCTAGTTCAGCTCTAGTTCAGTTCTAGTTCAGTTCTAGTTCAGTTCTAGTTCAGTTCTAGTTCAGTTCTAGTTCAGTTCTAGTTCAGTTCTAGTTCAGTTCTAGTTCAGCTCTAGTTCAGTTCTAGTTCAGTTCTAGTTCAGTTCTATTTCAGTTTTAGTTCAGTTCTAGTTCAGTTCTAGTTCAGTTCTAGTTCAGTTCTAGTTCAGTTCTAGTTCAGTTCTAGTTCAGTTCTAGTTCAGTTCTAGTTCAGTTCTAGTTCAGTTCTATTTCAGTTCTAGTTCAGTTCTAGTTCAGTTCTAGTTCAGTTCTAGTTCAGTTCTAGTTCAGTTCTAGTTCAGTTCTAGTTCAGTTCTAGTTCAGTTCTAGTTCAGTTTTAGTTCAGTTCTAGTTCAGTTCTAGTTCAGTTCTAGTTCAGTTCTAGTTCAGTTCTAGTTCAGTTCTAGTTCAGTTCTAGTTCAGTTCTAGTTCAGTTCTAGTTCTAGTTCAGTTCTAGTTCAGTTCTAGTTCAGTTCTAGTTCAGTTTCAGTTCTAGTTCAGTTCTAGTTCAGTTCTAGTTCAGTTCTAGTTCAGTTCTAGTTCAGTTCTAGTTCAGTTCTGGTTCAGTTCTAGTTCAGTTCTAGTTCAGTTCTAGTTCAGTTCTAGTTCAGTTCTAGTTCAGTTCTAGTTCAGTTCTAGTTCAGTTCTAGTTCAGTTCTAGTTCAGTTCTAGTTCAGTTCTAGTTCAGTTCTAGTTCAGTTCTAGTTCAGTTCTAGTTCAGTTCTAGTTCAGTTCTAGTTCAGTTCTAGTTCAGTTCTAGTTCAGTTCTAGTTCAGTTCTAGTTCAGTTCTAGTTCAGTTCTAGTTCAGTTCTAGTTCAGTTCTAGTTCAGTTCTAGTTCAGTTCTAGTTCAGTTCTAGTTCAGTTCTAGTTCAGTTATAGTTCAGTTCTATTACTAGTTCAGTTCTATTACTAGTTCAGTTCTATTACTAGTTCAGTTCTAGTTTAGTTATGCGGTATAGTCAATTGGTTGACTTAGATGGAAATTGGTAGCGTTGGGAGAGGCCTTGTGGAACAAGAGGAAACATTTAAAAAGCATCATCATTTTAATGAAGGTTAGGTTCAGGATTTGAGGTGATGTAAAACAGAAGGAACGTTTCAAACATTAAATACCAACTTGCCTAGAACAAGTAGGACCTTTTTTTAATAATATATGGTAACACTTTAAATATTAGTAAGTAAATGTGTGATTATTACACATACATACATATAGAACTATACATATGTTATGAATTTGTCTGTTGTACATACATAAACTAAAGTAAAAGTCTGTACAATGACAGCAACAACAATAATATTTGTAAGAACAACAAGTATCTGAGAATCTGAGACAACAACTACAACAACAAAAACTTAAGTCTGTTAAAAAAAAGAAGACAAAGACTAATAAAAACAAAAAATCTCAGAGCCAAGGTAGGCTGATGACTTGTTGTTTGTATAAAAGTAAAGGAGATAGAGTTTAGGTTGACTTGTTAAACAGAATGTGTACTCTTAAGTGTATGAATGTATGTGTATAGTACATTTTTGTCTGTTCTTTAAAGGCCTGGGGTTGCGTACATACAACAGCGCAACACCAGCAGCAGCACCAGCAACAACATTGGTATTACTCTTAGCAAAAACAACAGGTAAAACTTCTTGAATTAAATTGAAAGGGTAGGCGGGAGTGTGTGCGTGTTAGTGAGTGAGGTTACAATACAAGTGAGTGATATTTTTGCTTTTATATCTGATTCTTTTCTTTTCTTTTTTTAGTATTTAGTTTTTGTTCTTTAGTTTATTCTGCTTTTCAAAGCAATTGAACTGAAACTTAACAAAATGACAATGTGGTTCAAATACTGCGTTATGTACGAGACCAGTATGAATAAAAAAACAAATAAAATCAGTTAAATAGACAGACGTTTTTTTACATGCATATACAAATAATCAAAGTCTTGACTATATGATGGTTAGACAGTTAAACTATTTGATCGTCTGTAAGTCTGTCTGTCATTTAGAGTTGTCAGTTTTTTTCTGTTGCCTTTTTTTTCCTCTTGCCAACATTTATTATTTAAAGGGGATGAAGTTGATGATGCCATAAGTTGTTTAACAAAAGATGCTAAGAAAATTAAATAAGCAAAATCAAAAAACAACAAAAACGTAAAGCAAACATTATAAACCGCCAAGATATGGTTTGTTTTAACACTTGAACTTTTTTTACTAAACAGTGGATGAGACTGGAACCAGAATTGTTTGATTTTAATTTCACAAAGAATAGACTAGACTATAAACTAGACTATAGACTAGACTATAAACCAAACTATAGACAAGATTATAGATTAGACTATAGACTAGACTATAGACTAGACTATAGACTAGACTATAGACTAGACTATAGACTAGACTATAGACTAGACTATAGACTAGACTATAGACTAGACTATAGACTAGACTATAGACTAGACTATAGACTAGACTATAGACTAGACTATAGACTAGACTATAGACTAGACTATAGACTAGACTATAGACTAGACTATAGACTAGACTATAGACTAGACTATAGACTAGACTATAGACTAGACTATAGACTAGACTATAGACTAGACTATAGACTAGATATGACTAGACTATAGACTAGACTATAGACTAGACTATAGACTAGACTATAGACTAGACTATAGACTAGACTATAGACTAGACTATAGACTAGACTATAGACTATACTATAGAGTGACTATAGACTAGACTATAGACTAGACTATAGACTAGACTATAGACTAGACTATAGACTAGACTATAGACTAGACTATAGACTAGACTATAGACTAGACTATAGACTAGACTATAGACTAGACTATAGACTAGACTATAGACTAGACTATAGACTAGACTATAGACTAGACTATAGACTAGACTATAGACTAGACTATGACTAGACTATAGACTAGACTATAGACTAGACTATAGACTAGACTATAGACTAGACTATAGACTAGACTATAGACTAGACTATAGACTAGACTATAGACTAGACTATAGACTAGACTATAGACTAGACTATAGACTAGACTATAGACTAGACTATAGACTAGACTATAGACTAGACTATAGACTAGACTATAGACTAGACTATAGACTAGACTATAGACTAGACTATAGACTAGACTATAGACTAGACTATAGACTAGACTATAGACTAGACTATAGACTAGACTATAGACTAGACTATAGACTAGACTATAGACTAGACTATAGACTAGACTATAGACTAGACTATAGACTAGACTATGACTAGACTATAGACTAGACTATAGACTAGACTATAGACTAGACTATAGACTAGACTATAGACTAGACTATAGACTAGACTATAGACTAGACTATAGACTAGACTATAGACTAGACTATAGACTAGACTATAGACTAGACTATAGACTAGACTATAGACTAGACTATAGACTAGACTATAGACTAGACTATAGACTAGACTATAGACTAGACTATAGACTAGACTATAGACTACTATAGACTAGACTATAGACTAGACTATAGACTAGACTATAGACTATGACTATAGACTATACTATAGACTAGACTATAGACTAGACTATAGACTAGACTATAGACTAGACTATAGACTAGACTATAGACTAGACTATAGGACTAGACTATAGACTAGACTATAGACTAGACTATAGACTAGACTATAGACTAGACTATAGACTAGACTATAGACTAGACTATAGACTAGACTATAGACTAGACTATAGACTAGACTATAGACTAGGACTATAGACTAGACTATAGACTAGACTATAGACTAGACTATAGACCAGACTAGGACTATAGACCAGACTAGACTATAGAACAGACTAGACTATAGACTAGACTATCGGACTAGACTATAGACCAAGACTATAGGACTAGACTATAGGCTAGACTATAGACTAGACTATAGACTAGACTATAAACTAGACTATAGACTAGACTATAGACTAGATATAGACAGACTATAGACTAGACTATAGACTAGACTAAGATAGACTATAGACTAGACTATAATACTAGACTATAGACTAGACTATATACTAGACTATAGACTAGACTATAGACTAGACTATAGACTAGACTATAGACTAGACTATAGACTAGACTATAGACTAGACATAGACTAGACTGTAGACTAGACTATAGACTAGACTATAGACTAGACTATAGACTAAACTATAGACTAGACTATGAACTAGACTATAGAGTAGATAGATATGTATGCATTTTTACCCAAAAATAAACTCTTTAAGAGTCACTGTACCAAGCCATTGCTTGTGGCTGGTCGGTTAAATGAAGTCAATTGATTTTACTCTTTTTTATTATTATTTATATGTACAAACTAGTAAATTAATGTAGAAACATAATTTAAAAAAATATATATATTATATAAAATTATAGTAACGTCTTTTTTATACCACTGATCAAACCAGGTTATGCACATGCTCTCGTACATCAAACAATTAATGCTCTGAGGGGGATTTAAACTTAAATTTTTTTTTTTATAAGATTTTTTTAAAAGTCATGATTATTATGAAATCTCATAAATATTGTTCATATACTGATGCTGATGAGGAGTTAAAAGAAAAATAATTAAAATAATAATATTAAACATAAGTTGAGTGTGTGTGTGTGTTTTTTTTTAACTTAATGAACTGACCCCCACCTAAAAATTCAAGAATCTTAGAAAGTATTTTTTTTTTTTGTTTTTAGTTTTCTACTTTTCTTATGTTTTTACTATTAGTTTTAAATCAATCAGTGTAGTTTTATATGTGTATTTGGTATTTACATAAAACTACAAAATCACACGTAATATTGGAATTTCTCATTATTTTAAATTCATATACAACCGTCATCAACTAAATACTATAGTAACAGTACCAGCACCACTTTACCGGGTATAAGGTAAAGCTTTTTTAAATTAAACAAAAAAGTTAAATATAATAAAATAAACGACTTTTCAATAATAATAATAGTTTCATGTGAGAATACCCTACCTGAACTATTTTTAATGGGCTATTGAGTATTTTATTATGGGGTAATGAACTTAGTAGTAACTTTTTTATGTTTAAAAAGGAGCTATAAAATAAAAGCAATTAAAAAAATCAATAAATTTAAAAACAGTTAGAAGTATTTAAATATTTTGTTTAAAAATAAAATAAATCAGAAAATAATTAAATCTTCAGAATGATTTTAATCAATTTTGAAAGAAGAATTGATATTATCACTTTTGAATTGTTAAATAACAATTAGTAAAATTCTATACTTTTCTACATATGTGTAGTCTAATTTATAGTATAATCTACAGGCTAGTTTATAGTCTATAGTCTAGTCCACAGACTAGTCGTTATTCTAGTAGTAAGTCTATAGTTTAATTTAAAGTCTAGCTTATAGTCTAGGCTACAGATTAGTTTGTAGTCTAGTCCATAGTCTAGTTTATAGTCTAGTTTATAGTCTAGTCCATAGTCTACTCTATAGTCTAGTCCACAGTATAGTCCATAGTCTAGTCTAGTCTATAGTTTACTCTATTCTATTTACTCTAGTCTATTCTATAATCTACTCTATAATCTAGTCTATAGTATAGTCTATAGTCTTGTCTGTAGTCCAGTCTATAGTCTAGTCTTTAATCTAGTCTATAGTCTCGCCTATAATCTAGTCCATAGTCTAGTATAATGTCTAGTCTATAGTCTACTCTATAATCTGTTTTATAATCTATTCTATAGTCGATCTATAGTCGAGTATATAGTCGAGTTTATGGTCGAGTCTATAATCGAGTCTATAATCTAGTCTATAGTTTAGTCTATAGTCTAGTCTATAGCCTAGTCTAGGGTCTAGTCTATAGTCTATTCTCTAGTCCAATCTATAGTCTATTCTACAGTCTGACTATTCTATAGTTTATGTAGTCTATAGTCTAGTTTATAGTGTAGTCTATAGTCTAGTCTATAGTCTAGTCTATAGTCTAGTCTATAGTCTAGTCTATAGTCTAGTCTATTGTCTAGTCTTTAGTCTAGTCTATAGTCTTGTCTATAGTCTAGTCTATAGTCTAGTCTATAGTCTAGTCTATAGTCTAGTCTATAGTCTAGTCTATAGTCTAGTCTATAGTTCTAGTCTATAGTCTAGTCTATAGTCTAGTCTATAGTCTAGTCTATAGTCTAGTCTATAGTCTAGTCTATAGTCTAGGACTATAGTCTAGTCTATAGTCTAGTCTATAGTCTAGTTAGTCTGTCTATAGTCTAGTCTATAGTCTAGTCTATAGTCTAGTCTATAGTCTAGTCTATAGTCTAGTCTATAGTCTAGTCTATAGTCTAGTCTATAGTCTAGTCTATAGTCTAGTCTATAGTCTAGTCTATAGTCTAGTCTATAGTCTAGTCTATAGTCTAGTCTATAGTCTAGTCTATAGTCTAGTCTATAGTCTAGTCTATAGTCTAGTCTATAGTCTAGTCTATAGTCTAGTCTATAGTCTAGTCTATTTTAGTCATAGTCTAGTCTATAGTCTAGTCTATAGTCTAGTCTATAGTCTAGTCTATAGTCTAGTCTATAGTCTAGTCTATAGTCTATAGTCTAGTCTATATTCTAGTCTATATTCTAGTCTATATTCTAGTCTATAGTCTAGTCTATAGTCTAGTCTATAGTCTAGTCTATAGTCTAGTCTATAGTCTAGTCTATAGTCTAGTCTATAGTCTAGTCTATAGTCTAGTCTATAGTCTAGTCTATAGTCTAGTCTATAGTCTAGTCTATAGTCTAGTCTATAGTCTAGTCTATAGTCTAGTCTATAGTCTAGTCTATAGTCTAGTCTATAGTCTAGTCTATAGTCTAGTCTATAGTCTAGTCTATAGTCTAGTCTATAGTCTAGTCTATAGTCTAGTCTATAGTCTAGTCTATAGTCTAGTCTATAGTCTAGTCTATAGTCTAGTCTATAGTCTAGTCTATAATCTAGTCTATAGTCTAGTCTATAGTCTAGTCTATAGTCTATAGTCTAGTCTATAGTCTAGTCTATAGTCTAGTCTATAGTCTAGTCTATAGTCTAGTCTATAGTCTAGTCTATAGTCTCGTCTATAGTCTAGTCTATAGGTCTAGTCTTATAGTCTAGTCTATGTCTCGTCTTATAGTCTAGTCTATAGTCTAGTCTATAGTCTAGGTCTATAGTCTAGTCTATAGTCTAGTCTATAGTCATAGTCTATAGTCTAGTCTCTAGTCTAGTCTATAGTCTAGTACTATAGTCTTAGTATAGTCTAGTCTATAGTCTAGTCTATAGTATAGTCTATAGTCTAGTCATAGTCTAGTACTCTAGTCTAGTCTATAGTCTAGTCTATAGTCTAGTCTATAGTTCTAGTCTATAGTCTAGTCTATCAGTCTAGTCTATAGTCTAGTCTATAGTCTGTCTATAGTCTAGTCTATATTCTAGTCTATAGTCTAGTCTATAGTCTAGTCTATAGTCTAGTCTATAGTCTAGTCTATAGTCTAGTCTATAGTCTAGTCTATAGTCTAGTCTATAGTCTAGTCTATAGTCTAGTCTATAGTCTAGTCTATAGTCTAGTCTATGTCTAGTCTATAGTCTAGTCTATAGTCTAGTCTATAGTCTAGTCTATAGTCTAGATCGATAGTCTACTAGTCTATAGTCTAGTCTATAGTCTAGTCTATAGTCTAGTCTATAGTCTAGTCTATAGTCTAGTCTATAGTCTAGTCTATAGTCTAGTCTATAGTCTAGTCTATAGTCTAGTCTATAGTCTAGTCTATAGTCTAGTCTATAGTCTAGTCTATAGTCTAGTCTATAGTCTAGTCTATAGTCTA
The DNA here is from genome assembly GCF_015586225.1 of Lucilia sericata. Taxonomy (NCBI): domain Eukaryota; kingdom Metazoa; phylum Arthropoda; class Insecta; order Diptera; family Calliphoridae; genus Lucilia; species Lucilia sericata. The sequence continues at coordinate 216,001 of NW_023994310.1, forward strand.
GTCTATAGTTAGTCTATAGTCTAGTCTATAGTCTAGTCTATAGTCTAGTCTATAGTCTAGTCTATAGTCTAGCTATAGTCTAGTCTATAGTCTAGTCTATAGTCTCGTCTATAGTCTAGTCTATAGTCTAGTCTATAGTCTAGTCTATTAGTCTAGTCTATAGTCTAGTCTATAGTCTAGTCTATAGTCTAGTCTATAGTCTAGTCTATATTCTAGTCTATATTCTAGTCTATATTCTAGTCTATAGTCTAGTCTATAGTCTAGTCTATAGTCTAGTCTATAGTCTAGTCTATTCTAGTCTAGTCTAGTCTATAGTCTAGTCTATAGTCTAGTCTATAGTCTAGTCTATAGTCTAGTCTATAGTCTAGTCTATAGTCTAGTCTATAGTCTAGTCTATAGTCTAGTCTATAGTCTAGTCTATAGTCTAGTCTATAGTCTAGTCTATAATCTAGTCTATAGTCTAGTCTATAGTCTAGTCTATAGTCTAGTCTATAGTCTAGTCTATAGTCTAGTCTATAGTCTAGTCTATAGTCTAGTCTATAGTCTAGTCTATAGTCTAGTCTATAGTCTAGTCTATAGTCTAGTCTATAGTCTAGTCTATAGTCTAGTCTATAGTCTAGTCTATAGTCTAGTCTTTAGTCTAGTCTATAGTCTAGTCTATAGTCTAGTCTATAGTCTAGTCTATAGTCTAGTCTATAGTCTAGTCTATAGTCTAGTCTATAGTCTAGTCTATAGTCTAGTCTATAGTCTAGTCTATAGTCTAGTCTATAGTCTAGTCTATAGTCTATAGTCTGAACTACAGTCTAGTCTATGGTCTAGTTTTGATTAAAAGACTTGAGAGAGACTTAGGAAACGAACTTCTTTACAGGAGTTGTTGATTAATAGACTTAAGAAACGAACTTATTAAAGCAAACATTGATCAAAAGACTTAAGAAACAAACATTGTTTACAAGTATGGTTCGGCTAAAGGACTTAAGAAACGAACTTTATTTGTGAAAATGTATGGTTAAAAGACTTACGAAACAAACTTGGTTGACAGAAATTGGCGATTGAAAGACTTAGGAAACAAACTTTACTTAAACGAATATGGATAAAAAGACTTAGGTTAGGTTAGGTTAGGTTAGGTTGATAGGAGGATGTATACTACATCAAATCCGAAGAAATACACCTAGGCCACTATCGGGCCTGTTGTGCGCTCCAATTCAAGAAAAAAAAAAAAAAAAAAAAAAAAAAAAAAAAAAAAAAAAAAAAAATTGTTTACTGAATGTTCAGAAACTCAGTTTCCTGGACGTAATTCCTAAGAATCTTCCAATCGGTGTTGGTTAAGAATGTTATTTCCGGAATAACATCACTTCCAAGATACTTGGATCTAACTTCGACGAATGCCTGACAATGGCAAAGAAAGTGCTCCAGAGTTTCACTGTCCTCTCCACATGCTCTACATTCGTCTGAATTCGCACGTCCAATTTTGTATAGATGTGCTCGTAATCCTGTGTGTCCACTGAGAATACGTACCATCATACTAACCTCAGACTTGCTCATTTTGAGAAGATTTCTCGTCTTGCTCTCATCAGGGTCACCCCATAGAATCTTTGTGGTTCTACCCACCGTTTCATTATTCCAAGAGGCCTTATGGGATTCTCTCATCCATATTTTTAATTCAGCTTTTGTTGCGTCGAATGGTTTTGCGTTTGTCAGGTTAACTACATCGAGCTCCCTTCCCTTTAAAGCTATTACATTCGCCCTTTCGTTGCCGATTACTCCCGAGTGGCCTGGTACCCATATGATGTGAACCTTACCTCTGGGAGAGTATTCAGTTAAAGCTTTCTTACAATCCAATACGGTCTTAGATTTAATTCTATCACCTGATATCGCACAAATTGCCTTCTGGCTGTCGGTAAATATATTAAGCCCTGTGGGCGCCATATTTATTCTAATCCAATTTACACATTCCGTTATTGCTCGTACTTCTGCCTGGAAGCTTGTGTTATGATTAGGTAAACGGTGGTATATTTCTGTTTCTGGGTCTTCAATATAGAACCCCAGACCCACTTTGTCCCCTAATTTAGAGCCATCCGTGTAGCAACGGATTCCTACTGGTATTTGCTCTAATGTTCCGCTTGACCAAGACATTCTATCTGGGATTAGCGTTTCAAAGTTTCCGACATATTCAGTGTCTGGTATGCGATCAGGCACGTCCGATGAATGTGTATAACCTTCCAATGTGTCCAGTATACATTGATGACGTGTCCTATAACCGTTTTTGGCCAGTTCGCCTAAAGTAAAGAGCCGTTCGGCTGTAAGCGCCGCCTCATATCTTATATATGTTTCAATGGGTGGAATATCTAGCAACGTTTCCAGAGCCTTGGTTGAAGTAGTACACATGGCACCACTTATACCCAAGCAGCATGTACGCTGAACTCCCTGTAGTAGTTTGATATTACACTTTTTGTCCAAAGCAGTCCACCAGATTATTGAAGCATAAGCTAGAATTGGTCTAATTACACTTTTATAAAGCCAATTTGTCATAGTAGGACTAAGACCCCATTTCATGCCTATGGTTCTCCTACATATCGCCCAGCACCGATGTGCCTTGTTGATCCTATCCTCTATGTGGTGTCTCCATTTTAATTTCCGGTCAAGTATTACACCTAAATACTTAACTTTGTCTGTCACCGGTATCTTCTTGCCCAAGAAGCAAGGTTCAGTATATGTAGAAATTTTTGTCTTTCTTGTGAAAAGACAGATTTCCGTCTTCGCCGGGTTAACATTGAGGCCTCTCGGTTGAGCCCAGCTCAAGGCCGTATTCAGAGCCTCCTCAGCTCTTCTACACAAGTAATTTGGATCCTTTCCCTTTAAAAGTATTACGACATCGTCTGCATAGCAGACAGGTCTAAGTCCTTTCTCGGTTAGGGTCCTTAGGAGGCTATTAATCGTGGTGACCCAGAGTAAAGGTGACAAAATGCCACCCTGTGGTATACCGCGAAATACCTTTTTCCTGATAGTTATATCGTACATCTCGCAGCTTATCCATCTGTTCCTTAGCATGTAGTTGATCCAGTTACGGAGCACCCGGTCAACATAAAACTGGTCTAGGGATTGGATAAGGGTATCAGTGTGCACGTTATTGAAAGCGCCTTCGATGTCAATGCATACTGCCAGTGTATACAGTTTGCTATCGAAAGATTCACCTATGTAGTGGACAACTTCATTTAAAGCGGTTTCCACCGATCGTCCCTTTACATAAGCATGCTGCTTATATTTAAGGTCATTGTATTGTATGCTGCTTTTAACCATGCTATCGACTATCCGTTCCAAGGTTTTAAGTAGGAAAAAAAAGACTTAAGAAACGAACTTTGTGGTAAAGTACAATTCGTTTAAAAGACTTAAGAAAAGAACTTTAGTTATTAAAATTTATTATTTAAAAGACTTAAGAGACAAACTTCAATAATAGAAATACTTAAAGTAAAAGACTTCAGAAACAAACCTAATTAACGATTTTGATCCGGAACTAGGATTTAAGAAACGAACTTTATAAGAACTCATCTTTAAAAAGAATTAAGAAATGCACATTCTTTATGGCAATTGAAGGTTAAAGGTCTTGAGAAACTAAGTTTGGTTTCAAATTGCAATCATTCAAAAGGATGTCATTTGTTTTCTATGATGTCATTTTCTGTTATTCCCCTCTATTAACAGCAACTAAGTAAATCCCTTTTAAAATGCTGTAGGGTAAACAAAATATGATTATATCTAAATTTCTTGGAACGTTTTATTTGCTATTTTTGTATGATGTTTTATTTTTTTGTTTTTGCTTGTTTTCTCTGTAGATGATTCACCCTCTCTCTATTTGATTATAAATATTTATTTATACAAAACAATATAGTTTTTGTTGTTCTTGTTGTTATTATTTTTTACACAAATACAATACAATATTTTCTCAATGCTCACAGTTAAACATCTTTCACTGTGTTTAAGCAGAGAGAATGTATTATTTGAATGTGAATTATTTGTATGTGACACAATTGCTTTTTGTTTAATTCCATACTTGTCAGTTACACTGTTTACCGTCTGTCCATCCGTTCGTCCGTCCTTCTGTTTGTCTAACCATGGGTCTGTCTTGTTAAAATGTTTTTTTCTTTTAGGTTTTTTCTCACTTATTTTACGTTGTTATGTACAAATATTGTTGATTTGCGTTAATATTGCGTTGTGTTTCTTACCATAAAAAGCTTTAAGTAAAACATGTTTGTAAAAATATCTAGAATACAAAATTTATGCCCGTTAATAAGTAAAAATATGCGCAGGCGGTTCTTTCTTTCTTAATATTTTTCCCCTGTTGCCGATAAAAATGACGCGTATGCAATATTGTTTTTTCTAAAGCTTTTTTTTCTCAAGATTTTTACTTAACAATTTTGTTATTCTTGTCCATATTCTTTTTTTAAAAAATTTATATAAATTGAATATTTATGGTTTATTTTGTTTAACCTCTTTTTTGGCTTTTATTTTTGCCAAAAACTGCTTTTCTATATAAAATTTAAATGTATTTTATGTAGCTTAATGGTTCCTTTGAAAAAAACTTGATAACGTTGCGAAAAAAAATTTACATGGCTTTAAGTGCCAACTTAAGAAAGTTGTATATTATGTGAAGTGAATGTTTTTTCTTTGTGATATTGTTTGGTTTGAGTATATAGATCAACTTTGTTTTATTGATAAAATTATTTTTTTTTCAGTTTAAAAATAAATGTTATTCGTAGCCAATAAAATACTTTCAAAATTTAAGAGAAAAATTTATTTATATTAAAAAATTTTAAAAGGTAATAACGAGGGCTAAGTTTGAAGATTCAGTTTTAGTTACCTTCTAGTTCTAGTTCGATACTAGTTCAGTTCTAGTTCTGTTCTAGTTCAGTTCTAGTTCAGTTCTAGTTCAGTTCTAGTTCAGTTCTAGTTCAGTTCTAGTTCAGTTCTAGTTCAGTTCTAGTTCAGTTCTAGTTCAGTTCTAGTTCAGTTCTAGTTCAGTTCTAGTTCAGTTCTAGTTCAGTTCTAGTTCAGTTCTAGTTCAGTTCTAGTTCAGTTCTAGTTCAGTTCTAGTTCAGTTCTAGTTCAGTTCTAGTTCAGTTCTAGTTCAGTTCTAGTTCAGTTCTAGTTCAGTTCTAGTTCAGTTCTAGTTCAGTTCTAGTTCAGTTCTAGTTCAGTTCTAGTTCAGTTCTAGTTCAGTTCTAGTTCAGTTCTAGTTCAGTTCTAGTTCAGTTCTAGTTCAGTTCTAGTTCTAGTTCAGTTCTAGTTCAGTTCTAGTTCAGTTCTAGTTCAGTTGTTCAGTTCAGTTCTAGTTCTAGTTCAGTTCTAGTTCAGTTCTAGTTCAGTTCTAGTTCAGTTCTAGTTCAGTTCTAGTTCAGTTCTAGTTCAGTTCTAGCTCAGTTCTAGTTCAGTTCTAGTTCAGTTCTAGTTCAGTTCTAGTTCTGTTCTAGTTCTAGTTCAGTTCTAGTTCAGTTCTAGTTCAGTTCTAGTTCAGTTCTAGTTCAGTTCTAGTTCAGTTCTAGTTCAGTTCTAGTTCAGTTCTAGTTCAGTTCTAGTTTCAGTTCTAGTTCAGTTCTAGTTCAGTTCTAGTTCAGTTCTAGTTCAGTTCTAGTTCAGTTCTAGTTCAGTTCTAGTTCAGTTCTAGTTCAGTTCTAGTTCAGTTCTAGTTCAGTTCTAGTTCAGTTCTAGTTCAGTTCTAGTTCAGTTCTAGTTCAGTTCTAGTCTAGTTCTAGTTCAGTTCTAGTTCAGTTCTAGTTCAGTTCTAGTTCAGTTCTAGTTCATTCTAGCCAAACTGTTTTAATTATGATCAGTGATGTAAGCCAAACTTGGTCTATATTTTAAACTACGATTAAAGCCAAACTTAGGCTACATTTTAGGTTAGATTGAAATCAAATTAAGATTATATGTTTTGAACTACAATTCAAGCCAACATTATACGATATCATTTTTCGCCATATCTGCTCAAAAAACCCTTTTTAAAAATGTTGCAAACTGTAGACAAAAAAGAAATTTCCAGCAAATAACTCGTTTTGAACATAAAAGCTGTTGAAGCAAATACTTTTTTATCCTGATGTTTGTTTTAGTTTTTTTGGCTATAAAGGCAAAAAAACTCAATTGACCAAAAAGTCGTTATAAATTTATATTTCGAAACTGCAAAAAGTATTTTGCCTAAAAAAGTCTATAGAAGTATAGGTAAATATATACACAAAGATGTAAGTATGTATATACAGCATCAGTTGTGGTACAACAACTTAGCAGCATCTACCAATTTTTTTAGTTTAATTTTTTTTATAATTTGCAGTAGTAGTCGCCCGTCGCTTTTGAGTTGAGTTAAGAGTGTACAAAGGCAAGTTTAAAAATTGTTTCAATTTATTTATTTCTTGGGCATATTGTGTATATTGCTGTGCTTTTTTTTCGGTTGATATTTTAAACATGTTTTGTAGCTCCCTAAAAATAAAAACCGGCCGGTCTTATTTTTAGAATAGCATAAAGACTACCAACCACACTGCTGGAGCATTAGTAAATGTTTAAATAAAACTCGTTGCTAGGCCGAAAGTGACTGGCTGGCTTTTTTTTATTGAATGCAATAATTTCTTTTCTTTTTCGATTTTATATATGTACACAACCACGTCAGTTATAAGATAAACTTTTTTGGTGTGTTTTGTTTTTTTATTGTTTGTTAGTAATGTTGTTGTTTTTGCTATTGCTATTGGCAAAAGGTGAAGCTGTTTGTCTTTTCTTGACTGCTGCCGCTGTTGTTCTTAAAGTTGTTGTTCTTTTTGTTCCCCCTCTATATGGCTTTTACTTAACAAAAATTGGAGAAGAAACAAAAAAAAGCTACACACATACCAAACGAAATAACGATCTTAAGACAAACTTCAGACGTGCCAGGCCATGGTAAAGAACAGCAGGCAACATCATCAAACCCATGGTGCACAGTGGTTTGCTAAGGAAATTATTTAAAAAACAATACTTTAGAAAGATTTAATCGCAACAACTATAACTGGGCTAGAACTAAAGTAGAACTGAACTAGCACTGAATACAAACTGAAACTATAACTGAACAAGAAATTATCTACTACTGAACTAGATCTGATCTACAGCTGCACTAGAACTGAACTACGAACTGAACTAGAACTGAACCTATGAACTAGAACTGAACTAGAACTGAACTAGAACTGAACTAGAACTGAACTAGAACTGAACTAGAACTGAACTAGAACTGAACTAGAACTGAACTAGAACTGAACTAGAACTGAACTAGAACTGAACTAGAACTGAACTAGAACTGAACTAGAACTGAACTAGAACTGAACTAGAACTGAACTAGAACTGAACTAGAACTAGAACTAAACTAGAACTGAACTAGAACTGAACTAGAACTAGAACTGAACTAGAACTGAACTAGAACTGAACTAGAACTGAACTAGAACTGAACTAGAACTGAACTAGAACTGAACTAGAACTGAACTAGAACTGAACTAGAACTGAACTAGAACTGAACTAGAACTGAACTAGAACTGAACTAGAACTGAACTAGAACTGAACTAGAACTGAACTAGAACTGAACTAGAACTGAACTAGAACTGAACTAGAACTGAATTAGAACTGAACTAGAACTGAACTAGAACTGAACTAGAACTGAACTAGAACTGAACTAGAACTGAACTAGAACTGAACTAGAACTAAACTAGAACTGAACTAGAACTAGAACTAAACTAGAACTGAACTAGAACTGAACTAGAACTGAACTAGAACTGAACTAGAACTGAACTAGAACTGAACTAGAACTGAACTAGAACTAAACTAGAACTGAACTAGAACTGAACTAGAACTGAACTAGAACTGAACTAGAACTGAACTAGAACTGAACTAGAACTGAACTAGAACTGAACTAGAACTGAACTAGAACTGAACTAGAACTGAACTAGAACTGAACTAGAACTAGAACTAAACTAGAACTGAACTAGAACTGAACTAGAACTGAACTAGAACTGAACTAGAACTGAACTAGAACTGAACTAGAACTGAACTAGAACTGAACTAGAACTGAACTAGAACTCAACTAGAACTGAACTGGAACTGAACTAGAACTGAACTAGAACTGAACTAGAACTGAACTAGAACTGAACTAGAACTGAACTAGAACTGAACTATAACTGAACTAGAACTGAACTAGAACTGAACTAGAACTAGAACTGAACTAGAACTAGAACTGAACTGAACTAGAACTGAACTGAACTAGAACTGAACTAGAACTGAACTAGAACTGAACTAGAACTAAACTAGAACTGAACTAGAACTGAACTAGAACTGAACTAGAACTGAACTAGAACTACACTAGAAGAGCTTCAATCCAAGTTCCAAATAGTCTAAGTTTGGCTTCAATCTGGCTCAAATACATATAACATGGATCTATGTAGATAAAGTCTAAGACTATCTTGAATTGTGACTCTAATTATAGTCTAAGTTTGGCTCTAATCTGAACTCTAAATAGAAACAAATTATGTTCTTCAATCGAGACTTGAATATGTTAAAGTTTTGGTTGCAATCGTAGTTCAAATATAGTGTAATTTTGGCTTCAATCTAGGCTCAAAATATAGTTTAGGCTTGTATAAGTTCTAGCCCTAAATAAAGTTTGAGTTGAACTTTAATCACTGCTTAGAAAACTTTTCAAAGAAGTCTATTTAAGACACTGTCTTCATCTTCCCTGACTGGCAGCAGCAGCAACAGCACAATCCAGCCAGCAACAAAACAACCCATTTAAAAACTGAGCTCAATTTGTGAGTTTGTTCATTTAGACGTTGAATTTTTTTTTTGTCTTTCTTTCCTTCTTTCTTTTCTTTTCGTATTGTTTTTTTTTTTTTTTTTGTATATAAACTCTTGTGTTTCGATTTTTGTACGTTTTGTGACTTGGCCCAGCATCTCTTTTGCGTAAAAATTTCATAAAATGAAAACTCAAGGGGTACAGTTTCGTTGTAACTGAAAAAGTTTAAAAATACTGACTTTTTTTTTAAGGGGGAAAAGATTTGATTGTTCTTATTTTTAAGTTAAATGAAAATTTTATTGTTTAAACGTGTTAGTACTTTTGTGTTCTTAATGTTTTGTTTTACATTTTGACCTTAACATTAAGAGTTTATGTTTAGAAAATGTATATATTTTTTTTGTTGGTTTTAGTTGCTTTAGATTTAATTTTAAAGCAAGTGTTAATTTGTACTTTAAATGTTAAGACCTTGTCCTATATTTTTGTTATTATTATTTTTGCTAAAAATATACCTACAATGCTGTTAATTTAGTTTGGAATTTTGTTGAAAATTATATTTAGTTCTCACTTTCTTTTAAAGTTTAGTTTTTTGAACAAAAGTGAGGTGTTAAAAGATTTTTAAAGAAATTTTTTTTTTAAGTTTCGCAAAAGCGTGTGGTTTCGACCACTAATTCTTTTTAAATCTATTATAGTTTTATATTTTACATAATTTCATTTAAATCTTTTAAATTTCTATTAATTGTTTGCTGTCAATTTCACCATAAATTTTGTTTCAAACCAGTTTAAAACGTTTTTTTTTTTTGCTGTTTCAACAAGAACTTGGCAAAAAAAACTTAATAAAAAAAATTTACATATTTACTATATATTTTTAATGAATTCCAAAAAATTCGTAACAAATCATCTAATTTAAACACAAGTTTGCATTTAAATTATTTCATTTCAATACCCGTTACTTTTCTCTCTTTTCAACCTATGAATCATTAACTTGCCTTTTAAATAAAATGTCTAATAAATTAATAAACTTATACATATTTACATATGTATGTATGTTTATACATACATAACAATTACATTATTATTATTTTCTATGAGTCAAGTTTCCTTCTTTTGAAAATTTCAAAAAACAAATTCAGATTTCTTAATAAAATCTTAATTGTACATTGATTTTTTCAAATGCCGGATATTATAGTTTAAAAAAATTTAGATTTGTTTAAGACATTGAAAGCTGCATTAGCACAAAACAACAAAAAAAAAAAAGATCCGTTAACAATAAAAAGTTAATGAAATAATTATAATAATTATAACTTAGTCTAAGTTAGAGTCTAAAACTAACTCCGTATATAGTCTAAGTATGTCTTTATTAATAGCTTGTAATATAGTTCAAATTTGGCTTCAATCCTAGCTCTAAACTCAGTTTAAAAATGGCTTCATTCGTGGCTTCAAACATAGTGCTAAATATAGTCTAAGTTTGTTTTGAATCATAGCTCTAAATATAGTCTAAGTTTGGCTTTAATCTAAATAAACTTAAAGATTGTCGTCAATCATATCTCCCAGTACAGTCTAAGTTTGGCTTCAGTCTTAGCCCAATATATGGAATAAGTTTGGCTTTAATCTAAGCTCTAAATATAGTGTAAGTTTGACTTTACTTAAAACTCTCAATATAGTCTAAGTTTGGGTTCATTTATAGCTCTCAATATAGTCTAAGTTTGTCTTCATTTATAGTTCTTAACATATAAGCTAAGTTTGCCTTCAATCTAAGCTTTTAATGTAGTCTAAGTTTGGCTTCAAATCTAGTTCTAAATAAAGTCTATGTTTGGCTTCAATCTTAGCCGAAAATATAGTCTTAGTTTGGCGTTAATCATAACTCTCAATATAGTCTAAGTTTGGACTCATTCATAGCTGTCAATAACGTTTAAGTTTGTCTTCAATCTTAGATCTAAATAAAATCTAAGTTTGGCTTCGTTCATACCTCTCAATAACGTATAAGTATGAATTAAATCCTTTAATCTAAATAAAGTCTAAGTTTGGCTTTAATCTAAGCTCTAAGTTTGCCTTCAATCTTAGTTGAAAATATAGTATAAGTTTGGTTTTAATTTAAGATCTAAATACAGTCAAAGTTTGGCCTTAATCGTAGCTCTCCATAACATCTAAGTTTGGCTTCAATCTAAGTTTGGTTTCAATCTTAGTTTTCAATAAAGTCTAAGTATGGTTTAAATCTTTAAATATAGACTTATATTGGCTTCAAAACTAGTTTTAAACAAAGTCTATATCTGACTTCATTCATAGCTTTATATATAATCTAAGTTTAGCTTCAATCTCAGACGAAAATCTAGTCTAAGTTTGCTTTAATCATCTCTTCAAATATAGTCTAAGTTTGACCTCATTCATAACTCTCAATAACGTCTAAGTTTGGCTTTAATCCTAGATCTAAATAAAGTCTATGTTTGGCTCCATTTATAACTCTCATAACATCGTAAGTTTGGCTTCAATTCTAGATCTAAATAAAGTCTAAGTTTGGCTTCAATCGAAACTCTAAGTTGGTTTCAATCTTAGGGTCTTATGGTCTAAACTTGGCTTTAATCTAATATATACATATAGTCAAAATTTGGCTTCAATCGTAGTTGTACAGTTCTAGTTCAGTTCTAGTTCAGTTCTAGTTCAGTCTAGTTCAGTTCTAGTTCAGTTCTAGTTCAGTTCTAGTTCAGTTCTAGTTCAGTTCTAGTTCAGTTCTAGTTCAGTTCTAGTTCAGTTCTAGTTCAGTTCTAGTTCAGTTCTAGTTCAGTTCTAGTTCAGTTCTAGTTCAGTCGAGTTCAGTTTCTAGTTCAGTTCTAGTTCAGTTCTAGTTCAGTTCTAGTTCAGTTCTAGTTCAGTTTCTAGTTCAGTTCTAGTTCAGTTCTAGTTCAGTTCTAGTTCAGTTCTAGTTTCAGTTCTAGTTCAGTTCTAGTTCAGTTCTAGTTCAAGTTCTAGTTCAGTTCTAGTTCAGTTCTAGTTCAGTTCTAGTTCAGTTCTAGTTCAGTTCTAGTTCGTTCTAGTTCAGTTCTAGGTCAGTTCTAGTTCAGTTCTAGTTCAGTTCTAGTTCAGTTCTAGTTCAGTTCTAGTTCAGTTCTAGTTCAGTTCTAGTTCAGTTCTAGTTCAGTTCTAGTTCAGTTCTAGTTCAGTTTCTAGTTTCAGTTCTAGTTCAGTTCTAGTTCAGTTCTAGTTCAGTTCTAGTCAGTTCTAGTTCAGTTCTAGTTCAGTTCTAGTTCAGTTCTAGTTCAGTTCTAGTTCAGTTCTAGTCAAGTTCTAGTTCAGTTCTAGTTCAGTTCTAGTTCAGTCTAGTTAGTTCTAGTTCAGTTCTAGTTCAGTTCAGTTCGTTCTAGTTCAGTTCTAGTTCAGTTCTAGTTCAGTTCTAGTTCAGTCTAGTTTCAGTTCTAGTTCAGTTCTAGTTAGTTTCTAGTTCAGTTCTAGTTCAGTTCTAGTTCCAGTTCTAGTTCAGTTTTCAGTTCTAGTTCAGTTCTAGTTCAGTTCTAGTTCCAGTTTCTAGTTCAGTTCTAGTTCAGTTCTAGTTCAGTTCCTAGTTCAGTTCTAGTTCAGTTCTAGTTCAGTTCTAGTTCAGTTCTAGTTCAGTTCTAGTTCAGTTCTAGTTCAGTTCTAGTTCAGTTCTAGTTCAGTTCTAGTTCAGTTCTAGTTCAGTTCTAGTTCAGTTCTAGTTCAGTTCTAGTTAGTTCTAGTTTAGTTTCAGTTCTAGTTCAGTTCTAGTTCAGTTCTAGTTCAGTTCTAGTTCAGTTCTAGTTCAGTTCTAGTTCAGTTCTAGTTCAGTTCTAGTTCAGTTCTTTCTAGTTCAGTTCTAGTTCAGTTCTAGTTCAGTTCTAGTTCAGTTCTAGTTCAGTTCTAGTTCAGTTCTAGTTTCAGTTCTAGTTCAGTTCTAGTTCAGTTCTAGTTCAGTTCTAGTTCAGTTCTAGTTCAGTTCTAGTTCAGTTCTAGTTCAGTTCTAGTTCAGTTCTAGTTCAGTTCTAGTTCAGTTCTAGTTCAGTTCTAGTTCAGTTCTAGTTCAGTTCTAGTTCAGTTCTAGTTCAGTTCTAGTTCAGTTCTAGTTCAGTTCTAGTTCAGTCTAGTTCAGTTTCTAGTTCAGTTCTAGTTCAGTTCTAGTTCAGTTCTAGTTCAGTTCTAGTTCAGTTCTAGTTCAGTTCTAGTCAGTTCTAGTTCAGTTCTAGTTCAGTTCTAGTTCAGTTCAGTTCAGTTCTAGTTCAGTTCTAGTTCAGTTCTAGTTCAGTTCTAGTTCAGTTCTAGTTCAGTTCTAGTTCAGTTCTAGTTTAGTTCAGTTCTAGTTCAGTTCTAGTTCAGTTCTAGTTCAGTTCTAGTTCAGTTCTAGTTCAGTTCTAGTTCAGTTCTAGTTCAGTTCTAGTTCAGTTCTAGTTCAGTTCTAGTTCAGTTCTAGTTCAGTTCTAGTTCAGTTCTAGTTCAGTTCTAGTTCTTCAGTTCTAGTTCAGTTCTAGTTCAGTTCTAGTTCAGTTCTAGTTCAGTTCTAGTTCAGTTCTAGTTCAGTTCTAGTTCAGTTCTAGTTCAGTTCTAGTTCAGTTCTAGTTCAGTTCTAGTTCAGTTCTAGTTCAGTTCTAGTTCAGTTCTAGTTCAGTTCTAGTTCAGTTCTAGTTCAGTTCTAGTTCAGTTCTAGTTCAGTTCTAGTTCCAGTTCTAGTTTCAGTTCTAGTTCAGTTCTAGTTCAGTTCAGTTCAGTTCTAGTTCAGTCTAGTTCAGTTCTGTTTCAGTTCTAGTTCAGTTCTAGTCAGTTCTAGTTCAGTTTTAGTTCAGTTCTAGTTCAGTTCTAGTCAGTTCTAGTTCAGTTCTAGTTCAGTTCTAGTTAGTTCTAGTTTCAGTTCTAGTTCAGTTCTAGTTCAGTTCTTAGTTCAGTTCTAGTTTTCAGTTCTAGTTTCAGTTCTAGTTCTAGTTCCAGTTCTAGTTCAGTTCTAGTTCAGTTCTAGTTCAGTTCTAGTTTCAGTTCTAGTTCATTCTAGTTCAGTTCTAGTTCAGTTCTAGTTCAGTTCTAGTTTTAGTTCTAGTTCTAGTTCAGTTCTAGTTCAAGTTCTAGTTCAGTTCTAGTTCAGTTCTAGTGTCAGTTCTAGTTCATTCTAGTTCAGTTCTAGTTCAGTTCTAGTTCAGTTCTAGTTAGTTCTAGTTCAGTTCTAGTTCCAGTTCTAGTTCAGTTCTAGTTCAGTTCTAGTTCAGTTCTAGTTCAGTTCTAGTTCAGTTCTAGTTCAGTTCTAGTTCAGTTCTAGTTCAGTTCTAGTTCAGTCTAGTTCAGTTCTAGTTCAGTTTCTAGTTCGTTTAGTTCAGTTCAGTTTTAATTCCATCTCCAAATATAGTCAAAATTTGTTTACCTTCATAGCTTTAAATATGGTCCTAGTTTATATTTAAACCTAGCTCTAAATATATTTTATGTTTAGCTTCAATGAGAGTCTAAGTTTAGCTTTAATCATCTATCTAAATATAATAGAAGTTTGTCTTTTATTTCGCACCGGAAATTTCGATTATTTAATTCTTTCAAAATTTCCAAAATTTCTTTAAATTAATCTCTTTAAACCTCAAAAATATAATCTATTAAATGATTATTTGTATAACCTAAAACAACATTATTTAAGTAACAAACCTCTTTTTTTTCTCCATCTTTCTACACACATCATACATGACTTTCAACCGTAACCATTATAAATTGTTAAACAAAAAGAAAACAATATATAAAAAAATTGATTAAAACAAAATTTCGAAAAAAAACCCTTGATTTCTTTCATTAAACTCAAATGTTTTGTAATAAATTACAAGAAAATGTTATTCATTTAAATGAAATTTTAAACAAAAACAACACAAAGAGTAAAAGGCAAAAAAAAAAAAATAAAAGATTTTTGTTTAATTACATTATTGACCAAGAGATGCTGTAGAGATGTAAATATGTGTGTATGTATACATACATAAATGTTTGTCTAAAGGTAGTAGTTGTTTTTGTATGTAAAAAGTGTATAACCCGTGTTGTAGGCTTAAGTAAATAACATATATTTGTACAGTGTTTTTAGGTATATAAAGCAAGTATTTACTATAGAGTTATATAGTTGTGTATATATTTATTTTGAACTTATATGATTTGAGTGCCTTGTATATGAAACCTTTACTGGTTGTTGGAGATTTAAGAAAATTGTTATTTTATGAAACAAAAAGGTATTTTTCTTTGTAGCATCATAAACAAGCCAAAGAACTACATACAAAAAAAAAGAGATACATTATACTTAAGATTCAGTAAAATGCAATTAAAGGAATGTATTCTTTAGTTTTAGAAACGTAGCTCTTAAAATAGTCGTTAGTTTTTCCATAATCATAGCTGAATGTAGTGTCATTTTAACTTCTAGTTAAAGTTGTGAATATAATGAATATAGTTTAAGATAGGTTTGAATTTTAGCTCATATACAGTCTAAGTTAGGCTTCACTCATAGTTCTAAATATAGTCGCAGTTTGGCTTTAATAGAAAATACAGTCTAATCTTAGCTTTAATCGTAGCTCATATAGTCTAAGCTAGGCTTTAATCATAATCTTTAATGCAAGATCTAAATACAGTCAATTCTTAGCTTTAATCGTAGCTCATATACAGTCTAAGTTAGGCTTTAATCATAGTTTTAGATATAGTCGAAGTTTGACTTTAATACAAGATCTAAATACAGTCTAATCTTAGCTTTAATCGTACCCCTTAATAGGTTTTAATTGTAGCTCATATACAGTCTAAGTTAGGATTTAATCATAGTTCTAAATATAGTCGCAGTTTGGCTTTGATAGAAAATCGAAATACAGTCTAAGCTTATCTTTAATCATAGCTCATATACAGACTAAGTTAGGCTTTAATCATAGTTCTAAATATAGTCGAAGTTTGGCTTTAATGGAAGATCTAAAAACAGTCTAAGCTTGGCTTCAATCACAGCTCTCAATGTAGTCTTAGTTTGAAGTTAATCGTATTTCTAAATATAATCTAAGCTTAGCTCAAAATATATTTTAAGTTTAGCTTCAATCTTAGCTTTAAAAATACAATCTAAGTTTGACCTAAGCTCTCATTATAGTTTGTAAGGCTTTAATCATAAATCAAATATAGTCTAAGTTTGACTATAACAATATATACGAATTTTCGCTTTAATCGTAGCTTTAAATATCCTCTAAATTTAGCTTTAATTGTAAGTCTAAGCTTAAACTAAGTTTGACTCTAATCTTAGCTCTGAATATAGTCTTAGTTTGGCTTCAATTGCAGCTCTAAATGTAGTCAAAATTGGGCATTAACCTTAATTCTCAATATAATCTATGTTTGGCTTTAAACTTAGCTCTTAACAAAGTCTAAGATTAGCCTTAATTGTAGGTCTAAGCTTAAACTAAATTTGATTCTAATCTTAGCTCTGAATATAAGTTTAGCTTCAATCGCAGCTCTAAATATAGTCTTAATTTGACTTTAGTCTTAGTTCTTAATATAGTCTATGTTTGACTTTAATTGTAGCTCTAAATAGCATCTAAGTATAGCTTTAATTGTAGTTATAAGTTTAAACTAAGTTTGACTCTAACCTTAGCTCTAAATATAGTCTTAGTTTGGCTTCAATGGCAGCCTAAATATAGTCAAAATTGTGCTGTAATTTTAGTTCTCAATATAGTCTAAGTTTGGCTCTAAACTTAGCTCTTAATAAAGTCTAAGATTAGCTTCAATTGTAGGCCTAAGTTTAAACTAAGTTTGACTTTAACCTTAGTTCTAAATATAGCCTTAGTATGGCTTCAATCGCAGCTATAAGTATGGTCTAAATTAGGCTTTAACCTTAGTTCTCAATATAGTCTAAGTTTGGCTTTAAACTTAGCTCTTAATAAAGTCTAAGTTTAGCTTTAATTGTAGGCCTAAGTTTAAACTAAGTTTGACTTTAACCTTAGCACTGAATATAGTCTTAGTTTGGCTTCAATCGCAGCTCTAAGTCCGGTTTAAATTGGGCTTTAACCTTAGTTCTCAATATAGTCTAAGTATGGCTTTAAACTTAGCTCTTAATAAAGCCTTAGTTTGGTTGTTATCTTTGCTATAAGTTTGGCTTTAATCGTAGCTTCATATATAGTCTGTGTTCGGCTTTATATCTCGCTCTTAATATAGTCTAAGTTTGGTTCTAATTACAGTTATGGTACTGCAGCTATAAGTATGGTCTAAATTGGGCTTTAACCTTAGTTCTTAATGTAGTCTAAGTTTGGCTTTAATCTTAGCTCTTAATAAAGTCCAAGTTTAGCTTTAATTGTTGGCCTAAGTTTAAACTAAGTTTGACTTTAACCTTAGCTCTAAATATAGTCTTAGTTTGGCTTCAATCGCAGCTCTAAGTCTGGTTCAAATTGGGCTTTAACCTTAGTTCTCAATATAGTATAAGTATGGCTTTAAACTTAGCGCTCAATATTGCCTTAGTTTGGTTGTAATCTTAGATGTAAGTAGAATTATATATAGTCTAAGTTCGGCTTTAAACCTCGCTATTAATATAGTATAAGTTTGGTTCTAAATACAGTCTATGTTAGACTTTCTTCGTAGCTCTAAATACAATCTTAGTTTGGATTTAATTGTAGCTAAAACTAAAGTCTATGTTTGGATTTAATTGTTGCCCTAACGATAGTTTAATTTTCGTTTAAATCGTTTCTCTAAACATAGTCTAAGTGCGGCTTTAAACCTAGCTCTAAATATAGTCTACATTTACCTTAGTCGTAGTTTTAATTATGGCCTAGATTTGGCTTTATTCATAGCGCTAAATATAGTTCTAGTTTGCTATCAATCTTAGTTCTTAATATAACCTTAGTTTACCTTTAATCTACTGCTTAAATACAAATCTCAAAATCTACATCTATAAAGATTTAAATCTTTTAAATATCTCTATACAACACAACTTGCTTCATTGTTGTTGTTTTATATAGAAAAGTATGAACCCTCTACTCTCTATATAACTTCACATACTAGCTGATGTTTTAATGATGCTGTTGGTTTGCAACCATGTTTGCTAGTCAGTTGTTGTAGCCAGTCCAAGTGTATGTATACATATTGTTGCCTTTTACTGGCAATAGTCGTTAATCGTTTCCAATGACCCTTGGCTTAACACAAAAAAAAACAACATACTTACATATAAAAGGACATACAATACAATCAAGAAAACGTAGAAGCAAAGCAAACGAAAAAAAATGCCTTAAGAGCATATTTCAGGAAAAGGCATGTGGCCAAGACGCCTACCTGTACCTTTAACAACACCAGTGATTTGTGTGTGTCTGTCTGTTTTATACTAAAGTATTTAAGGTGCCTGCTATATAAGAAGACAATCATGATGAGGATGATGGTGATTCTTTTTTTTTAGTAAAAGGCAACAGGTAACTTAAGATCACCACCAAATGTTAACATGTTTAAATATAAAGAATCGTTACTTTTTCTTTAGTTTTTGTTCTTCTACCTTTTCTTAATGTTGTTATTGTTGCTGTTGGCCGTCTTATGTATGTTTTTTAAGCAATTTAACATTGGTGCAACCGGCTATACAAGACACAGCAGCAGCAGCCGCATGCAGTTTAAAGATTGTTTAAAAAAAATGTTGAATTAACAACCAGAATCTTTTTTAATGGCATGTTATGTCTGATTCTTTATACAAGGGGGTGATTGTTTTTTGTTGTTGTTGCAGTTGTTGCTTTCTTGACTCTTAATAAATTTTAAAGGGAAATATGAGATAAAAGTTAAAAGAATAGTTGTTTTTACAACAACAAATATCATAGTTTTAAAATCAATTACTTTTATAGTTTAAATAGGTTTAAGTGATGGGAATAAATAGGCAAAAATCGGTTATAATTTAAAAATTAAAAAAATAAAAAGGAACTATACTTTTAGTAAGGAAAAGAGACCTACGTTTAAAGTTAAACTAAGACTATATTTCAAGCTTCGATTAAAGCTTAACTTAGGATTTACTTAGAGCTGAGTTTTAAGCTAAACTTAGACCTTATTTAAAGCCAAGATTTAAGTTAAGCTGGGGCTATATTTAGAGCTAGAATTAAGGCTTAACTCAGGTTATGTTTAGAGCTAAGATATAAGCTAAACTTAGATCATGTTTAAAGCTAAGTATGGAACTAAAATAAGATTATCATTAGAGATAGGATTGAAGCTAAACTGAGTCCACAATTTGAGCAACAATTGAGCAAAATTCATACTATATTTAGAGTTACTAACGCTATATATATAGAGCATCGATTGAAGCTAAACTCAGACCATATTTTGACCTATGATTGAAAGTAAACAAAGATTGTAGTTACGAGCTATGTTTGAAGCTAAAGTAAGACTAATTGAGAGTTAAACAGAGATTATATTCAGAATTACGATTGACGTTAAGCTTAGATTGTATTGGGACTACGATTCAAGCTAAACGTATACTATTTACAACTACTACTAAAGAAGATAATAAGAACCACAATTGGAGCTAAATTGGAGCATCAACTAGAGATACGACAGAAGCTTAATTCAGATCATACTTGGAGCTATATTTGAGGCTAAAATGAGACTATATAAAAGCTAAACTGAAACTATAATAAGATCTATGACTAAAGCAATATCTTCAGCTAGGATTGAAGCTAAACTGAGGCCATATTTAGAGCTCCGATTACAGCTAAACTGTGACTATATTCAAACTAAATTGAGACTACATTAGAGCTATGATTGAAACTAAACTGAGACTAAGAACTACGATTGAAGGTAAACGGTGACTAATTAGGAGTTAAACAGAGACTATATAAAGAGTTACGATTGAAGCTAAACGGGGACTAATTAAGATTTATAAAGGAACTAAATAAAAAGCTACGATTGAAGCTAAACCGAGATTGTATTGGAGCCACGATTCAAACTAGACGTAGACCATTTACAGCTATTATTTAAGACTATGATTAGAACCACTATTGAAGCTTAACTGAGGCTTTTTTAGAGATATAATTGAAGCTTAAGACTGACTATATTTAGAGCTAAACTGAATATATATTAAGATCTACGATTAAAGATAAACTGAGACTATAATTAGAGCTAAACTCACATCATATTTAAAGCTACGATTAAAGCTAAACGAATACTAGGATTGAAGCTAAACCAAGATTATTTTAAAGCTGATCAGAGACTATATTTGGAGCTAAGATTGAAACTAAACTGATCAAGGATTGAAGCTAAACTGAGAATATATTTAGAGCTAATGACCTACTTTTGAAGCTAAACTGAGACTTCATTTAGAGCTGCGTTTGAAGCTAAACTGAGACTATATTAAGATCAACGATTGAAGCGAAACTTAGCGCTAAACTGAGACTATATTTTAAGCAAAGTTTGAAGCTAAACTGAGACTATATTTGAGCTAAAATTAAACTTGAAAAGGACCTACGATTAAAACTGTAATTGGATGGTTCGAATTATTCTATAAAGAGGCATACGATTAGAGCTAAAATTTGTCTAGAGAAAGAACGATGATTGCAGTTATAATTGGCCTATAAAGAGGCTTTCTATGGATAAGATTTAAGACGAAGATTTTGTCCAAAAATTTTATTATAAAATGGCCTTCGATTTGAGCTGCAGTTGGTCTGTATGAATAAGAATGATTACAGCTCAAATTGATCTATAAAGAGGCTTACGATTAGAGGTAAGATTGATCTACAAAAAGGATCTATTATTAGATTATAAACAGACCAAATTGATCTACAAAAAGTGCACTGATTGAAGGCAAATTTGGACTATAAAGAGGTCTACGTTTGGAGCTAAAATTGATCTACAAAAAGATCTATGATTTCAACTAAAATTAGATTATAAAGATAGCTAAAATAGATCTATAAAAATTGCAATGATTTGAGTCAAAATTGATCTATAAATAGACCTACGCTTTGAGCTAAAATTGGTCTACAAGAAGTTGGACGATTACAGCATAAGTTGGAATATTAAGAGATCTACGATTTCAGCAATCTTAGCTACAGTCGAACCTACAAAAAGATCTATGATTACAGTTAAAAACAGATTATAAAGAAACCTAAAAAAATAGCAATGATTGAAGTCAAAATTGGTCTATAAATAGACCTACGTTTAGAGCTAAAATTGGTCCAAAAGAACAACAATAATTATAGCTAAAGTTGAAATATAAAGTGGTCTACGATTACTGCTAAGATTGGTCTATAAAGTGATCTATGATTACAGTTAAAAATAGATTATAAAGAGACTTTAAATTGGACTATAAAGAGACCTATGTTTAAAGCTAAAATAGGTCTAAAAGAAGAATGATTACTTGGTCCACAAGAACTGCAATAATTATGGCTAAAGTTGAAATATAAAGTGGTCTACGATTACTGCTAAGATTGGTCTATAAAGTGATCTATGATTACAGTTAAAAATAGATTATAAAGAGACTTTAAATTGGACTATAAAGAGACCTATGTTTAAAGCTAAAATAGGTCTACTTCCACAAAAATAACAATAATTGCACTTGAATTCGACCAGATTAAAGCTGAAATTATAAAACTTAAATAGAATATTGAGTTCAACAGAAATTTTACTATAAAAAGACCTGCAATTAGAGAAAACAGTCGAGCAGCAATAGATCTTCGATTAGAACTAATATTTGTATCCTAAAGACCTACAATTACAACTAAAATTATTTCCCCAAAGAGTAAATTTATCTTTATTAAAAAAATATATATATATTTTTATCAATTTATGTACTAAATCAGAAAAAAAAAGAATAATTACAGCGAAAATATACAATTAAAATAATTGAACCTCTTCAATAGAATACCATTTCGAAGAATTTTTCTCCTTAAATGTTTTTCTACGCTCAACAATATTATACAATAAGGCGGCCACTGTTTCCAATTCGACAATTTCACGTTTATAACTCTGAATCAATTCATGCCATTTGTATAGAATTTCCATTAATTCAATATCTTTGGATAAGGCTAATTTTTGAAAATGTGAATTAAGAAAAACACCAAACCAACGCATTAATTGCAATTCATAATCACTGCTGCAGTTATAGAGAGAGGGACGTTCTTCGATCAGTGATAGTTGGGGTGTTATTAGCATATTATATAAATGTTGTAATATCAATAGGATTTTATTATATTCTATATCATTTCTAATGTGTACCGCAATGGCTTCAGCATCAAAGGAACATTGCAAGAGTATATTTAAGATGTCTAAAGCTTCTGTGGGGGAGTTATGGGTGGTGGGTTTTTCCGCTAATAAATCTAAATTGGGATAGGGTTTTGCTGTGGCATCTGATTCTATTTGAAAATCAACTTCCATGTGTTTATTTGTTTTACCATTCGTTAGGTTTTTAGTGGGTTCGTCTTCGTGATTTAGTGCTGCAATTGTTGTTATATTTGTTAATAAGTAATTTAAAGTTTTCGAAAGTATTTTCTCCGATATATTTTGATAACGTTTCAGACATACTCCTATATCTTGCAATAAATTGGCTTTTATTAACACGGTCAATAGTTTTTCTGTTATTTCATGTTCACTGGCTCCTGCCTTTTCCAGTTGTTTGGCAATAAGTTGTATTTCTGGACTAATAAAACCATTATCATTGTAGTTAGCCATTAGGGAAATTTGTACATCATCTAAAGGCTGTTCCACCTGATTTACTTCAACATGTAAATTTAATTGTTTTAAGGAATTTAGATCCTTATCGAATTCCTTGCTGTTTAGAAAAGCCACAAATTTACCATCAGCTTCCTTTATATCTTTATCATTTGTTTTGCTGTTCTTTACATTAAATGGCTCATAATCATTACTGTACTGTAGGCAATCTTCTAAAAAGGCTTCTTCATTGATGTGTATATCTTCCAAAGCTGGCTGATAATCGTGTCCCACTTGTGTGCCCACCAATTCAGATAAAACTTCTTTTAGTACTCGATATTTAACCACCGAAAGATTTTGTCCCATAGCCAAGAGTATATGTTCATCGATAGACCAAAGTTGTGAAAAGTTGAAGTAGACTTTAAAAAATTGTTTAGTTTTGATAACTTTGTATTGGGTATTGTAGAGTAAAAGAGAGGCTCCCTCTTGGCCATGATTGGCTCCATAAATGGCTACAAAATGTTTGGATATACCCAATACGGAGAGTGGAGTATCAACTTTAAGTTGTGTCAGCATTGATACAAAATTACCAGGAGAACGACTAGGTTCTATGTCATCGGCAAGACTGAGAAGGAATATACGTTTGTCAGACCCTAGAAGGAGGAGATAAAGATTGAAAATCAATAAATAGAGATTTAAAAACAATGCAAAAAGGAGATGTTATGATAAATTAATCACTTACATATTGTTAACAAAACCGGTGTACCATCACCCTCTATAACCGCCGCACCAGCTACATGAACATCTAAAACACCTCTTTTCAAATTGAAACGTTTCGTCTGAATCTCTACACCTTCTCCCTGATCCAAAGGTACACGCACCAAGTGATAATCACCAGTTTTAGTATTACGTTCAAAATAAGTTAAAATACGTTGACCATTCGATAATTTTTGTATATTAAGATCGGAGAATATCAAACTAGAAAACAATTCGGTTGGTTGAGGAGCCCCAATATCAGCTTTACGCGATTCAATGGCCGATTGTAAAGATTCACAAGAGCCATCTGAATACAAAACATAAGTATCACAATCATCTGCCACCAAATCGGCTATACTTTTTTGGAACTAAAAAAAATCATAGAAATTATTAATATTTAATATAAAATAATAAACTTTTTTTAGTTACCTTTAACTTTTTGCACTTATTAACATCTTTGGTGGTATCATCCCATAATCTAAGAAACTTGTTGGCAAATACACCCACATATTTTTCAGTTTTCCTATCATACACCACTTTGGAGGATAGCTTTTCCAATACAGACCAGCTTTTTAGTTGTTTTTGGGTGGAAATCTTTAAATGTAAAACAAATAAATTTATTTTTAATCACAAATTTACACATGTCCCCAGAAATACCTTGAATATTATGATAATGTTTTTGCCCAATGTTGTTATACTATTGCCTTCTTCTTTGTCCGGTGATATGCCCAGAAAGTCTTTGGGTTCTGGTATGGGACATAAATTATAATATGTTATAAATTTTGTCATTTTTTTCTAGTTAGAAATTTGTAAATTAATATTTTCTTTAAAAATTATTTATGAATTAAAGCAAAGAAACCAGCCGCACGTGTTTGTAGTTTGTTTACAATTTTTTTTCTTCTAACAGAGTTGCACTTTTGTAAACATATGTTTTGAAAATAGTGCGTTTTTACACGACAAAGCAAAATACACAGCAAAAAAACAGTAATATAAAACTAAAGGTTTTTAAACAATAAAAACAAAATCTAAAAAAAGAAAGCAATTTTGATTAAGATATCCAAATATTTTCTAATTTTCTTAATAATTAGCCAAATAAGGCATAATTTTTTAATATCCCCACTAATTAAAGTGCTTTACTAAAAAAACGCTAACTTGTTACTTAAAAACGCTTATATATATTAAAAAAATTAACACATTTGCAACACTAACATTAGCTGACGTTTATTATTGCAATTGTTTTCGTTCTTTATATTTTGGTCGTCATATTCCTTGAGAAAACCACAAGAAAATTTCACAAATTTTGGCCAAAAAAATGGGTGGCAAAACAAAACAGACGCAACGTACTAAAAATAATGCCAAGGTAAGTCCATAACATTACAAAAAACTTTCTAAATTCATTAAAAATTTCCATTTTAAACCAGCCTTCAAGCAGTGCCCGCAGTGCGGAATTACTGGGTTCAGCTCCTACATTTGTAGGTTTTTCGGCACACTCCGATTTTGGTATAATACCCTTTGCACCGGGTTTTACCACAGCCGAACAGATGCCCGAAACATTTGATGCCAGCATAAGTCCTCAATATCAGTTGACCATGAAGAAGCTGTCAAAGAAAGATCCCATGACTAAGAAAAAAGCTTTACAGGAATTTATTGATTTAATTAATGCATCCGAAATGGAAGAACTGAAAATGATTTTGCCTTTATGGCCAAAATTCTATCACAATCTGGCTGTTGATCCCGAACACAATGTACGTGAACTAACACAGACTGTTCTGCAGCTGCTGGTGTCTAAGTGTAAAAAGGCGGTAGCTCCCTATCTAAAGCAATTGGTACCTGTGTGGTTATCCAGTCAATTTGATAATTATGCTCCCGCCGCTTCTATAGCCAGTATTTCGTTTAGTGATACCTTTGCCAACAATGCCAATCGTACGCGTGAAGTTTGTCTGCATTGTCAAAGTGAGATTTTGGAATATGTTTTGCGTAATTTAACATTTCATACGGCTTCTACTTTGTCAACCGGCAAAAGTCTTACACCCGAAGAAGCGGAGCAGAAGTATCAACGTGTTGTTATGTGCAGTTTAAAGGAGCTTTCCTTTTTTGTGGAACACACTATGGAGGCAGAGGATCAAACACAAATACTCGAAGGTTTGAAGAAGTTGTTGAATCATCAAAAGTTTTGGAGTTTTGCCAAGAATAAGCTGAATGCTATCAAGTATGTATGAGATTCAATTAGAAACGAGTCTGGTCTGTAGTCTATGCTATTGTCCAGACTATAGACCAGACTATAGATCAAACTTTAATCTACACTACGGACTAGACTATGGTCTACAATATGGACTCGACTGTAGTATGATGGTTTAAAATTTAACAAATTTTTTCTTTACTTCCAGAGCTGCTTGGTTTGAATTAATGTATCACTTACTACAAAGTCCCAAACAACAGGAAATTTTTGCCACACAAAAAACACAAATGACAACAATAGCTTTTCAAAATATTGATGAATCCGATCCTCTAGTAGCTCCTCATGTTTGGGGTTGCATTTTGCTAATACAAACAAATTACAAGGATTGGTAAGTTTCTCTCTTAAATCTCTTAAATATTTAATATATTTCCATTAAACCTTTAAACCCATTTACAGGCATCAAACAATAGATTTTCATAAAAATGTTTGGCCTAAACTTACTCATCTACTGCGTAATGCCTTTAATCGTAATGCTCATGCTATATGTCCCAATATATTACCATTCTTCTCACAATTAATACATGTCACCTCCGATATGCAGGAATATCATAATTTAATAAAGCAATTTTTCGACAATATTAGAGATGTTATTACAATGGAAATCCATACCAATAATACCTCAATGCAGGACAATAAATGATTATAAAGACCTATTTTGAATGTCTGCGTTATATAATACAAAAAATCTATAATAAAAAGGATAACACTGTAGAGGAAGAGAAAACTTTGGTACTACAATTACTGGAAGAGAATATAGTAAAACCTATTAAATGGTTCTTAACCGGAGATGATAGTTTAATAACCAAATACTTCTTCCAACAAACCTCTACATTGGTAGCTTTCTTTGACAAACAGTCGGCTAATTGCTCTTTATATCAACAATTATTGGAGAAATTTTGGTGTTTATTATTCACCCTCATACCCGAAGAACTTAATAAACCAGATGTTAGTGAAATATATTTGGAACATGTCATAGAACTTATCAATGATATGTATGTGGCAAAGCCTAATTTAGAAGAACACAAAGTTAAATTTGTTGAAGTTAATGGCGAAGAGGAAGGTGAAAATACTGAAAAACCAGTTAAAGATCATAATCAAACCACAGCAGCTTTTATACAAAAAGAACTTAGACAATTGGTTTTAAAATTATTGCGTATTTGTTTTAATAAAACCGACTCCTTAAAAACTTCCAAATATATTAAACATGTACGTTTATTCTGTAATATGTTTAACGATAAGGAATTCTTTGCTAAAATAAGTGATGATGGTAAATTGGATACCACACTAAGGACTTTGGTGAATTTGTTAAAGTCATCATTTTTGGATAATGAGGCGTGTGCGATAGTGGTGGATGTAGTGTTTGAAATTTTACAGAATTTAGAAAAACAACAACGATTTGAATTCATCGAAAGGGAGTTGATAAAGGTAAGTGGAAACGAAATAAAACTGAACTAAAACAGAACTAGAATTGAACTAGAACTGAATTAAAACTTAACTAGAACTGAACTAAAACTGAACTAGAACTGAACTAGAACTGAACTACAACTGATCTAGAACTGAACTAGAACTAAAATAAAACTGAACTAGAACTGAACTAGGACTGAACTAGAACTGAACTAGAACTGAACTAGAACTGAACTAGAACTGAACTAGAACTGAACTAGAACTGAACTAGAACTGAACTAGAACTGAACTAGAACTGAACTAGAACTGAACTAGAACTGAACTAGATCTGAACTAGAACTGAACTAGAACTGAACTAGAACTGAAACTAGAACTGAACTAGAACTGAACTAGAACTGAACTAGAACTGAACTAGAACTGAACTAGAACTGAACTACAACTGAACTAGAACTGAACTAGAACTGAACTAGAACTGAACTAGAACTGAACTAGAACTGAACTAGAACTGAACTAGAACTGAACTGAACTAGAACTGAACTAGAACTGAACTGAACTAGAACTGAACTAGAACTGAAACTAGAACTGAACTAGAACTGAAATAGAACTGAAATAGAACTGAACTAGAACTGAACTAGGACTGAACTAGAACTGAACTAGAACTGAACTAGAACTGAACTAGAATGAACTAGAACTGAACTAGAACTGAACTAGAACTGAACTAGAACTGAACTAGAACTGAACTAGAACTGAACTAGAACTGAACTAGAACTGAACTAGAACTGAACTAGAACTGAACTAGAACTGAACTAGAACTGAACTAGAACTGAACTAGAACTGAACTAGAACTGAACTAGAACTGAACTAGAACTGAACTAGAACAGAACTAGAACTGAACTAGAACTGAACTAGAACTGAACTAGAACTGAGCTAGAACTGAACTAGAACTGAACTACAACTGATCTAGAACTGAACTAGAACAGAAATAGAACTGAACTAGAACTGAACTAGAACTGAACTAGAACTGAAATAGAACTGAAATAGAACTGAACTGGAACTGAACTAGGACTGAACTAGAACTGAACTAGAACTGAACTAGAACTGAACTAGAACTGAACTAGAACTGAACTAGAACTGAACTAGAACTGAACTAGAACTGAACTAGAACTGAACTAGAACTGAACTAGAACTGAACTAGAACTAGAACAGAACTAGAAATGAACTAGAACTGAAGTAGAACTGAACTAGAACTGAAATAGAACTGAACTAGAACTGAACTAGAACTGAACTAGAATTGAACTAGAACTGAACTAGAACAGAACTAGAAATGAACTAGAACTGAACTAGAACTGAAATAGAACTGAACTAGGACTGAACTAGAACTGAACTAGAACTGAACTAGAACTGAACTAGAACTGAACTAGAACTGAACTAGAACTGAACTAGAACTGAACTAGAACTGAACTAGAACTGAACTAGAACTGAACTAGAACTGAACTAGAACTGAACTAGAACTGAACTAGAACTGAACTAGAACTGAACTAGAACTGAACTAGAACTGAACTAGAACTGAACTAGAACTGAACTAGAACTGAACTAGAACTGAACTAGAACTGATCTAGAACTAAAATTGGAAAAAATTGTCATTATTTTCTTCTTTTTTCCCCACCCACCAGATTCCCCATCATTTAACCCAAACCTTAGTATTGCAACGTTTACTCTCCCATCCCTTGTGCATAGAACCGGAAGTACGCTGTATGTTGTCACAAAATGAAACCACCGAAATTATCAGCAAAATTGCACACGAGGTGGTTAACAACAATTCCAAGGATTTATTTAATCTCCTGCACAAGTGTTTCTTTCAAACTGATACTGGAGATATATTAATTACCTCCCGATCCGTAGACACAATACTCAATATACTTTCTGAACCTTTGGAAGAGCAGCAACATAATGAAAACTCCAACACCGATGTAGATGCCTGTGGTAGTTTTATAGCACAAATAATGCCTGTGGTCTGTTCGAATGAAAATTCATCTAGAGACGTACAACATAAAGTATTCTTAAGGTTGTTTAAATTTAGTATAGAAAAGTCGGTCAATGATTATATATCAGAGGATACGTTATGGGAAATAACCACCTGCTGGCAGGATGCTTTATCAAGTGAAGATATTATTATAGATGAGGAATTATTAAAGAAATGCACGGAAATTGTTCAACAACAAGCGGAAAAGGAAGATTTAACTCTTACAGCTCTTGAATCTATGGCAGAAGCCATGGCCAAATTTGCTACTTGTTCTACCGAAAATATTGAAGACGAATCCCAACGTTCTGTTAAAATCGATGAAGTTTTACAGACTCTACTGCAAAATAATTTAAATGATATAGAAACACTCTTTAATGTTTGTTTATTAATAGAATCCTTAAAAGGAGCAACAACTCCTTCAAGTGATTTTACTCAACAAGTAAAAAATTTCATTGATTTGAAACTGGTATTACAAAAATCCTTACTTAATCTAACAACTCTCTGTAAACTAGTGTGTAAAACGAGTAAAACTCCTAATTTACTAGAGAACACGGAAAACAATGAAGATGAAATCACCGATGATTACTGTGATCCTAATGAAAATTTATTGAAAATTTGGTCTGACTACTTGCAAACACAACTATTGCAATATATTAACATCGCAGCCTGTGCTGATAGTTTGGTTTCCTATTCTGATAGTCTTAACAAGCAATTGGAAGCTTTATGCTTGGAGCTCTCCGTAAAGGTGCAATTACTTTTGCGTCAATCAGGAGAATTAAGTGTTACCTTAAAAGAAAGACTACTAGAGGAAGCTGTCAAA
This sequence comes from Lucilia sericata, assembly GCF_015586225.1. NCBI lineage: Eukaryota > Metazoa > Arthropoda > Insecta > Diptera > Calliphoridae > Lucilia > Lucilia sericata. The sequence goes on from NW_023994310.1 coordinate 245,591, forward strand.
GAGGAAAATATTATCTATTGCCGTTCATTACCCTATTTAGTGAATATAGAACAATATGCTCAATTTGAAGAAAGTGCTACTTTACTATTGGCCGAAGATTTACAAGAATATTTTGTGGCACAAAACTCGTTCAAAGCCTATATAAATACTGTGCAGTATTTACTACCTAAACTAGAAGCCAAAACCATTAGCAGTCAATGTCCCATTATGCGTTGTGAACCCTCTGATATGTGGATTAAAGCCGCAGTTTTTCGTTGTTTAATAGAGAATAACTTTTCTTCATCATACAATGAGAAATCGGATCATAATATTGTTACCTCTGCCGTGCAGTTTATAACACAACATGCCGATAAATTGCATACACAAAAGGATTTGCTGTTATATCAAACGTAAGTAATTTAATTATTGAAGAATTTCGGAAGAATTAAAGAAAATTCTTAATTTTTTTAGGGAAATTCCCAAGCAAGACATGTTAAATGTTTTAAATGCTGTGGAATATATGAATTTATTGACTGAAGTTTTGCGCAAAGTTCCCCATCAGTTATCTATTAAAAACTGGGATGTTATACGCATCGGTTTGGGTCATTGGATTTTAAGTTTGACTAAGTCTCTGGATTACGCTTTAGAAAATCAAGATCAAAAGGTAAGTGAAAAGAACTAGAACTGAACTAGAACTGAACTAGAACTGAACTAGAACTGAACTAGAACTGAACTAGAACTGAACTAGAACTGACCTAGAACTGAACTGAAATAGAACTGAACTAGAACTTAACTAGAACTGAACTAGAACTGAACTAGAACAAAACTAGAACTGAACTAGAACTGAACTAGAACTGAACTAGAACTGAACTAGAACTGAACTAGAACTGAACTAGAACTGAACTAGAACTGAACTAGAACTGAACTCGAACTGAACTAGAACTGAACTAGAACTGAACTAGAACTGAACTAGAACTGAACTAGAACTGAACTAGAACTGAACTAGAACTGAACTAGAACTGAACTAGAACTGAACTAGAACTGAACTAGAACTGAACTAGAACTGAACTAGAACTGAACTAGAACTGAACTAGAACTGAACTAGAACTGAACTAGAACTGAACTAGAACTGAACTAGAACTGAACTAGAAGTGAACTAGAACTGAACTAGAACTGAACTAGAAGTGAACTAGAACTGAACTAGAACTGAACTAGAACTGAACTAGAACTGAACTAGAACTGAACTAGAACTGAACTAGAACTGAACTAGAACTGAACTAGAACTGAACTAGAACTGAACTAGAACTGAACTAGAACTGAACTAGAACTGAACTAGAACTGAACTAGAACTGAACTAGAACTGAACTAGAACTGAACTAGAACTGAACTAGAACTGAACTCGAACTGAACCGAACTAGAACTGAACTGAACTAGAACTGAACTAGAACTGAACTAGAACTGAACTAGAACTGAACTAGAACTGAACTAGAACTGAACTAGAACTGAACTAGAACTGAACTAGAACTGAACTAGAACTGAACTAGAACTGAACTAGAACTGAACTAGAACTGAACTAGAACTGAACTAGAACTGAACTAGAACTGAACTAGAACTGAACTAGAACTGAACTAGAACTGACTAGAACTGAACTAGAACTGAACTAGAACTGACTGAACTAGAACTGAACTAGAACTGAACTAGAACTGAACTAGAACTGAACTAGAACTGAACTAGAACTGAACTAGAACTGAACTAGAACTGAACTAGAACTGAACTAGAACTGAACTAGAACTGAACTAGAACTGAACTAGAACTGAACTAGAACTAATGAACTAGAACTGAACTAGAACTGAACTAGAACTGAACTAGAACTGAACTAGAACTGAACTAGAACTGAACTAGAACTGAACTAGAACTGAACTAGAACTGAACTAGAACTGAACTAGAACTGAACTAGAACTGAACTAGAACTGAACTAGAACTGAACTAGAACTGAACTAGAACTGAACTAGAACTGAACTAGAACTGAACTAGAACTGAACTAGAACTGAACTAGAACTGAACTAGAACTAAACTAGAACTGAACTAGAACTGAACTAGAACTGAACTAGAACTGAACTAGAACTGAACTAGAACTGAACTAGAACTGAACTAGAACTGAACTAGAACTGAATTAGAACTGAACTAGAACTAAACTAGAACTGATCCAGAACTGAACTAGAACTGAAAGAGAAATGAACTAGAACTGATCCAGAACAGCTTTCGCAGTTTAAAAAATGTTGTCTTGATTTTTCCCCTCTAGACTTTGTACTTTACCCTTCATGTCTTTAAACTATTTGCCGCTTTAACCTCATTCTTTGCCGAAGAAAAACAGAAGAGTTCAACAGAACTTATTAAAAATGTATATGATGAATGGATACAAGTGTTTTCCCGTGATGTCTATTTAACATTGTTTAAATCCTTTTATCGTATTTGTCAACATCAAGGTAAGTAATAATAAATATTCATTATACATAAGGAAAGGAGTATGATTTGTTTCCTCTTAACATCTGTTAAGATATTACGTCCAACTTTTCCGATTGCTGGGAAATATTTTTAAATGAACTCACCACTACCCTGGATCATATGGATTATGGTATTGTTTATGCGGTAAGATTGTAAATAAAAGTTTTTAGTTTTCAATAAAATAACTGTTGATTTACTTACATAGTTCTGTAAAAATTCCAACCAAATTACTTTGGATCATGTTTGCAATTTCCTATTGAAAAACCTATCCAGTCCTGTTCATTCACTGCGTACTTTAAGTATTTATATGATGCGTCAATTAACACCACACTTTGTGGCCGATGATATTGAAGTGTATGACAAGAAATCGGAGCAAATTGATAAAGATGAACACAAAATTGTTAAATGGCATTTTTTGAATCGTTTCGAAGACTATATCGGACGTTATGAAATGCCAATACAGAAATATATTAAGGAATTCAGGTAAGTTTTGTAACTAACAAGGGTTTTTGGAGATTTGTTATTAATTGTTTGGATTTCTTTATATTTAGCTTCAAATTGACGGAAATAGGTAAAACGGCCGCTATTGACAGACATGAAGCATTAAGCTATTTAATGTTATGGGATTGTATTATATATGCTTGTGCCAAATCACCAGTTGCTCTACGTTCAGTTTATACCTCCTGGTTACATGAAAATAAATATGAAGAGGTGAGTACAATTTAAGCAAGACATTAGTTTACGACTGAATATAAAGCAGAACTAGTACTCAATTGGAAAAGAACTAGAACCTAGCAGAACTCAACTAAAATTGAGAATGAACAGAATGGAACTAGAACGGATCTGAGACCGATCTAAACTAGATCTCAAATATAACTGAACTAGAACAGAATTAGAACAGAACTAGAAGAGAACTAAAACAGAAACAGAACCGAACTAGAACAGAACTAGAATAGAACTAAAACAGAACTACAACGGAACTAGAACAGAACTAGAACAGAACAGAACAGAACTAGAACAGAAATAGAACAGAAATAGAACAGAACTAGAACAGAACTAGAACAAAACTAGAACAGAACTAGAACAGAACTAGAACAGAACTAGAACAGAACTAGAACAGAACTAGAACAGAACTAGAACAGAACTAGAACAGAACTAGAACTAGAACAGAACTAGAACAGAACTAGAACAGAACTAGAACAGAACTAGAACAGAACTAGAACAGAACTAGAACAGAACTAGAACAGAACTAGAACAGAACTAGAACAGAACTAGAACAGAACTAGAACAGAACTAGAACAGAACTAGAACAGAACTAGAGCAGAACTATGGCAGAACTAGAACTGAACTAGAACTAAACTAGAACTGAACTAGAACTGAACTAGAACTGAACTAGAACTGAACTAGAACTGAACTAGAACTGAACTAGAACCGAACTAGAACTGAACTAGAACTTAACTAGAACTGAACTAGAACTGAACTAGAACTGAACTAGAACTGAACTAGAACTGAACTAGAACTGAACTAGAACTGAACTAGAACTGAACTAGAACTGAACTAGAACTGAACTAGAACTGAACTAGAACTGAACTAGAACTGAACTAGAACTGAACTAGAACTGAACTAGAACTGAACTGAACTAGAACTGAACTAGAACTGAACTAGAACTGAACTAGAACTGAACTAGAACTGAACTAGAACTGAACTAGAACAGAACTAGAACAGAACTAGAACAGAACAGAGTAGAATAGAACTAGAACAGAACTAGAGCAGAACTAGAACAGAACTGAACTAGAACTGAACTAGAACTGAACTAGAACTGAACTAGAACTGAACTAGAACAGAACTAGAACAGAACTAGAGCAGAACTAGAACAGAACTAGAACAGAACTAGAACAGAACTAGAACAGAACTAGAACAGAACTAGAACAGAACTAGAACAGAACTAGAACAGAACTAGAACAGAACTAGAACAGAACTAGAACAGAGCTAGAACAGAACTAGAACAGAATAGAACTAGAACAGAGCTAGAACAGAACAGAAGTAGATCTAAACAGAACTAGAACAGAACTAGAACAGACCTAGAACAGAACTAGAGCAGAACTATGGCAGAACTAGAACTGAACTAGAACTAAACTAGAACTGAACTAGAACTGAACTAGAACTGAACTAGAACTGAACTAGAACTGAACTAGAACTGAACTAGAACTGAACTAGAACTGAACTAGAACTGAACTAGAACTGAACTAGAACTGAACTAGAACTGAACTAGAACTGAACTAGAACTGAACTAGAACTGAACTAGAACTGAACTAGAACTGAACTAGAACTGAACTAGAACTGAACTAGAACTGAATAAGAACTGAACTAGAACTGAACTGAACTAGAACTGAACTAGAACTGAACTAGAACTGAACTAGAACTGAACTAGAACTGAACTAGAACTGAACTAGAACTGAACTAGAACTGAACTAGAACTGAACTAGAACTGAACTAGAACTGAACAGAGTAGAATAGAACTAGAACAGAACTAGAACAGAACTAGAGCAGAACTAGAACAGAACTAGAACTGAACTAGAACTGAACTAGAACTGAACTAGAACTGAACTAGAACGGAACTAGAACTGAACTAGAACTGAACTAGAACTGAACTAGAACTGAACTAGAACTGAACTAGAACTGAAGTAGAACTGAATAAGAACTGAACTAGAACTAAACTAGAACTGAACTAGAACTGAACTAGAACTGAACTTGAACTGAACTTGAACTGAACTAGAACTGAACTAGAACTGAACTAGAACTGAACTAGAACTGAACTAGAACTAAACTATAACTGAACTAGAACTGAACTAGATCTGAATAAGAACTAAACTAGAACTAAACTAGAACTGAACTAGAACTAGAACTAAACTAAAACTAAACTAGAAATAACTAGAACTGGACTAGAACTGAACTAGAACTAAACAAGAACTGAACTAGCACTATATTAGAACTGATCTAAAACTAAACTACAATTAATTCCAATATTTCCATTTCTTTCCAGAATTTACTACAATTTTTATTCCGTGCCATGCCGGCTGAAATTTTGAGAAATCATAGTACCAAACAACTAAACAACGACATTTTTAAAGGTCTCACTTGGACACAAATCAAAGGTAATTGTTAAATTCATTTTAATTCTTCTTTGATATCAGTCGTATCGTTAGTATATTGTCCCCTATCACTGGTAGTTTGCGGGTAAGAATAATAATCTTCATCATCTTCATCTTCATACAGTTCTTCCTCCGAGACAATTGGTGATATGTAATCACCTACAGGAATAAATGATGACAACTCTTGGGTTTGTCTTTCAGTTGGTGGTTGTGCAGCCATTTCGTCGTTAGGTTTGGGCGGTTCTGCAACATGTATATTCAAATTTGATATGAATTTATTAATCCAAACAGCCAAATTGAATGCTAGTATTTTTTGATATTCTCGCAAATTACTGGTTATATAGAATTCTTTGTCTGTAAAATCTCTCAATGTCTCCAATATCACCATCACCAAAGTCGAACTTTCATCCATTATGAATTGATCATTTAAAAGGAAATCTTTCATTTCTTCAAATAGAATACAAACAATCTTTTTAATTTGCTGTCTCTGTTTGGCAACAATTTTCCGTGATAATTTTTTGCAACGTAGTCTCTCCATCCTCTTAGCCATCTTACGCAATCTTTTCTCTTCACCCAACCAATCTAAAGCCTTTTGTATTGTAGTATATTCCACATTTACAGATTTTTCCAAACGTTTTCTCAACGATCTTCTATGACGTCTCGATATAACATGATTGAAATTGTTTAAGGTATCCGTTACTTGTTTCAAATCAGGTTTAGCCAAACGATTTATACGAGCTGTACAATTGGCTATAATAGATTTACGAAGAAAATATCGTGGCATTTGACGAGGTGCTGCGAAATTGGCCTTGGGTGTGGCCAAATAGACAATATGCTCTTCAGGTGTTAAAACATCGCGATCGATTATGATATTGCCCGAATGTTTGCAAACATATTGAGGATTATAACGAGGACAAACACATAAATAGCGATACAAATAGCGTGGGGCCGGTTTATGCAGTTTTTCAAAAAATGGTCTTATATCCTTACATTTTATAGCACGTTCATTTAGCAAAGATTGTCGCTCATTAAGTTCTTCCTGGACGGTTTTGGTTTTTTGGGCAGGTTTTAGGGGAATTTCAATTTCACTGGGAATTTCTTCAAAATTAATGGCCATTTTCAAAAACACACAAAATTTTTCTTACAAATAATTTTAATTTATGAAATGTCGTTGATTTTAGAAATTATTTATTTTCTTTTTTTCTTTTCTACTTGTTTTTTTAGATCCTAATTTATCTTTGGAAAAGTATGTCTGTCATTTGTACACCGATGTTTTGAGTAAACTACCCGCTGTTGTACGCAAATGGTGGAACACTAGTCCCTCCAGACAAAAGACCTTTGTCGATACTTTAACCACTAATTTCGTTTCGCCCATTATATGTCAAGAGGAATTGATGGCGATTGCTAGTAAAAAGGATAAACATGAAAATATGCAGGTGAGAAATAAGTTCTAGCTCGGTTTACTTCTAGTTCAGTTCTAGTTCAGTTCTAGTTCAGTTCTAGTTCAGTTCTAGTTCAGTTCTAGTTCAGTTCTAGTTCAGTTCTAGTTCAGTTCTAGTTCAGTTCTAGTTCAGTTCTAGTTCAGTTCTAGTTCAGTTCTAGTTCAGTTCTAGTTCATTTCCAGTTCAGTTCTAGTTCAGTTCTAGTTCAGTTCTAGTTCAATTCTAGTTCAATTCTAGTTCAGTTCTAGTTCAGTTCTAGTTCAGTTCTACTTCAGTTCTAGTTCAGTTCTAGTTCAGTTCTAGTTCAGTTCTAGTTCAGTTCTAGTTCAGTTCTAGTTCAGTTCTAGTTCAGTTCTAGTTCAGTTCTAGTTCAGTTCTAGTTCAGTTCTAATTCAGTTCTAATTCAGTTCTAATTTCTCGTTCAGTTCTAGTTCAGTTCTAGTTCTGTTCTAGTTCTGTTCTAGTTCAGTTCTAGTTCAGCTCTAGTTCAGCTCTAGTTCAGCTCTAGTTCAGTTCTAGTTCAGTTCTAGTTCAGTTCTAGTTCAGTTCTAGTTCAGTTCTAGTTCAGTTCTAGTTCAGTTCTAGTTCGGTTCTAGTTCAGTTCTAGTTCAGTTTAAGTTCACTTCTAATTCAGTTCTAGTTCAGTTCTAGTTCAGTTCTAGTTCAGTTCTAGTTCAGTTCTAGTTCACTTCTAGTTCAGTTCTAGTTCAGTTCTAGTTCAGTTCTAGTTCAGTTCTTGTTCAGTTCTAGTTCAGTTCTAGATCAGTTCTAGTTCAGCTCTAGTTCAGTTCCAGTTCAGTTCCAGTTCAGTTCCGGTTCAGTTCCAGTTCAGTTCTAGTTCATTTCTAGTTCAGTTCTAGTTCAGTTCTAGTTCAGTTCTAGTTCAGTTCTAGTTCAGTTCTAGTTCAGTTCTAGTTCAGTTCTAGTTCAGTTCTAGTTCAGTTCTAGTTCAGTTCTAGTTCAGTTCTAGTTCAGTTCTAGTTCAGTTCTAGTTCAGTTCTAGTTCAGTTCTAGTTCAGTTCTAGTTCAGTTCTAGTTCAGTTCTAGTTCAGTTCAGTAGTTCAGTTCTAGTTCAGTTCTAGTTCCAGCTCTAGTTCAGCTCTAGTTCAGTTATAGTTCAGTCCTAGTTCAGTCCTAGTTCAGTACTAGTTCAGTTCTAGTTCACTTCTAGTTCACTTCTAATTCAGTTCTAGTTCAGTCCTAGTTCAGTTCTAGTTCAGCTCTAGTTCAGTTCCAGTTCAATTCCAGTTCAGTTCCAGTTCAGTTCCAGTTCAGTTCTAGTTCATTTCTAGTTTAGTTCTACTTCAGTTCCAGTTCAGTTCTAGTTCATTTCTAGTTCAGTTCCGTTCCAGTTCAGTTCTGTTCTGGTTCTGTACGGAACTGGAACTGAACTGGAACTGAACTGGAACTGAACTGGAACTGAACTGGAACTGAACTAGAGCTGAACTAGAACTGAACTGGAACTGAACTGGATCTGAACTGGAACTGAACTAGAGCTGAACTAGAACTGAACTGGAACTAAACTGGAACTGAGCTGGTACTGAACTAGAACTGAACTGGAACTAAACTGGAACTGAACTGAACTAGAGCTAAACTAGAACTGAACTGGAACTAAACTGGAACTGAGCTGGTACTGAACTAGAGCTGAACTGGAACTAAACTGGAACTGAACTGGAACTGAACTAGAACTGAACTAGAACTAAACTAGAACTGAACTAGAACAGAACTGGAACTGTATTGGAACTGGAACTGAACTAGAACTGAACTGGAACTAAACTGGAACTGAACTGGAACTGAACTAGAGCTGAACTAGAACTGAACTGGAAACTAAACTGGAACTGAGCTGGTACTGAACTAGAACTGAACTGGAACTAAACTGGAACTGAACTGGAACTGAACTAGAGCTGAACTAGAACTGGAACTAAACTGGAACTGAGCTGGTACTGAACTGAAACTGAACTGGAACTGAACTAGAACTGAACTAGAACTGAACTAGAACTGAACTAGAACTGAACTAGAACTGAACTAGAACTGAACTAGAACTGAACTAGAACTGAACTAGAACTGAACTAGAACTGAACTAGAACTGAACTAGAACTGAACTAGAACTGAACTAGAACTAGAACTGAACTAGAACTGAACTAGAACTGAACTAGAACTGAACTAGAACTGAACTAGACTAGAACTGAACTAGAAGTAGAAGAAGAACAAAATTAGAATGAAAAGCATAAAAACACTGCTATATCCACAGTTCTTAAAATCTTTCCATTTCATTATGTTATTAGGTCACAGTACACATATCAACTCGCGAAGTTTTAGCCGTATATTCCATAGATGAAGCACGCATGGAATTGGTCATAACGTTAGCGTCTAATTATCCTTTGGGCTCCGTAAAGGTAGATTGTAATAAACAAATTGGCGGACGTTTAACATCACGTAATGTAGCCATGCAATTGACCATATTTCTAACACATCAGGTAAATATTAATCCCCTCAGAAAATAAAAACCAGAAAAGATTAGAATTAAAATTAATGTTTCCTCTGCACCCTAGAACGGCACCATATTTGATGGTTTGGCTTTGTGGAAAAATAATCTGGATAAGAAATTCGAGGGCGTGGAGGAATGTTACGTTTGTTATACGGTTATACATCAAGACACCTGCCAATTACCGAAATTAACCTGTAAAACGTGTAAAAAGAAATTCCATGGTCCCTGTTTGGTAAGTATTATAAAATTTGAGATTTTTTAAGTTTTAAACATTTATATTTAATTTATTTTTTAGTATAAATGGTTTACCACCAGTTCCAAATCTACTTGCCCTATTTGCCGTAATGTGTTCTAAATTAGTTTACTTTCGTATCAAGACATTAAATGTGTGTGCAACACCTTCCATTATATGAGCTATGGAGCAATATTTATTTAAGGCTGTTTGGTTAAAATAAAGTACTTACGTCTTTTGGGAAATATAATATAAAACAAGTAAAATATTTATATATTTTAAATGTAATTTTTAACAAATAATAATAAAGATAAATAATTAAAATGATTAAGAATAAAAAAAAAACTTTTAGTTTATATAAAAAGGAACTTTGAAATAATAATAGATTTGACTATAGGCTAGACTATAGCCCAGATTATAGACTAGACTATAAGATAGGGTATAGAATAGGCTATATATTAGACTATAGACTAGACTATAAACTGGACTATAGGCTATAGACTAGGCTATATACTATAGACTAGGCTCTAGACTAGACAACAGATTAGACTATAGACTAGGCTATATATTAGACTATAGACCAGACTATAGACTAGACTGCAGACTATACTATAGAATAGGCTATAGACTACACTATAGAATAGGCTATAGACTAGATTACAGACTAGACTATATACTAGATTATAGACTATACTATAAGATAGAATAAGAATAGGCTATATATTAGACTATAGACTAGACTATAGACTTGGCTATATACTGTAGACTAGGCTCTAGACTAGGCTATAGACTAGACTATAGACTAGACTATAGACTAGACTATAGACTAGACTATAGACTAGACTATAGACTAGACTATAGACTAGGCTGTAGACTTGGCTATATACTATAGACTAGGCTCTAGACTAGGCTATAGACTAGACTATAGACTAGACAATAGATTAGACTATAGACTAGACTATAGACTAGACTGTAGACTAGACTATAGACTAGACTATAGACTGGACTATAGACTAGACTATAGACTAGGCTGTAGACTAGGCTATAGACTAAACTATAGACTAGGCTATAGACTAGACTACAGACTAGGCTATAGACTAGACTATAGACTAGGCTATAGACTAGACTATAGACTAGACTATAGACTAGGCTATAGACTATACTATAGACTAGGGTATAGACTAGACTATAGACTAGGCTATAGACTAAGCTGTAGTCTAGACTAGACTATAGACTAGACTATAGACTAGGCTATAGACTAGGCTATAGATTAGACTATAGACTAGGCTATAGATTAGACTATAGACTAGGCTATAGACTAGACTATAGACTAGGGTATAGACTAGGCTATAGACTAGGCTGTAGGCTAGACTAGACTATAGACTAGGCTATAGATTAGGCTATAGGCTAGGCTATAGACTAGACTAAACTATAGAATAGGCTACAGACTAGACTAGACTAGGCTGTAGACTAGACTATAGACTAGACTATAGACTAGACTATAGACTAGGCTATAGATTAGACTATAGGCTAGACTATAGACTAGACTATAGGATAGACTATAGACTAGACTATAGACTAGCTATAGACTAGACTATAGACTAGACTATAGAATAGGCTATAGACTAGACTATAGAGTAGGCTATAGACTGTAGTCTAAACTATAGACTAGGCTGTAGACTAAACTATAGGATAGTCTATAGACTAGAGTGTATAATAGGCTATAGACTAGACTATAGATTAGACTATAGACTATACTATAGACTAGACTATAGACTAGACTATAGACTAGACTATAGACTAGACTATAGATTAGACTATTGACTAGACTATAGACTAGACTATAAACTAAACTATAGACTAGACTGCAGACTAGACTATAGACTACACTATAGAATAGGCTTTCAGACTAGACTATATAGTAGATTATAGACTAGATTATGGACAAGATTATAGACTAGACTAGTCTATAGACTAGGCTATAGAATAGAATATAGTAGACTACAGATTAGCCTATATACTAGGATATAGACTACACTACAGACTAGGCTATAGACCAGACTATAGACTAGACTAGGCTATAGACCGGACTATAGACTAGACTACAGACTAGACTACATACTAGACTACAGACTAGGCTACAGACTAGACTACAGACTAGACTATAGACTAGATTTTAAGGATTTTAGATAACTTTAATAAAATAATGATATTCATACTCACATTGCTACTAATTTGACTACAATTTTGTTTTTTAATTAAATAAAACATTATTTTTTCGGGTTAGAATTTATCTTTTAAATACTGTAAAGCGTTTTTTTTTTTAATAATATATTAATAAATTTTCATCGTCTTCACTTTGATACTTTTCATTAATAAACAGCAATAATATGAATAATTTATTATGTATGTTTCTTGTTAATTTCTTTTAAGGAATTTGCCTTAAATTAATTATTTTTTTTTTTAATATTTTCCCTTTATGCTATTTATAGACATTTTTTCTTAATATTTAATAATAAAATAAAAATAAAGTAAAATTAGTTGTAGATTTTATTATAAAAAAATATTTAAAATATTATTTATTACACACATACACAAAAAATGACATAGGTTTTTTTAATTTGTTAGAAAAAAATGGCGTTGTTTATGAAAAATATTATATATACCAATGACTAATTGTGGTTAATAGCTAAAGAAGCAAAATAATAATAAGAATATTAAAGCCTTAAGATTGCAAACTTATAAAACTTGTTTTATATAATTAAATTTTGCATTTTTCAAAGTTTTGAGTTATAATTCAAAACTTTAACTGTTTTCCTAGTGTTGTTTTAGCTATTATTTGAAGTTTTCTTTTAATTGTTTTACAAAATTTATTTTTAAATTTTTTTCTAATTACGATTTTTTAAAGCAGCCATATTTTGTTTCTTATTAATTAAAATATCATTATTAAAAAAAAATATATTAATTAATCTTTTTACTTTTGCAAATCTGTGTGAGAAAAGTGTTTTCACTTTTTAGTTGGTAACATTTAAAGAAATATATTCACAAATTCGGAGAAAACCAAGCAGAAGTAACAGTTCAATTAAAAACTAACATTATTTTAAATTAAAATCTGTTATTTTTGCGAGATTTCATACAAATTCCAATGTTAATTTCATTTTCACATTTATTCCTCAATATCCCACCATTTAGTTTTATTTTCCTGCTTATTTACTTTAAAATAATCTGATCTGGCAGCTCTATTATCACTTTTAAAACACGCGTTGTTTTCATTGGCTGTCAGTAATGTATGCTAGTATATGTGCGTTTGTGTGATTTTCTTTGTTTTGTTTTTCTTGCTTTACTTATGAAACACATTTTGATTGGCTGTTGAAGCAGACATTGTTTTGTTGTTGTTTATTATTATGCTTTTGATTAGTGGATATTTGTTGGTAATTTTTCTTGAAGTAACAGCAACATTGTGATGAACTTTTCTATAAAAAACTTGTTTGCATTTTGACGATGATTTCTATAGAAAAGTTGTTTATATTGTGATGCAGTTTTCTATAGAAAAGATGTTCATGCTATCAGGACCAATTCTATAGAAAAGTTGTTTACATTGTGATGATCGTTATATTAAAATGTTCACATTGTAAATTACTTTTCTATAGAAAAGTTCGTATTATGCTGAACATTTCTGTAGAAAAGTTGTGGATATTATGATGAACTTTTCTATAGAAAAGTTGTTCATATTATGATGAATTGTTCTATAGAAAAGTTGTTCATATTATGATGAATTGTTCTATAGAAAAGTTGTTCATATTATGATGAAGTTTTCTATTGACAATTTATTCACATTTTGATGAACATTTCTATAGAGAAGTTCTTCACATAGTGACGATGTTTTCTATTGAATTGTTGTGTACATTATTCCGATATTTTAACACAAATTCTTGAAACAATTTTTCAAAATTTTACCAACTAATTTATAAACCATAACAGATTTGAAAAAAAAAATGGATTAATTAGTTTTCAAATATAAAATTATATCATTGTTTATAATAATATTAAATAATTTATAAATATCTTTAGTATCAGATTTTGTTTTAAAACCTTTTTATAAGTTTTCTATTACGTTTTGATAAATTAAAGAAAATTAGTAAATATTTGTATATTATACAACAAAAAAAAAATATGTATGCATTTGTTAAAAAATATGTATATTGCACTTAAGCAGACATAAATATAGAATAATATTAGTTTTTTGTTTAATTATACAACGAAATAACACCTAAACTAAAATAAGAAGAAAAAAAAAAAATAATAAAAATAAACAAAGAAAAAAACCTAAATTCGACTAATATAATTTATTTATAACATATTATAATGATAATAATGTATAATTAACAAAACATAAATAAAATTATATAATAAACATAATAAATTACACATAATTATATAAAACAAAAACCATTACTTCCCTCCCTGCTTCCACACTTTAATGACAATATTTTTGCTTAAATTTGCCAAAAATTTCGTTAATTTTTAACTTCACACTTAATTTTCTTTACTGGTTTTTCTTCTTCATAAATTTTACAAATTAAAGTAGAATTATGTTTAAATATATATAAAAAAAAATTAACATACCTATAAATTATATAATAATCACAATTTTTAATTATACGCTCAGCGTGTGTTTAGTTGTTTTAAATTTCATGTTTGTTTTCTTTTAACCAATTTCTTACCTTAAACTTCAATTTTATGTTATTGTGCACATTTTCTTCAGGTCATTATCCGTTTCATCATTTTCTATTATACCCAAACCACCATTTGGTATTGTCTTTCCTTCAATATTTGGCAAGTAGGGTTCATAGTCTAATCCCTTGCGTTCGTAGAAAAGTAAATATGCAGAGCTGGGATCAATGTTGGGTTGACTGGATATTTCACGACATGAACTGTCATTATAACAATACCATGAACCGTTGGGGTTGGCGGCATAAGAAACATAATGACCACCATTTAACATGCCAGAATGTGACTGAAAACAGAAATAAAAATGATATTAGATAAGATTTCCTTATAAAAGTTTAATACAATCTAATGAATTTTTCCTAAAGAAAAGTTCATCATAATATGAACAACTATTCTATATAAAAGTTCATGATAAAATGAACAATTTTTCTATAGAAAAGTTCATCATAAAATGAACAACTTTTCTATAGAAAAGTTCATGATAAAATGAACAACCTTTATATAGAAAATTTCATCATAATATGAACAACTTTTCTATAGAAAAGTTCATCATAATATGAACAAGTTTTCTATAGAAAAGTTCATCATAATATGAACAACTTTTATATAGAAAAGTTCATCATAATATGAACAACTTTTCTATAGAAATTTCATCATAATATGAACAACTTTTATATAGAAAATTTCATCATAATATGAACAACTTTTCTATAGAAAATTTCATCATAATATGAACAACTTTTCTATAGAAAAGTTCATCATAATATGAACAACTTTTCTATAGAAAA
Organism: Lucilia sericata; assembly: GCF_015586225.1. NCBI lineage: Eukaryota > Metazoa > Arthropoda > Insecta > Diptera > Calliphoridae > Lucilia > Lucilia sericata. The sequence continues at coordinate 260,908 of NW_023994310.1, forward strand.
GTTCATCATAATATGAACAACATTTCTATAGAAAAGTTCATCATAATATGAACAACTTTTCTATAGAAAAGTTCATCATAATATGAACAACTTTTCATCATAATATGAACAACTTTTCTATAGAAAAGTTCATCATAATATGAACAACTTTTCTATAGAAAAGTTCATCATAATATGAACAATTTTTCTATAGAAAAGTTCATCATAATATGAACAACTTTTCTATAGAAAAGTTCATCATAATATGAACAACTTTTCTATAGAAAAGTTCATCATAATATGAAAAACTTTTCTATAGAAAAGTTCATCATATTATGAACAACTTTTCTATAGAAAATTTCATCATAATGTGAACAACTTTTCTATAGAAAAGTTCATCATAATATGAACAACTTTTCTGCAGAAAAGTTCATCATAATATGAACAACTTTTCTATAGAAATTTTATCATAATATGAACAACTTTTCTATAGAAAATTTCATCATAATATGAACAACTTTTCTATAGAAAAGTTCATCATAATATGAACAACTTTTCTATAGAAAAGTTCATCATAATATGAACAACTTTTCTATAGAAAAGTTCATCATAATATGAACAACTTTTCTATAGAAAAGTTCATCATAATATGAACAACTTTTCTATAGAAAAGTTCATCATAATATGAACAACTTTTCTATAGAAAAGTTCATCATAATATGAACAACTTTTCTATAGAAAAGTTCATCATAATATGAACAACTTTTCTATAGAAAAGTTCATCATAATATGAACAACTTTTCTATAGAAAAGTTCATCATAATATGAACAACTTTTCTATAGAAAAGTTCATCATAATATGAACAACTTTTCTATAGAAAAGTTCATCATAATATGAACAACTTTTCTATAGAAAAGTTCATCATAATATGAACAACTTTTCTATAGAAAAGTTCATCATAATATGAACAACTTTTCTATAGAAAAGTTCATCATAATATGAACAACTTTTCTATAGAAAAGTTCATCATAATATGAACAACTTTTCTATAGAAAAGTTCTTCACAATATGAACAACTTTTCTAAGATTTCCTTATAAAAGTTTATTTCAATCTAATTAACTTTTCCTAAAGAAAAGTTTTTCTATAGAAAAGTTCATCATAATATGAACAACTTTTCTATAGAAAAGTTCATCATAATATGAACAACTTTTCTATAGAAAAGTTCATTATAATATGAACAACTTTTCTATAGAAAAGTTCATTATAATATGAACAATTTTTCGATAGAAAAGTTCATTATAATATGAACTCCTTTTCTATAGAAAAGTTCATTATAATATGAACAACTTTTCTATAGAAAAGTTCATTATAATATGAACAACTTTTCTATAGAAAAGTTCATCATAATATGAACAACTTTTCTATAGAAAAGTTCATCATAATATGAACAACATTTCTATAGAAAAGTTCATCATAATATGAACAACTTTTCTATAGAAAAGTTCATCATAATATGAACAACTTTTCTATAGAAAAGTTCTTTGCAATATGAACAACTTTTCTATAGAAAATTTCTTTGCAATATTAACAACTTTTCTATAGAAAAGTTCTTTGCAATATGAACAACTTTTCTATAGAAAAGTTCAACATAATATGTATAACTTTTCTCTTGGAAAGTTCATCATAATATGAACAACTTTTTTAAGGAAAAGTTCCTCATAAAATGAACAACTTTTCGATGGAAAAGTTCTTCACAATATGAACAACTTTTCGATGGAAAAGTTCTTCACAATATGAACCACTTTTCTATAGAAAAGTTCTCCACAATATGAACAACTTTTCTAGAGAAAAGTTTTTTACAATATGAACAGCTTTTCTATAGAAAAGTTTTTTACAATATGAACAGCTTTTCTATGGAAAAGTTCTTCACAATATGAAAAACTTTTCTATAAAAAAGTTCTTCTTAATAGCAACAACTTTTCTATAGAAAAGTACTTCTTAATATCAACAACTTTTTTAGAAAAAAGTTCTTCATAAAATGAGCAACCTTTCTATAGAAAATTTCATCATAATATGAAAAACTTTTCTATGGAAAAGTTCTTTACAAATTGGACATCTTTGCTATGGAAGAGTTCTTCATAATATGAACAACTTTCCTATAGGACAACATTCCCTAAAACATTAATCATCTATCTTAACTTATTCTCCTACTTACCACAACAGCATATAATTTATATTTCGGATCAAATTTATCTTCACCACTTTTCAGTTTATGCTGATGAAAATCTTCAAATTCACCATCAATTATTGGGGTCTTAGTTAAACTGGTCGATATTAGACGTTTCCGTCTAGTCATTGTACGATCACCCTCATTCTTACGCAAAGTATTACCCATTATTGAGGCATTATCTAACATTTTATCTGAACTTTCTTCATCATCTAAATCATCTGAGGTGTTGAGGGGTAAATTATCATTATGGGTATTGCTAGGATTTTGAGTAGGTATAGTTGTTGTAGTTTTTGTTGCACTGTTGGCGGTGTTGTCCTCAACAATATTACTACAGTCGTCTAAAATTTGAGTATGATTTGAGTGTAAATTCAGCAAATTATTAACTTGATCATTTAAAGATAATTGAGCCTCTTTGGTTAGACCATTAAGAGGTTTAAGATTAGCGTTTGTGTTGTTAGGTTTTAGGGCGGTGGAGTTGTTACTATTGCCATTGTTTGGAGAGTGTGTAGCAGTAGTTGGAGTTTCTAAGGCTTTATCATTTAATGTGTTGGTAGTAGTATCATCTTTTTCACTAATGTCGCTTAATGTTTTAGAAATATCATTCATTTCGAGTAGTTCTTTGTGTCGTAATATAGTTTCCTGAGGCACAGCGGCCAAATAGGGAGTTGGATCGAAATTATCAAAAGGAAAGTGCACCACTTTTTGGGATTTAACCCATTTATTGTTGACACAATTGAAACGTTTCAAATGCACAATCTAAAAGAAAAAACATTTCATTCTTATCATTACTTCAATCGCCTTAAGTTCAACTTACCAATATGGGTGGTAATTTCCAAATTTGTAATTTTTTAGTGGCTGGTTTTTTACCCTTACAATGACTGCAATGATACCATTGTTCCAATTTCTCTTCCGAGGTAAATGCTTTCAAACAATGATTTAAGTCTACCGGTTCTATTTGTTCTTTACGACATATGCTCACCGTATCATGATCCACCCAAAGCTAAAAATAAACTTTACTTTACAAACGATCTCATAAACAATTCAAAACAAAACCCACCCTTTCCAAAGTACTTTGATAACGCAAATGCAATGCTGTAGGATCCCAATCTATGGCTATGGTAAAATGTTCTGATGTATTTCTAGTAGCCAGCGGTTGTTGTGTTGTAGAGTGTTGCAATGGCAAAGAATCTCTGTCGTTTGTGGTATTTGCGAGGGATTTTTTATTTTCTAAATTAGGCAAAGAACCTGTTGTATATTTTGGCATCATTTTGGGTGTAGAGGCATTACCTTTAAAAGGATTTTATTATTAATTTCCTATTTCTTCTAGGATTTTAAAGAACACTTACTTGTATTTAAGCTGCTGCTAAATAAATTTCCTTGTAAAACATAATCATTATTGCAGGGTATTTCACAGCCACGACAAAAGTTAGACCAGGGACATAAAGCACATGTTAGACCATCATTTTTAACGGCACGCAAGGAAAAGGGAAAATCATAACCCAAACTATCGTCACTGGAAAAAAGAAAACAAAAAGTTGATCTTGATCCGCTCTAGTTTGTATGAAAAGATTGCTCTCGTACTGATCAACCCTTTCACCGAAAAGTTGCTCTTGATGAAACCAAAGTTCATCAGAATGTGAGAAAGTTTTCTGTAGAAAAGTTCATCACAATATGAGCAACTTTTTTAAAGAAAATTTTATCTTAATAAGAACAACTTTTCTATAGAAAAGTTCATCATAATAAGAACAACTTTTCTATGGAAAAGTTTATCATAATATGAATAACTTTTCTATGGAAAAGTTTATCATAATATGAATAACTTTTCTATAGAAAAGTTCATCTTAATAAGAGCAGCTTTTCTATAGAAAAGTTCATCTTGCTAATAAAAACAACTTTTCTACAGAACAGTTCTTCATGATAAGAACAACTTTTCAATAGAAAATTTCTTCCTAATTAGAACAACTTTTCTATAGAAAATTTCTTCCTAATAAGAACAACTTTTCTATAGAAAAGTTTTTCAAAATAAAAACAACTTTTCTATACAAAGGTTCATCTTAATAAGAACAACTTTTCGATAGAAAAGTTCATCTTGATAAGAACAACTTTTCTATAGAAAAGTTCATCTTGATAAGAACAACTTTTCTATAGAAAAGTTCATCTTAATAAGTACAACTTTTCTATAGAAAAGTTCATCTTGATAAGAACAACTTTTCTATAGAAAAGTTCATGTTAATAAGAACAACTTTTCATAGAAAAGTTCATGTTAATAAGAACAACTTTTCATAGAAAAGTTTATCTTTAAAAGAACAACTTTTCTAAAGAAAAGTTAATCATAAAGTTGTTCTTATTATGATGAACTTTTGTATAGAAAAGTTGTTCTTATTATGTAGAACTTTTCTATAGAAAAGTTGTTCTTATTATGAAGAACTTTACTATAGAAAAGTTGTTCTTATTATGAAGAACTTTACTATAGAAAGTGTTTCTTATAATGAAGAACTTTTTTATAGAAAAGTTGTTCTTATTAAGATGAACTTTTCTATAGAAAAGTTGTTCTTATTAAGATGAACTTTTCTATAGAAAAGTTGTTCTTATTAAGATGAACCTTTGTATAGAAAAGTTGTTCTTATTAGGAAGAACTTTTCTATAGAAAAGTTGTTTTTATTTTGAAAAACTTTTCTATAGAAAAGTTGTTCTTATTATAAAGAACTTTTCTATAGAAAAGTTGTTCTTATTAGGAAGAACTTTTCTATAGAAAAGTTGTTTTTATTTTGAAAAACTTTTCTTTAGAAAAGTTGTTCTTATTAGGAAGAAATTTTCTGTAGAAAAGTTGTTCTTATTAGGAAGAAATTTTCTATAGTAAAGTTGTTCTTATCATGAAGAACTTTTCTGCAGAAAAGTTGTTCTTATTAGGAAGAACTTTTCTTTAGAAAAATTTATATTTTTAAGATGAACTTTTCTATAGAAAAATTGCTGTTATTTCAATTTTCCTTTAGAGAAGTTGCTCTCTTTTTGAACTTACCAATCAGCCGCATGATTTGCTTGATCCGTTGATGCTGGCAATGGACTTAACAGACGACTAACCTGTAGCCAAACCGCACAGTATAAGTCCTTGTTAGTGCCACCCTCCAAATTGGGTATAATCAAAGGCACACCGAAAATGCTGGGGCGAGTTTTATGATGTGATAAGAAATAACTATCCTGACGTGTTATCTTACGATGTACGGCCATTAAATATTTACCAACTTTATAGTGTTGAGAAGGAACTCTTGAAAAAATACCATTGCCCAATGTTTGTGTATCAGCAGTATTCGAACCAACTGCGGCGGAAGGTAATGAATCATTTAATTCTTGTTGCAAGAAATTTTGACGATTAATTTCCGCTTCCATTAAACGTTGAGCATTATTTTCATCAGCCGAGGCATTCAAACGACAAGGGCAATCGCTCATGCGTCGCAAACCTTCACACATGGAAGCGTCTGGCTCTGAGGAATTGGTGGTGTTAAGATTTGTTAATGGATCACAAGTAGAACTTTCCATGGAATTTTCACCGGAATGTGTAGCAGTAACCGAAGAAGAGGAACAAGTATTGACCTCAGTGGCATGTAAAAGCTTAGAGGTGGATATATGTTTTTGTAAAGTGCCACCATTGACAAAAGTATTCTCTGGACTACGACTTATATGGGGTGTTTGCTAAATAGCATATACATATATATAAAGGAAGATTTCATTATAGTTATACTGGCATATAATGGATAGATAATAATAATGTTATTTAGTTAGCAAGTGTGCTTTGGATTATAATTATAAAGGCAGCATTTAATTGATTAATTAATAATTCGAAATTTTAAGCCAAGTAAGGTGCTTTAAGCAGATTAAAAGTGAGAGTTACAAAAAAAAAAGTAGGCAACACACCACAAGCACATTTGCTAGAACCACAACCTAAATTATAATTAAAAGGCGCAGGATATAAAAACCAAAGAAGAAGAAGGATAGAGAATAAACTAAAAGGTCCAAAAAAACAAAAATATACTTTTACTACAAAATAATCGTTAAGGGTAATGCTAAAAACAAAATATTTAAACAATTAGAAAGGTGCTGGATTAAAACTATTAAACAATTATTGCTACAACAAAGGATTCTATATAATTATAAGTTTAAAAAAGAAATTTTAATTAAGAAATCAAATAAAAACTAACAAATGTACAAGTTTTAATTTAAAAAGAAAACAGTGATGAACAAAGAAAGAACATTTTCATAGAAAGTTGTTCACAAAGTAATGAACTACTCCATAGAAAAGTTGCCTACAAAGTGTTGGAAAGTTGTTCGCATTATAAGGAACTTTTCTATAGAAAAGTTGTTCCCATTATAAAGAGCTTTTCTAAAGAAAAGTTGTTTATATTATAAGGAACTATTCTATAGAAAAGTTGTTCACATTATATGGAACTTTTCTATAGAAAAGTTGTTCACTTTATAAGGAACTTTTCTATAGAAAAGTGGTTCACATTATGATGAACTTTTCTATAGAAAAGTTGTTCATATTATGATGAACTTTTCTATAGAAAAGTTGTTCATATTATGATGAACTTTTCTATAGAAAAGTTGTTCATATTATGATGAACTTTTCTATAGAAAAGTTGTTCATATTATGATGAACTTTTCTATAGAAAAGTTGTTCATATTATGATGAACTTTTCTATAGAAAAGTTGTTCATATTATGATGAACTTTTCTATAGAAAAGTTGTTCATATTATGATGAACTTTTCTATAGAAAAGTTGTTCATATTATGATGAACTTTTCTATAGAAAAGTTGTTCATATTATGATGAACTTTTCTATAGAAAAGTTGTTCATATTATGATGAACTTTTCTATAGAAAAGTTGTTCATATTATGATGAACTTTTCTATAGAAAAGTTGTTCATATTATGATGAACTTTTCTATAGAAAAATTGTTCATATTATGATGAACTTTTCTATAGAAAAGTTGTTCATATTATGATGAACTTTTCTATAGAAAAGTTGTTAATATTATGATGAACTTTTCTATAGAAAAGTTGTTCATATTATGATGAACTTTTCTATAGAAAAGTTGTTCACAAAATGACGAACTTTTCTCTAGAAAAGTTGTTCACAAAATGATGAACTTTTCTCTAGAAAAGTTGTTCACAAAATGATGAACTTTTCTCTAGAAAAGTTGTTCACAAAATGATGAACTTTTCTCTAGAAAAGTTGTTCACAAAATGATGAACTTTTCTATAGAAAAGTTGTTCACTTTATAAGGAACTTTTCTATAGAAAAGTGGTTCACATTATAAAGAAATTTTCTAAAGAAAAGTTGTTCACATTATAAAGAGCTTTTCTAAAGAAAAGTTGTTCATATTATAAGGAACTTATCTATAGAAAAGTTGTTCACAAAATGATGAACTTTTCTATAGAAAAGTTGTTCACAAAATGATGAAATTTTCATGACATGTTGTACATCACTTCTTTATTCTTAATCGCTCATTATTGTTTCAAATTAAAGAAAAAATATAAGAAAAAACTCAAAACTAATTTAACAAAATTCTATACAATTTTTACAACCAAAACCACTACAAATTAAATAAGTTTTTTTAAAGAAGGTATTGCTTTTTTTAAAACAGATTTTGTATTTAATATTTACGTCGGTTAAAGGAAAGAAATGAAAAACATTCTTTTGCCAAAAATTTGTGTTTTTTTTTGGAAAAATGTAGTTAAACTTCCAGATATTTTGTAAAAGGCACTTGGTTTGTCTTTAGCTTATTTAACAAATATATTGGCTAATATTAACAGAATTGCGTATTTTGCGTTATTTTTTTTAAGGTTTTTTTCTTTTGGCACACAATGACAGACAGCAAAGCCTATACAATATTGCGTTTTCAAATAAAACAACAACAATATGTAAATGTCGGTAAAGAAAGTAATTAAATATTAATGATGCAACAAAGAAGAAATAGTAAAAACTGAAAATCTAGAAGAGAACTAGAACTGGACTAGAACTGAACTAGAACTGTACTAGAACTGAACTAGAATTGAAATAGAACTGAACTAGAACTGAACTAGAACTGAAGTAGAACTGAACTAGAACTGAACTAGAACTGAACTAGAACTGAAGTAGAACTGAACTAGAACTGAACTAGAACTGAACTAGAACTGTACTAGAACTGAACTAGAATTGAAATAGAAATGAACTAGAACTGAACTAGAACTGAAGTAGAACTGAACTAGAACTGAACTAGAACTGAACTAGAACTGAACTAGAACTGAACTAGAACTGAACTAGAACTGAACTAGAACTGAACTAGAACTGAACTAGAACTGAACTAGAACTGAACTAGAACTGAACTAGAACTGAACTAGAACTGAACTAGAACTGAACTAGAACTGAACTAGAACTGAACTAGAACTGAACTAGAACTGAACTAGAACTGAACTAGAACTGAACTAGAACTGAACTAGAACTGAACTAGAACTGAACTAGAACTGAAATAGAACTGAACTAGAACTGAACTAGAACTGAACTAGAACTGAACTAGAACTGAACTAGAACTGAACTAGAACTGAACTAGAACTGAACTAGAACTGAACTAGAACTGAACTAGAACTGAACTAGAACTGAACTAGAATTGAACTAGAACTGAACTAGAACTGAACTAGAACTGAACTAGAACTGAACTAGAACTGAACTAGAACTGAACTAGAACTGAACTAGAATTGAACTAGAAATGACCTAGAACTGAACTAGAACTGAACTAGAACTGAACTGAACTAGAACTGAACTAGAACTGAACTAGAACTGAACTAGAACTGAACTGAACTAGAACTGAACTAGAACTGAACTAGAACTGAACTAGAACTGAACTAGAACTGAACTAGAACTGAACTAGAACTGAACTAGAACTGAACTAGAACTGAACTAGAACTGAACTAGAACTAGAACTGAACTAGAACTGAACTAGAACTGAACTAGAACTAAACTAGAACTAGAACTGAACTAGAACTGAACTAAAATTGAAGTTTGCGAATTTTCACTAAAACTCCTTTTAATTCTAATCGCATCATTAACATTTAAAATAAAGAGAATTGTCAAATTCTCTACTTTCTTACATTTACAAATGTTTGAGAGAGTATTGAAAAAAAAACAAGAGTAAAGAGAAGTAAATGTCAATATTCTTAAAAGAGACAATATTAAATACATAAATGTGTTATTTTGCCTTAAAATAGTAGCCATACCTTGAAGCATAATAAATTCTGGGGCATGCACATAGTGTTTCCAAAGCACCGCCTTACCTTCGTTGCGACATGTACATCATCGTCTTCAGTTTCATCATCATCGTCATCGGCCAGTGACATATTACAACGTATATTCTCGAAATTATTATGATGTTGTTGCTGCGATCGTGTGGAAGTTGCAGCCGGTATATTAGTTGTTGTTGTTGCTAGAGAATTTGTAAACGAGGTTTGTTGTTGCTGTGTTGGCAGTGTTGTATCATCAAAAGAATGTTGCTGCTGCTGCTGTTGTGTGTGATGTAATTGATGATGTTCAATGCCTTCTGTATTAAGATTATTTATGGAATTTATTTGATTATTAGATGAACTATTAGTTGTATTTGTAGCGTTAGTAGTATTTAATAAAGTCAAGGAAGAATATGAATCATAAGCTGTTAACATGGCTGAAATTTTAAACATTATTTTAGGAATGATATGTATTTTAGTTTTGTGAGAGTTTTTCGTATATACCTGAACTTCTTTGTATATCTTTTAAACCTTTTTCTATGTTAATACCCAAAGTAGAACTTGATCTCGAACGATCGGCACATTCTTCGGGTAATTGATAGACATATAGTTCTTTGGCTGAAGAAGGTTTAATTTTCTCTTCGTCGGGAAATGAGTGTCGAATTTGGGAATTCCAAACTTCACAGATTAACATAAAATTAGGATTTAAATAACACAAAGAGGCTAGTTTACGTTTTAAATCGTAATACTTGGATTCTGAATTTAAACGTAAACCATATTTGATAGGCACCGAACCATCTAATAATATGACTGTAAGAGTAAAACAAGTTTGATTAGATGTAAATAAAAAAAGTCTGGTAAAATCTCCCTCAAACTTACCCAAAACCTCAAAGTATATATAATTCTCTACCGGCAAAGGTAAACTTAATAAACTGAAGGGATCAAAACGCACCGATTCCCGGCCACAGCACATACAACTCACTTTAGATTTCAATTGGCCATAGAATAGATCTATGATAATAGATTGATTGCGTGCATGATGCTGCTGCCAAGCCTCAGGCCGCCACAATTTTATCTGGCCTTCCATTAGAGTCCTTTAATTCACTATAGGGTTTCTCCATTACCCGATTAAGATCTTCATGTAAAGCATCTAACAGCCACTCTAATAATTCTTGAGAATCATGCTGTCCGCCTCCCGCAAACTGGGGAGCATACCTTGTAACACACAACCGTAATTTTATAGGAGCCACCGATCTAGTGGTAGCACTCCAGACTTCTTTTAATAACTCTCCATATCTAGTGGCTAAATAACCTCTAGTGCCCAACTTATTGGTGGTATTTAGCTCAAACATATGCATATTATGACGAAAATACTGAGCTAATGGTTGTGTATTAAATAAAACCTGTAGAGCAGCATTCATAAAACAAGTATTTCCCAAATTATGTAAACCTGTAGCTCCGGGGGCCTGTACAGACATTATAGAGGATCTTGTTAAACGTCGATCGTTTAATGCCGTTACTCCCGTTTGTGTTAAAGACAAAGAACTCAATTCCTCCGGCCAAGTTTGATCTTTATTACGTATTTCCAACAAAATTTGATCATTATCCTTGATCATTAATTCTTTTAGTGTGACATTATCTTCTTCCAATAAAATGGCCGTATTATCTAAAGGACCAGCTGGTATATGCCACAAACGTATGTCTTCGGAACGTAGACGTAATTGTTCACAAAGAAAATTGCCTATTTGCTGTACAGTAGCTAAACGACTAAAGGCTGCGGTATAGGCCAGATAACGTTTAGGTGGCTGCAAAACACTGGAAGCGGAAATGGCCGCAAAACCTCCACCAGAAGCTAAAACACCATAGCCACCTAAAAACCAATCAAAAAAATCATTAATTGGCAATTATTTTCTATTAGAAAATTGTTTGCTGCGTTCACACGGTAACAGTTTTCTATAGAACTTTGTAGGCTGCGTTCCCACATATAGTTTTCTCTAAAAAAATAGGGTTGCTGCATGTCAAACATATGCAATTTTCTATAAAAAGTTTATTTGCTCTCGTTTACACGGACAATATATTCAATAGTTGCTGTGTTTACACAGACATAGTTTTATATAATAAAATTGTTTGCTACGCTTAACACAGTTATAATTTTAATAACAAATTTATTATTGTGTTCACACAGACAACACAGTTTCCTACAGCAAATAGTTTGCTGTGTTCACACTTAAACAGTTTTCCTTTTTGAAAATGTTGGACTGTTTCACACAGTCTCATAGTATTATATGAAATTTTTTTTTCGCACTAATAAAATAGCCATAGCCACAAAAATCAAATAGCCACCTACGCAACAAAAAATCAGTAATTATATTTTATAATACACACAAATTTTCTATAGAAATTTGCTGGTTCACACAATAGTTTCTCTAAAAAAAATAGGTTGCTGCATTCAACCATATGCAATTTTCTATAAAAAAGTTAATTGCTCCGTTTACACGGACAATATTTTCAATAGTTTGCTGTGTTTACACAGACATAGTTTTATATAATAAAATTGTTTGCTACGCGTTAACATAGATATATTTTCATAACAAAATTTATTAATGTGTTCACACAGACAAAGTTTCGTACAGAAAATAGTTTGTTGTGTTCACACATAAACAGTTTTCTTTGAAAATGTTGTCTGTTTCCACACAGTCTCATAGTATTATATGAAAAAAATGTTTGCTGTATTCACACTCACTTAGTTTTTATCGAAAATTTCTTAATATGTTTACAAAAACAGAATTTTCTGTAGAAAATTGTATGTAGCGTTCAAACAAACAGAATTCTCTATATATTTACAGTTTTATAAACAATTTTCCCAAAAAATATCTGCTGAGTTCATAAAGAAATGATTTTCTCTTAAATTTTTTAATGTGTTCACACGCATGATAGAATAAATGTGTTTACACACATACGGACAGTTTTTTTTTATAGAAAAATGTATGCTGCGTTCATACATATAAAATTTTCTCTAAAAAATGTTGTGTTCACACCAACCCAGTTTTCTATAAAGAAATTGTTTGCTACGTTCATTCAAGCACAGTTTTCATACAAAATTGTTGTCTGTGTTCATACTTAATTTTATCTGAAACTATGTTGGTCGTGTTTACAAGGCCATAATTTTCAATAGAATTAGCTTGCTAAGCAGTTTTCTCTATAAATTCTTTTGCTACGTTCACACATACACAATTTAAGAGAAAAACTGTGTAATTGTGCGTTCACATGTATAATTTTAGAAAATCATTTACTATTAAATATTTAGTTAAAATTTTTCACTTACCCGGTACTGCACCCCAACTATTAGCTGTTTGATTTTGTGGCACACTTTGATGCAATAAAATACGCACATTTAAAGGATACAATTCTAGCTCAACTTCCGAGGTATTAGGCGGTTGTATAACCTGTCGTGGCAAAGGTAAATTATCACCATACCAACGATTTAAAGCTTTCCACAAAGACTTGGGAACCAATTCAAAATCATGATTTTGTACTAAAGGAGTATCACGTTTCAAATGACCACCCTCACCGGTTAAAGTGCGTATATTCTTAAAAGGATTTGGTGTTACTAGATTAGTATTATCTATGGCACCGGGACGACAACCTAGATTACGTCCCGTGGAAATACCACTACTTGCGGAACCTTAAAAATAAATTTTATTCAATTAATAGAGATATTATTATGAAAAGTAAGGAAATATTTACCCATACTACAGTTATCGCTGGTTATACAGACTTCAACACCCACGGAATCCAAGGAGTTGGTATTAAACGATTCATCACATACCAAAGCCTCGTCTATGCCACAATTGTAGTTGGATTGTCGTTGTTGTGCCCCTGTATGTCTACAGTATTCACAGGTCGTTGAGATATTGTTGACATATTGCAGCCAGGTTATCCACCAATCTCGAGAAATTAAATACCAAAATTGTCCTACACGATATTTGCGTTTTTCCTCACGGTCTAACCAGCCTCTTACTGTAAAATGAAGGAAAGATTTTTAAAAGATAAAACTAATCTAGAACAGGACCAGAAATAGAACTGAACTAGAACTGAACTAGAACTGAACTAGAACTGAACTAGAACTGAACTAGAACTGAACTAGAACTGAACTAGAACTGAACTAGAACTGAACTAGAACTGAAAGAACTGAACTAGAACTGAACTAGAACTGAACTAGAACTGAACTAGAACTGAACTAGAACTGAACTAGAACTGAACTAGAACTGAACTAGAACTGAACTAGAACTGAACTAGAACTGAACTAGAACTGAACTAGAACTGAACTAGAACTGAACTAGAACTGAACTAGAACTGAACTAGAACTGAAAGAACTGAACTAGAACTGAACTAGAACTGAACTAGAACTGAACTAGAACTGAACTAGAACTGAACTAGAACTGAACTAGAAACTGAACTAAGAACTGAACTAGACTGAACTAGAACTGAACTAGAACTGAACTAGAACTAACTAGAACCTGAACTAGAAACTGAACTAGAACTGAACTAGAACTGAACTAGAACTGAACTAGAACTGAACTAGAACTGAACTAGAACTGAACTAGAACTGAACCAGAACTGAACTAACTGAACTAGGGAAACTGAACTAGAACTGAACTAGAACTGAACTAGAACTGAACTAGAACGAAACTAGCTACTAGAACTGAACTAGAAACTGAACTAGAACTGAACTAGAACTGAACTAGAACTGAACTAGAACTGAACTAGAACTGAACTAGAACTGAACTAGAACGAACTAGAACTGAACTAGAACTGAACTAGAACTGAACTAGAACTGAACTAGAACTGAACTGAACGAACTAGAACTGAACTAGAACTGAACTAGAACTGAACTAGAACTGAACTAGAACTGAACTAGAACTGAACTAGAACTGAACTAGAACTGAACTAAAACTGAACTAGAACTGAACTAGAACTGAACTAGAACTGAACTAGAACTGAACTAGAACTGAACTAGAACTGAACTAGAACTGAACTAGAACTGAACTAGAACTGAACTACAACTGAACTACAACTGAACTAGAACTGAACTAGAACTGAACTAGAACTGAACTAGAACTGAACTAGAACTGAACTAGAACTAGAACTGAACTAGAACTGAACTAGAACTGAACTAGAACTGAACTAAACTGAACTAGAACTGAACTAGAACTGAACTAGAACTGAACTAGAACTGAACTAGAACTGAACTAGAACTGAACTAGAACTGAACTAGAACTGAACTAGAACTGAACTAGAACTGAACTAGAACTGAACTAGAACTGAACTAGAACAACTGAACTAGAACTAGAACTGAACTAGAACTGAACTGAACTAGAACTGAACTAGAACTGAACTAGAACTGACATACTGAACTGAACTAGAACTGACATGGAACTGAACTGAACTAGAACTCAACTTGAACTGAATCGATCTTTTATCTATAAATTCAACTTACCAATATCATATTCCATATGACGACATTGAGGCCATAAACCAAATACTATATGACAAACTTCAAATATCAATCTAGAAATGGTTGTAATAATTTCAAACTGCTCTTAACATTCCACATCATAAAATCTTCAGCTCTCAAATTGACATTTAAATTTTCTAATGTCAAAGAGTCCTGGAAAGGAAATGATTTAAATCAAAGATTAAAAAAATAATTTTAAAGAAAGTACTTACCATATTTTGGTTATCCACACTTTTTAAAGTGGTAAAATTAACAATATCTTTTAAAGCTTCTTGTTTAGTTATATCTTTGTACATGTTAGCATTACGATTTTCTTTGGCCACAAATAATAGAACATTTATCATTTGTAAAGTTTCAAAATGGTTAAGAATACCATCACGATCCACATCAAAGATTTTGAAACAAACTGTGAGTAATAGGAAATAAAATTTAATATAAATTAGTTTTAAAATAAAAAACACTTACATCTGGTGCGTTCTACTCCCGGTCCACGACAAGCAGCACTGACACCACAACACAGTTCCTTAAAATCAATATGACCATCACGATTTTCATCAAAAGCATTAAAGAGACCTTGTAAAGCATTTTTTGGTATGGGAGGACTTAATAAGGGCCCCAGTAACTGCAGATCCAATTGACCATTGGGTGAGGAGTTCTTTAAACGCCAAAACTCTTTCTCCAAATCGCCTATATCCTATTTAGGATACAATTTTATAAAATTTTCAATTCATTCTCTATTAGATTACTCTAGTCACAAACCTTTTCTTCCAAATGTGTTACACCCGCTAAACTTTGATAAAATGTGGGTGTTTCTAGCTCTGAAGTCAAGCTTATACAATTATCAGATAATAACCATTTCGATAAAACGGTAGAAGAACGATTTTTTAAAATCCAGGCCTGAAATTGTTCAAAATTGATGCGATCTGTTTGGGAAAACAAAGAAACACTTTCGTAGGGATGTAAACTAATAGCCTTGGTAAAATCGGCTTTTAAAATATAAGTGCCATTATCATTGCAATATAGATTCCAAAGAAACCTATAGAAAGAGTTAAAAAAATCAAAAAAAATTTTCTATTAAACATAAAACAACAAAACTCACTTGGTTTTCTCTTCTTCAGTACCGCGTGTTATTAAAACTAAACCACATAAAAGATCTTTAAATGATATACCTTTTGTGGTACCACCACAAGCGGTATAAAGTAAATCTGTTACATTTGGTGGTACACCTTCACACAAGACATCTTGTTGGAATGCATTACGACTTAAATAGAAACGTCCCACACCTGCTGATTTCTTAAAAGCCTCTTTCAAACGTCTTAATTCGGATTCGGAAACTAAGGGCAAAAATCATCAATTAATCCTTTTAATAAAATATAAATTTATGATTCACTTGCACAAAATCTTATCTATAAATTATTTGTACTTTTTTTTTTTAAAAAAGTGTAATTTATTTATTGTTTTATTTCTAAATCTGTTGCCTTTATTTTTTTACAAATGTTATTTCATTTTTCATTTATTTGCTTAAACATTTCAAGTGGTTTGCAGTTGTTATTATTGTTGTATTAGTAAAGTATCACCGACGCAGACTAGAGATATAGAAAATTTATTAAATTTACATCTATAGTTTATTAGAGCAAAACGTATCGATGACGAAAAATATTCTAAAAAAGATAAATTATGAGAAACATAAAAATTCTAAGAAATTATTGTAAAAACGTGTTTTATTTGCTAAAGTCGATGACACTTACTGCATTATTAAATGTTTAATTAAATTTTAATTTTTGCAATGTTAGAACTGAACTGAACTAGAACTGAACTAGAGCTGAACTAGAACTGAACTAGAACTGAACTAGAACTTGAACTATGAACTAGAACTGAACTAGAACTGAACTAGAACTGAACTAGAACTGAACTAGAACTGAACTAGAACTGAACTAGAACTGAACTAGAACTGAACTAGAACTGAACTAGAACTGAACTAGAACTGAACTAGAACTGAACTAGAACTGAACTAGAACTGAACTAGAACTGAACTAGAACTGAACTAGAACTGAACAGAACTGAACTAGAACTGAACTAGAACTGAACTAGAACTGAACTAGAACTGAACTAGAACTGAACTAGAACTGAACTAGAACTGAACTAGAACTGAACTAGAACTGAACTAGAACTGAACTAGAACTGAACTAGAACTGAACTAGAACTGAACTAGAACTGAACTAGAACTGAACTAGAACTGAACGAACTAGAACTGAACTAGAACTGAACTAGAACTGAACTAGAACTGAACTAGAACTGAACTAGAACTGAACTAGAACTGAACTAGAACTGAACTAGAACTGAACTAGAACTGAACTAGAACTGAACTAGAACTGAACTAGAACTGAACTAGAACTGAACTAGAACTGAACTAGAACTGAACTAGAACTGAACTAGAACTGAACTAGAACTGAACTAGAACTGAACTAGAACTGAACTAGAACTGAACGAGAACTGAACTAGAACTGAACTAGAACTGAGCTAGAACTGAACTAGAACTGAACTAGAACTGAACTAGAACTGAACTAGAACTGAACTAGAACTGAACTAGAACTGAACTAGAACTGAACTAGAACTGAACTAGAACTGAACTAGAACTGAACTAGAACTGAACTAGAACTGAACTAGAACTGAACTAGAACTGAACTAGAACTGAACTAGAACTGAACTAGAACTGAACTAGAACTGAACTAGAACTGAACTAGAACTGAACTAGAACTGAACTAGAACTGACTAGAACTGAACTAGAACTGAACTAGAACTGAACTAGAACTGAACTAAACTGAACTAGAACTGAACTAGAACTGAACTAGAACTGAACTAGAACTGAACTAGAACTGAACTAGAACTGAACTAGAACTGAACTAGAACTGAACTAGAACTGAACTAGAACTGAACTAGAACTGAACTAGAACTGAAAGAACTGAACTAGAACTGAACTAGAACTAAACTAGAACTAAACTAGAACTGAACTAGAACTGAACTAGAACTGAACTAGAACTGAACTAGAACTGAACTAGAACTGAACTAGAACTGAACTAGAACTGAACTAGAACTGAACTAGAACTGAACTAGAACTGAACTAGAACTGAACTAGAACTGAACTAGAACTGAACTAGAACTGAACTAGAACTGAACTAGAACTGAACTAGAACTAGAACCGAACTAGAAGTGAACTAGAACTGTACTAGAACTGAACTAGAACTGAACTAGAACTGAACTAGAACTGAACTAGAATTGAACTAGAACTGAACTAAAACTGATCTGGAACTGAACTAGAACTGAACTAGAATTGAACTAAACTGAACTAGAACTGAACTAGAACTGAACTAGAAGAGTGATAGAACTAGAACTGAACTAAAACTGAACTAGAACTGAACTAGAACTGAACTAGAACTGAACTAGAACTGAACTAGAACTGAACTAGAACTGAACTAGAACTGAACTAGAACTGAACTAGAACTGAACTAGAAGAACTAGAACTGAACTAGAACTGAACTAGAACTGAACTAGAACTGAACTAGAACTGAACTAGAACTGAACTAGAACTGAACTAGAACTGAACTAGAACTGAACTAGAACTGAACTAGAACTGAACTAGAACTGAACTAGAACTGAACTAGAACTGAACTAGAACTGAACTAGACTGAACTAGAACTGAACTAGAACTGAACTAGAACTGAACTGAACTGAACTAGAACTGAACTAGAACTGAACTAGAACTTAAATAGAACTGAACTCGAAATGTAAGTAAAAATAAACTATAGTTTGTATTTTGTGCCTTTGTCATTCGTACATGAATTGACACTTTTAACTCTCTGCCTTAAAAAATAAACTGGTTTGTGTCTTTGCTAAATTGTGTTTCTTTCATGTTTTTTTTTTTTCATTATTACAAGTTTTCTAACAAAACAAATAAATGTCTGAAAAGTTCTCACATCTTGAAAAAGAAAATAAAGCAATTTCTTTTGTGACGTCACAAAAAAGAAATGGCAACAAAACACACAATTGAAGGATTAACTGAAAATACAAGAGAATTTTCTACAAATGAGAACAAAAAAAAACAATAACAAAAAGGCAAAAAATAAAAAAAAAACCCTAAAATATAACAACAACAAAAACAAACATTTCACAATAATTTACAAGTAAAAAAACTTTATTTTTAATAACTTTTTATAAGGTAATCTATAAAATGATTAAATAAAAAATAGAAAACAAAAACAATACCAAAAAAAAACACACTTTTAGAAAATACGAAAAAGCACAAAAAAGAAAACAACAATCGATAAAAAGAAAAGAACTCTTTTTAAGGCAAAATAACCTATTTCAATGACCCCTCCTCTTACTCTTTCCCCTCTCTTTTGTCTATAAAAAAAGCGAAAAAAAACTCCCACCCAATGTTAAGCAAAAAATAAAGAAAATTTATTACAATTATTATATTTACATAAAGATGTAATAGAAGGAAATTTCCACTTACCACGTTTGACTGCATCCTCATAATTAATGCAGGACTGTTTGGATTCTTTGGCACCCATAATGTACGAAGTTGTTTATAAAACCAAATGTTAATGGATGTTTCAAAGTGGGGTGTCTGCCTGCCTGCCTGCTGGCCTGCACTCTTAGCAAACTGCAATGGAATTCCAAAAGCGACGACACCACCACACTCTCTACTTGTCTACACTATATTCACTTATAGGCACTCACACTTTTATAAACAGTTTGAAAAATAATTAATAAAACTGCTTTATTAGCAGTTTACAAAAAAGGTGTTACAATACTACGACGTCTGTTTCTGTTTTAATTTTTTTTTAATATTTTCTTTTCTCAACCCAACCAAGTTGCCTCTTCTTAATTAATTTTGTGGGTTTTTTAACGTTTTCATAAACATTTTCAACACTTTTTATTATCTTATATTCTTTTAGTTACTTCTTTAAATTTATCTCACATTATTTTCTTCAATTCACGGTATTTTATTTGTGTTAAATTTAAGGAAAATTCTGAAAATTCTTTTGTAAAATCTTATGACTTTTTTCCAACTGCACAAAAAGAAATAGAATAACAATGACAATGATGGGAACAATGATGCCAGTGTAATGTGATAATTGATTTACAACCTTTAGTGCTGCCAGATGAAGATTTTTTTGTGTGAAAAGTGGAATGATTTCTTTTGATGGAAAAGATAATATTTTTTGGCATTGTTTAAATCTTATCTAATTCGTTATCTTAAGTTTTGTTGTTATATAAAATGTTAATATGTATAGTAATAACAATTCTAATAGAGATATTAAGAAATTATCGAACATTAAGTTAAAATCGATAAACATACACAGAAAGAAATGTTTTGTTTTAAAATAATGAACTAGCGATTGCAAGCAAAACAGGGGTGGAAAAGTGCAATATTATATATAAATTAAATACTAGAAAAACCGTTATATAGTAAAATAAATTAATATATTAAAATAAAAAACTGTTATGCTAAATGTTTTTCCTGAAAATGTTTAATAAACATCTTCTATAGCAGAATTTTATTACAGTAAAAAATCTCATATACTATACATAATAAAATAAAAAACTAACAGTAAAAAACTAATGTTTTCCATAAAAACAATTCTTACAAAACTGTTTAATAAACATCTTCTATAGCAAAACTCTTATATAACAAATCTTTTATATAATAAACTGTTATACTGAAAATTTTCTATAGAAATAATAATAATAATAATAATAATAATAATAATAATAATAATAATAATAATAATAATAATAATAATAATAATAATAATAATAATAATAATAATAATGTATTAAAAATAGTTTATAACTGTTATAAAAAATACTTCTAAAGAAAAAACTGATCTATTAAAAAACTGATCTATTAAAATTACTGAATAGTTCTACAGTAAAAAAAAATCATATACATATTATATAGTGCAAAAAACTCTTATACTTAACATATTTAGATAAAAACCTGTTTAAAAAAAATCTTTTATACTATTCAAAATATATGTTATATAATAAACGTTATACTGAAAGTTTTTGTTACAAAAATTTTGTTATTCTAAAATATGTTTTTAGAAGAACTGTTATACATAAGTACTTAAGTTTTATCTAAAAATATATTAATTATATATTTTTTTTTTTTTCAAATAAAAACCTATTATACATAATGTTTTCTATGAACACAGTTTAATAAAAATATTCTATACTGTTATTCAAACAATCTGTTATATAATAAACTGTTATACTGAAAGATTTTGATATAAAAATTTGTTATTTTGAACGTTTTTGTTAAAAGAACTGTTATACTTAACATTTATCTGTATAAAATATCTAATTATATAAAAATAATTATATAATTATCAGTTCTATTTTGAGAAAATTTTAATAAATATTATTACGTTTCAATTGTCTCTTCGTTCCTTTATATTTCATTTATAAAATGTCAGAAAAAAACGTAGAACGTGGCTATTTTGTTCAAGGTATGGCAACTCCCTATAGAAAAATGCAATCGTTGAAGGAACAGCACTAATTTATCGATAATCTGTTCAAGGGACGTGTTACCAGACTTTTACACATTGTATCCCCGGTGTGGGGAAATTTATAATTATTATTAAAATTTAATTCAATGATTTAAAATAATTTAAAATAATTTGGAAAGTTTTAATAAGACAAATTTTGCTGTTTCTTAAACTTATCTGAAGTAAAGAAAAGCTTAAAATATTTCTTGCAGATTTGTACTAAATATTAAAGGCGTTTTAAGGTTATTTAGTTACATTAATGATTTTTCTATAGGTT
Source organism: Lucilia sericata (assembly GCF_015586225.1). NCBI lineage: Eukaryota > Metazoa > Arthropoda > Insecta > Diptera > Calliphoridae > Lucilia > Lucilia sericata. Next base: position 282,721 of record NW_023994310.1, read on the forward strand.
TATTTAATTTAGCAAAGAAATTAAATAAAATTTATGGTAAAACAGTTTTATAACTTTTATTATTTAGGGTGATTTTTAGTTTCATATGCTTTTATTTCTTTTAAAAATGCTTATTATTAAGAGTTGTATTAAAAATTTTAAAAACAAATTTGTTTTTTTTTATAATTGTTTCACAAATTTCACGATTTAACCATGTTAACCATATGATTGGTAATTTTTCTGCTATTATTTGGCAATTTTAAATATGTCTGCCATGTGGCAGCTTTGTTTTGTAGACATTTTTTTATAGAGTAGATTTTGTCATCAACGATTTTAAGTATTTTATTTTATACGACAATCGTAGCAAAAGTAGAGAGAAGAAAGAAGGAAGAAAAAAACTTTAAATAAAATTTGATTTTTTAGCTACAAAAGAAGTATAAAATACAAAATTTTGATACAGAAAAATTAAAAAGAATATAACTAAAGAAATTTCTATATATTAAGAAATTTGGAAAAAAAAATAAAACAGTAATAAACGACGCGTTAAAGAAAAAAGAAACAACAATGGCCAAGACGTACGATTATTTATTTAAATTATTGCTAATTGGTGATTCTGGCGTAGGAAAAACTTGTATATTATTTCGTTTTTCGGAGGATGCCTTCAATACAACATTTATTTCGACAATAGGTAAGTTGGCTGGTGTGGAAGGAGGAAAAAATTAGTCGGAAAAACGTCTACAATTATTTAAAGAAAATATGATATTGATAAAAGTATTACTTTGTTGTTGTTGTAAAAAGAGAGGAGAAAGGAGGGGTCATTTGGTTGGTTGGTCGGTAGTCGTTTTCGTTTGATTTTGCTATTATTATGTGGTTGGTTGGTGGCTGTGTCAAAGTTAGGGAACCCAAAGTCAAAGTCTATTTAATAATAAAAAATTATAGTTTGAAGATAAAAACCTCTTTGTAGGAATAAATTTTAACAAATTTTTTATTGCCTGTCCTCATTGTGTTAAGGCTAAAAATACACATTTTTTTTTGTTTAGTTTGCAGACACCTTGCGTTTAGGAAAACATCTTCGTTTTATTTGGGTTAATATTTCCCTTGTTTCATTTTAGTTCCAAACAGAAGGTATTTTTAGTTGTGATTTAGAGCTGCTGAAGGCATTAAAGGTTTTGGGGTGTTGGTATGTTCATGCATATAGTTTTTTGTTGACGTTGTCTTGATAATTTTAATCACTACACAACTGCTGCTAACAGTCATCATCATCATTTTTTTCTTTCCTTTTGAGTCTTAGATTTTGTTGTTTGTTTAACTTTAATATTAATCCCCCTTTTTTATTATATTATAAAATTAAAATTAATAAAAGAAAAGTAATTCTTATAAATTTTTTGTTCATATTTTCTTTATTTATAATTTCCTCTTTATTTACTCTCTCGCTCCCTCTGTTTATAACTCTCTTCTAAAATAAATTTGAACACATTGCAAATGACTCACATTTTTTTTCATCTCCACAACCTCAAACCATCTTCTCTTTTTATTTCCCCTTCTATCCCTCAAATAGTTACAATTAAATTGTTCGAAATGTTTTTGAAAAAAAAAACTAATAGAAATTCCTTTATTTAAATGTAATAGTCAAAAAATTCTAAAGAAAACTGCGCGCTTTTTTTTTATTAGTTTTTATTAATTTGTTTTGTGTTTTTTTATTTTCTTTATAAGTTTGCATAAAAGACCATCATTGTCTCATATTTTTATTGTTTTTCTCTTATTTTCCTTTTTTTGTTGCTTTTTTTAATTGATCAAAAAGTTGTTGTTTGTTTTATGAATGCAAGTGTTTGTGTGTGTGTATAAAGATTGATGCATTTTTCTTTATTGTTGTTTAATTTGTTTTTATCTTTTTCTTCGTTTTTTTTTCTGTGACGTTTTCTTTGAAGGGATCCATACACTGTACAAAAAATGATGTATGTTTTTGTTTCTTTTTGGCAGCTTTTCATTTTACTTAGAGGAATTTTAAAGGAATTAATAGATCTCGTGAATTTGTAACAAATATTTCTAGTATGTAAGAAAAATGCTGACGATAGCGTGATTTTTAAGCAAAATATGTATATGATAAACAAAAACCTGGGAACAAACTATCGATATACTGTGGTCCAGATTTTCATTATATGGAAGAGGAGGAATAACCATATTTTGTCCGCAAGTGTTCATACGGATGGGCTCGCATTTCTCGAAATTTAAGTGCTCTAGCTGTTGCAGTTTCTGAGATATGCGACTTGTAATACTTATTTGTTTGAGGATGTGGCACCCGCCTACTACAGACTATAATATATACTATAGTTCAGACTACAGATTAGGCAGAGAAAAATAATTGACTAAACAATAGTTCTGATTATAATGTAGATTATAGTTTAGATTATAATATAGATTATAGTTCAGATTATAGACAACAGACTAGTCTAATGTCCAGACTGTGGACCATACTAGGCCCATAACACAGACCATGAACTGGACTAGAAGCTGAACAAGAACTGAACTAGAACGAACTAGAACTGAACTAGAACTGAAACTAGAACTGAACTAGAACTGAATCGAACGAACTAGAACTGAACTAGACTGAACTAGAACTGAACTAGAACTGAACTAGAACTGAACTAGAACTGAACTAGAACTGAACTAGAACTGAACTAGAACTGAACTAGAACTGAACTAGAACTGAACTAGAACTGAACTAGAACTGAACTAGAACTGAACTAAGAACTGAACTAGAACTGAACTAGAACTGAACTAGAACTGAACTAGAACTGAACTAGAACTGAACTAGAACAGAACTAGAACTGAACTAGAACTGAACTAGAACTGAACTAGAACTGAACTAGAACTGAACTAGAACTGAACTAGAACTGAACTAGAACTGAACTAGAAACTAGAACTGAACTAGAACTGAACAAGAACTGAACTAGAACTGAACTAGAACTGAACTAGAACTGAACTAGAACTGAACTAGAACTGAACTAGAACTGAACTAGCACTGAACTAGAACTAAACTAGAACAGAACTAGAACTGAACTAGAACTGAACTAGAACTGAACCAGAACTGAACTAGAACTGAACTAGAATGAACTAGAACTGAACTAGAATGAAACTAGAACTGAACTAGAACTGAAACTAGAACTGAACTAGAACTGAACTAGAACTGAACTAGAACTGAACTAGAACTGAACTAGAACTGAACTAGAAACTGAACTAGAACTGAACTAGAACTGAACTAGAACTGAACTAGAACAGAACTAAACTGAACTAGAACTGAACTAGAACTGAACTAGAAACTGAACTAGAAACTAGAACTGAACTAGAATGAACAAGAACTGAACTAGAACTGAACTAGAACTGATGAACTAGAACTGAACTAGAACTGAACTAGAACTGAACTAGAACTAAACTAGAACAGAACTAGAACTGAACTAGAACTGAACTAGAACTGAACCTAGAACTGAACTAGAACTGAACTAGAACTGAACTAGAAACTGAACTAGAACTGAACTAGAACTGAACTAGAACTGAACTAGAACTGAACTAGAACTGAACTAGAACTGAACTAGAACTGAACTAGAACTGAACTAGAACTGAACTAGAACTGAACTAGAACTGAACTAGAACTGAACTAGAACTGAACTAGAACTGAACTAGAACTGAACTAGAACTGAACTAGAACTGAACTAGAACTGAACTAGAACTGAACTAGAACTGAACTAGAACTCACTAGAACTGAACTAGAACTGAACTGAACTAGAACTGAACTAGAACTGAACTAGAACTGAACTAGAACTGAACTAGAACTGAACTAGAACTGAAATAGAACTGAACTAGAACTGAACTAACTGAACTAGAACTGAACTAGAACTGAACTAGAACTGAAAACTAGAACTAGAACTGAACTAGAAACTGAACTAGAAAACTGAACTAGAACTGAACTAGAACTGAACTTGAACAGAACTAGAACTGAACTAGAACTGAACTAGAACTGAACTAGAACTGAACTAGAACTGAACTAGAACTGAACTAGAACTGAACTAGAACTGAACTAGAACTGAACTAGAACTGAACTAGAACTGAACTAGAACTGAACTAGAACTGAACTAAACTGAACTAGAACTGAACTAGAACTGAACTAGAACAACTAGAACTGAACTAGAACTGAACTAGAACTGAACTAGAACTGAACAAGAACTGAACTAGAACTGAACTAGACTGAACTAGAACTGAACTAGAACTGAACTAGACTGAACTAGAACTAAACTAGAACAGAACTAGAACTGAACTAGAACTGAACTAGAACTGAACTAGAACTGAACTAGAACTGAACTAGAACTGAACTAGAACTGAACTAGAACTGAACTAGAACTGAACTAGAACTGAACTAGAACTGAACTAGAACTGAACTAGAACTGAACTAGAACTGAACTAGAACTGAACTAGAACTGAACTAGAACTGAACTATAACTGAACTAGAACTGAACTAGAACTGAACTAGAACTGAACTAGAACTGAATAGAACTGAACTAGAACTGAACTAGAACTGAACTAGAACTGAACTAGAACTGAACTAGAACTGAACTAGAACTGAACTAGAACTGAACTAGAACTGAACTAGAACTGAACTAGAACTGAACTAGAACTGAACTAGAACTGAACTAGAACTGAACTAGAACTGAACTAGAACTGAACTAGAACTGAACTAGAACTGAACTAGAACTGAACTAGAACTGAACTAGAATGAACTAGAACTGAACTAGAACTGAACTAGAACTGAACTAGAACTGAACTAGAACTGAACTAGAACTGAACTAGAACTTAACTAGAACTGAACTAGAACTAACTAGAACTGAACTAGAACTGAACTAGAACTGAACTAGAACTGAACTAGAACTGAACTAGAACTGAACTAGAACTGAACTAGAACTGAACTAGAACTGAACTAGAACTGAACTAGATTTCCCAATTTTCCCTTAAAATTACTAATTTATTTTATCCAATTTACCTCATTACAGGCATAGACTTTAAAATTAGAACAATCGAATTAGATGGCAAAAAAATTAAATTACAAATTTGGTGAGTTCTTCAAAGAAAATACAAAAAAAAACTCAACTAAACCATAAATTGTACAAAAAAATTTTTCTTCTTAAAAATAGGGATACTGCTGGCCAGGAGCGTTTTAGAACTATTACCACCGCATATTATAGAGGCGCCATGGGTATTATGTTAGTCTATGATATAACTCAAGAGAAATCATTCGAGAATATTAAAAATTGGATACGTAACATAGAGGAGAATGCATCGGCCGATGTTGAAAAATGTTATTGGGCAATAAATGTGAATTAAATGAAAAAGACAGGTGAGTTTTAAACTGTTGTAGATAATTTAAATTATTCCTTTTTGTATTTGTTTAACTGCTTTGTTACCAAGCCTTTTTAATATTCTATATACAAGTTATAAATATAAGTATTAACTTAATTTGTTCTTAATATCTATGTGTTAGTAAAAAGGTTAAAATGTTAAAGGATATGATGTTACATTATGATGTAATATTTTATTTTTACTTAATACCTGTGTGAGTTTTTTTTTCCTATTTTTTTTTTTTTTTTGTTTAAAGACACTTTATTTTGCAAATTAAATACAAGTACTTATATTTATATATTTAATTGCAAATATCAATGTAATTTGAATAAAGGAGTGGTTTTTTAAGTAACAATAAAACTAAAATATTAAATATGCAAAAATAAGTGGGTTTATGAACAAAATTATTTAAATATAAAATAAAAAAAAACTAGTTAAAATTTAATGATTTTATGCTATAGAATTTTAAGAAAGAAAAGAACAAGAATTGAACTAGAACTGAACTAGAACTGAACTAGAACTAACTAGAACTGAACTAGAACTGAACTAGAACTGAACTAGAACTGAACTAGAACTAGAACTGAACTAGAACTGAACTAGAACTGAACTAGAACTGAACTAGAACTGAACTAGAACTGAACTAAAGAACTGAACTAGAACTGAACTAGAACTGAACTAGAACTGAACTAGAACTGAACTAGAACTGAACTAGAACTGAACTAGAACTGAACTAGAACTGAACTAGAACTGAACTAGAACTGAACTAGAACTGAACTAGAACTGAACTAGAACTGAACGAACTAGAACTGAACTAGAACTGAACTAGAACTGAACTAGAACTGAACTAGAACTGAACTAAACTGAACTAGAACTGAACTAGAACTGAACTAGAACTGAACTAGAACTGAACTAGAACTGAACTAGAACTGAACTAGAACTGAACTAGAACTGAACTAGAACTGAACTAGAACTGAACTAGAACTGAACTAGAACTGAACTAGAACTGAACTAGAACTAACTGAACTAGAACTGAACTAGAACTGAACTAGAACTGAACTAGAACTGAACTAGAACTGAACTAGAACTGAACTAGAACTGAACTAGAACTGAACTAGAACTGAACTAGAACTGAACTAGAACTGAACTAGAACTGAACTAGAACTGAACTAGAACTGAACTAGAACTGAACTAGAACTGAACTAGAACTGAACTAGAACTGAACTAGAACTGAACTAGAACTGAACTAGAACTGAACTAGAACTGAACTAGAACTAACTAGAACTGAACTAGAACTGAACTAGAACTGAACTAGAACTGCACTAGAACTGAACTAGAACTGAACTAGAACTGAACTAGAACTGAACTAGAACTGAACTAGAACTTAACTAGAACTGAACTAGAACTTAACTAGAACTGAACTAGAACTGAACTAGAACTGAACTAGAACTGAACTAGAACTGAACTAGAACTGAACTAGAACTGAACTAGAACTGAACTAGAACTGAACTAGAACTGAACTAGAACTGAACTAGAACTGAACTAGAACTGAACTAGAACTGAACTAGAACTGAACTAGAACTGAACTAGAACTGAACTAGAACTGAACTAGAACTGAACTAGAACTGCACTAGAACTGAACTAGAACTGAACTAGAACTGAACTAGAACTGAACTAGAACTGAACTAGAACTGAACTAGAACTGAACTAGAACTGAACTAGAACTGAACTGAACTAGAACTAGAACTGAACTAAAACTGAACTAGAACTGAACTAGAATTAGAATGTGAGCTCTTGTTTAAAATCAATAATAAAACATTGTTCGATCGTAGTCAAATCGATCAATTTCAAATTGTTCCATTTTGAGTTTTCATTTCCTGCTATTTAACAGCATTGACTTTTTATTTCCTTTTTAATTTTGAAATTAGTAATTTTTAATCAATCACAAGGACTTCAAAAATTGTGAATTTTTGCTGAGTCCGGAAAATATTGCTGAGTTCGACACACAAACAAGTATACTCCTCACCTGGTAAATTTTGCTGTGATACCCCACCCTTAAGTTCGAAGCTTAGTTCATATAAAAAAAACGGATTTTTGCTCAGACTCGGAAAAATTTGCTGAAATTTCGGAGTTGCATTTTTGACAAACTCATAACAGCTGTTTAATAAGTCTATTGTGAATGATTTTCTAGAAATTCATTCACATTGATTATAAAAAAAAGTAAACAGCCTAAGTAATTTTTTGGGGGAATTTCATTTTGTTTCTTTTTTGAATTTGTTAAGTTAAATTGTCAATTAAAATGTATAGAAAGTTTATAACCACAGCTTTAACAGTCAGCGCTGCTGGTTTAGGTTCCTATTACTATGGTGGCTATACGGAAAGACAGAAAATCTTACAAAAACTTCCACTCTATGAACAGCAACAAATGGAACTCTTGCATAAGGTTAATTAGAGATTTTAAAGGAATTTGGTGAATTGTATTATTAAGAATTAATATATTTTACAGCATGCCCAAAAACCCGGCTTTCCCTTATTTGCCAGTGTTTCAGCTGCGGTACCAGCTCCAGCTGAGGACGTCAATTTAACTGCTACTCCCTCGCGTGTTTCACAAATCATGAAATATGGTTTCCCTAGTTTGGATTCAGTGCGTTCTTATTCGGATTATGTGTTAAGTTATGATCGCCGTAATCGTGTGCCCTCCTGGGTATTTGAACATCTCACCGCCGAGTCTATAGCCAAAAATGAGGCTGTTGACAGAGCCAAATGTGACTTTAAACCAGACGAAAGTATACATCCCTACTTCCAGTCACAAAATTCCGATTATCGTCGCTCTGGTTTTGATCGTGGCCATATGGCGGCGGCCGGCAATCATAAAAGACATCAAAAACATTGTGATGACACTTTCTATTTGACCAATATGGCTCCTCAGGTGGGTCAAGGTTTCAATCGTGACTCTTGGGAACGTTTGGAAAGTTATGTGCGTAAATTGACACAAACCTATAGCAATGTTTATGTCTGTACCGGTCCCTTGTATTTGCCCAAACAAGAAGATGATGGCAAAAAGTATGTTAAATATCAGGTCATAGGCAATAACAATGTAGCTGTGCCTACCCACTTCTATAAGGTGATAGTGGGTGAGACTGCGGATAATCGTTTAGAAATGGAGGCTTATGTTATGCCCAATCAGGTTATAAGTGATGAAACCCCCTTGCAAGTATTCCAAGTGCCACCAGAATCGATTGAACGAGCAGCCGGCTTACTGTTTTTCGATAAAATCAATAAGAAACAATTGACCAAGATTAATGGCAAAAAGGTTTAAGTTTTCTAAAAGTTCCTAATACCTCTCCTGTTGCAAAGAATAACGGCAACAACAATTTGTTTTAATTTTTAAAATTTATTTTATTTCTAACCTCTAAAGTGCAATCTAGTAAAATTTTTTTAAATAAACAACAAAAGTTATAAATTGTTTTGATAGTTTTTTTTATTATTATTTTTATGAATTAAGCATTTTAATTAATTTTTAATGTATAAATATACGAAATCATGTTTTTAAAACAAATTTTATTTGATGTTGTTTTTCAATTTTTTATTTTAAACTCTAAGGACGGGTTCTCTTGCGAAAAACCAACCCTCGAGAGAACAAACAAATAATACAGTTTTTCTTTTAATATTGTTAAATGATGGTGTAATAAACAAAAAAAAGAGGAAAAAAATAAGTAGAAAGTAAAGTATGAATGAAAGGAGGAAACTTGAACAAATTAGTGCAACCTAAAGCTGGTTAATGTATTTTTTTTTTTTTTGTATAGATGAAATTAAAATTAATAAAAGTTGTAATGTACTTCAAACAAAACGGTGGAAATCCTTAATAATCACCACCTTGATTCTTGGAACGTACATCATCAATTTTCAAAATCATCTTAACCAATTGAGTGGCCAACAAGATCTGTTGTTTCTTGGAATTGAGAGATTCAACAACATTGTGGTTCTTCATGTTAGAATCTCCGGTCAACATACAGTCAACACCTAGGCTGGGACAGTTTTCAGCTACTTGACGAGCCTTCAATTCAGACAAAGTTTCAATGGGATGTAAACCACTGTTTTCGGCCAAAGCCAAGGGGATGTTTTCCAAGGCAACGGAGAAGGAACGGAAGGCATATTGTTCCAAAGTGGAGAGTTGATCGGCTTCCTTGGCAACGGCCAAAGAGCAGCTGATTTCAGCAGCACCACCACCATAAACGATGCGGGAATCCTAAAAGGAAAAAAAAGAAAAAATATTGAATATTTTAGTGAAAAAAATTTTAAAATTTTTTGGTAAAATTTTTTTGTGAAAATTTGAAGTGAAATTTTGTTAGTAAAAATATTTAATGAAATTTTCTTGATTTTTTTGGTGAAATATTTTTAGTGAAAAAAATTGGTGAATTTCAGTGAAAAAATTTAGTGAATTATTTTTATTTGTTAAATTGTTTTGTGAAAAAATTTGGTGAATTTTTTAGTGAAAATATATGGTGAAATTTTTTAGTGAAAAAATATGGTGAAAATGTTTCACAAAAAAATCACTGAAATTTTCACCAAAATTTTTCACCAAAAAATTTCACAAAAATTTTTCACCAAAAAATTTCACAAAAATTTTTCACCAAAAATTTCACAAAAAATTTTCACCAAAAAAGTTCCACTAGAACTTTTCACTAAAATTTTCGCAAAAAAACTAAAATGTTTCACATAAAAATAGTGAAATTTTCCTTAAATTATTTTTTTTAATTTTTAACTTCTTACCTTAACCAAAGAACGAACAACACACAAAGCATCATGAATGGAACGTTTAGCCTCAGCAGCAATCATTTGATTGCCACCGCGCAAGAAAATGGTAACAGCCTTAGAGTTTTTGCATTCCTCGATGACCAGCATCTTGTCCTTAGAGGTGCCAAAGGCTAGAAAAGCAAACAAAAAATCAATTAAAATAAGAATTTTCTTTTAAAACAACAAAATCTCAACTTACAAACTTCTCTAACCAGACCAGCAGTACCCAATTTCTCAGGAGTCAATTCTTCGAAACGTGGTACAATTCTGCCACCGGTAGCAATGGCAATCAATTCAATTTCAGGACCACCTACCCAACGGACAGCAGGCAATTCGTGTTGCAACAACAAGTGATTGGCTTCATCATCAAAGCCCCACTGGCAGATGGCTAAAGTAGCACCAGCATCTTTAACCTTCTTGACCATATCAATGAATTTCTCTTGTTCATATTCACGCAATGCCTTGTAATCCTCAGCGGAGGTAACATCCAACTTATGCTTGGTCTTAGGCTTTGGTGGTTCAAAAGGACAGGTGAGTATAGCCAATTTGACATCACGCAATGTCTTGGGCATTTGAGCATGACTCATGGTCTTGTCGACAACAACACCCTTAACCAACATAGAATCTTCCATACGACCGCCTACTTTGGTTTCGATCTTGATCAATTCAAAATTGACATCTTTCTTTTCGATATCGGCTACATTTAAGACAGCATCTACAGCCATCTCGGCCATTTGACGATGACACTTATTGACAATCTTTGAACCCAAAGTGGTCATAGCAATTTGAATCAAAGGTTCCTTATTGTTAGGATCAATTGGGAAGGGTTCAGCAATAGCTTCCAATTGCTTAACGGCACACTGAGCAGCCAATTCAAAACCATCAGCAATACGTATGGGATGGATGCCACGATCGATGAGACCCTCGGCTTGTTCGAGCAAGGCTCCAGCCAAGACTACAACACCAGTGGTACCATCACCAATTTCATCATCTTGTGATTGTGACAGCTGGACCATTAATTTGCCAATTTCATGATCAACATCCATGAGTTTCATAATAGTAGCACCATCATTGGTAACGGTAACATCACCATCAGGACTAACCATAATCTTATCCAAACCCTTGGGACCCAAAGAGGTCTTAATGGTGGAGGCAATTTGGCGAGCAGCCAAAATGTGACTCTGAGAAAAGAAAGAGAAAATAAATTTGAAAAGTTGTTAAATAATTAATTAAAAAATTCCAATTAGAAGTTGAACTAATGCGGGTTATGTTAAGCTAGAAGCTATTTCAAAACGTTTCAATCTAAACTTATTTTTTTTTTTAGAAACATTCGGTTCCGAAGCTACTCAAAACATAACGGTTTCTTGGTCGTTTATGTATCACATTCTAAAACCTATTGATTAGTCTATGGACTAGCCTATTGATTAGTCTATGGACTAGCCTATAGACCAGTCTATGGACTAGCCTAATGAGCAGCCTATTAACTAGCCTATATACGAGTCTATGGACTAGCCTATAGACCAGACTATTGACTAGCCTATTAACCTATTGATCAGTCTATTGACTAGACTATACTACAATCTATTGACTGGCCAGTCAAATAGACCAATATTTTGACTATCCTATGGACTAGTCTTTTGACTAGCTGATAAACTAATCTATTGACCAGTCGATTGATTAATCTGTTACCTGATTTACTAACTAATGAAGCCGATTTTGAACAATTTTATAACTTCATTTGCAATTCCTGCTGCCAATTATTGGCTACTGAATGACAGCTATTTAAGCCAATAAGTTTTTGTTCCAACACAGTACTCCAGACAACAGTGGAATTGTTATTACAACAACAAAAACTTAACATATATTGCTTTGTAAAACTTTAGTACTGCCCACTCCCTTAAATCGCATTTAAAACACCATCTGTTCGTCTGTTTGTCTTTACGGCATGTTTCTTTCTCATATGATTTGTAATAAGAAATGCATGAACACATACTCGCACAATTTGGGACTGACTCATACAAAAAGCGTCTTTAACCTCAAATTATTTTTTCGCTTTTGTTTAAAGAGCAAATAAGAAAAAAACAGAATTTGGTCTTCCACCGTGACGTCATGGTAACAAAACTTAATTAGTCCAAACCATAAGGATATTTTTCATACATTTTTTGCAACAAATACATCATTTTAATAATAAATAATATATTTAACACAATTTTAACACCAATAATTCACATTTCTTTAACACCCGGTCTTTACATTAGAACATCTGGAATTTTCCTTTATAAATCTAACACCGGCTTTTTAACATTTTATAAAAATTACCACCAATTTTTACAAGTCCATATTAAAACTTCACTTTTTTCTCAATTATTTATATTAATTGAAATTTTTAATTTATTTTTTTAGCTTTCTTGCAAATTCTTTTGTACCTTTATGGCATCTGTGCCTGTGATACGTTTTTGTTGATCTTGATCCCGTAAAATGATGAAAGGTCTGCCATATTCATCAAAGGCAAAGGTTCCCGGAAAACCGCTCATAATTTTTTATTTAATTATTTCTTTAACACACACGGATTCCTTCGGATTTATTTAATCAATCTACAAATCTGGAAAACAAATTTTCTTGCTACTATTTGCAGACCGTACGAAAATCTATGTAAAAGAGATTTAACGAAAACACCCGGCCGATGAATTGTCAAAAGCCAAAGCAAAGAGGAAACAACAATAATATGACAGCTAGAAAGAAAAAGAATTCTCGTGACATGCGAAAATAAAAAAGAGAGTGAAAACATATGTTTTCGTAATGGCAAGGCTGTAAAACAAATTTCAAACATATGGCAACATTGAAAACCGTTAGATATTCTCCACCACGAGAAAATTGACGTAAATTTTTCTATAATTATAAAATTTGACTGAATTTTTTTGTAAATAGAAAAATATATAGAATTTCTATAAAAATGTATTGAAATTATTATAAAAGATATCGTATCGAAATTTTTAATTAAAAGAAATTTTAACGAAATTTTTCTTTGGAAATTTTGTATATTATTATCTACAAACAAATAATGATCAAAAAATATTTTTGAAAATGTGTTGAAAATTTATAGAGATTTTTCTAAAAATTATTTTTATAAAACAAGAAAATTTCTCAAAAATTTCTGTAAACATTTATTGAACATTTTCTATAAAAAATAAAATTAATAAAAATTATTTTATAAATGACATTTTATATAAAAATTTAAATTTATAAAATATTTTCTATTAAAGAAGGAAAATTTATGGAAAATTTTTTATTTAAAAAATAATTGTCGAAAATTTATATTAAAATTTCTCGAAAATTTTCTATAAAAAAGAAAATTTATTTAAAATTTTCTATAAAAAAGAAAATTTATCTAAAATTTACTATAAAAAAATAAAACTTATCGAAAATTTTCACCAAAAAAGGAAAAAGAAAATAAAAGTTATCTTAAATTTTCTATATGGAAACAAATCTGATCAACAATTTTCTCAAAAAAATAAAAATTATTCAAAAATTTTCTATAAAAAGGAAAACTAATCGAAATTTTTTTATAAAAAGAAAATTTATCGAAAACTCATAGAAAATTTTCTATTTTAAATTTATTGAAATTGTTTTGTGAAAAAAATATCGAAAACTTTGAACATAAGAAAGTAAATTTATAAAATTTTTATTAAAAAAAGAAGAGAAATTTTTATCAAAAATTTGTTGAAATTTTTCTATAAAAAAAATTATAGAAAATTTTTTAATAAAAAATTTAAATTAATAGATTTTTTTAAATAATATACATCAGCAATTTTTTAAAAAATTGAAAAGTTATCGAAAATTTCATATAAAAAAGAAATTTATCGAATAAAACAAAATTTTTTATAAAACAAGAAAATTTTCCATAAAAATGGAAATTTATCGAAATTTTTTTGTAGGAAAAACTAATTTATCAAAAATTTTCGATAGAAAAGAAAATGTATGAAAAAAATTTGTAATGAAAATTCAATAAAGTTTCTAAAATTTTCTACAAAAATGTTTCGAAAATGTTTTATAATAAAGGAAATTTATCGAAAATTGTCTATAAAGGATGAAAATCATTCCAAAAAATGTCTATAAAAAACAAAATTTATCAAAAATAAAATGTATCGAAAATGTTCAAAAATAAAGAAAATTATTCGAAAATTTACTATAAAGAATGAAAATTTATCCAAAATTGTTTATAGTTTTCTATAAAAAAGAAATTTTATTAAAATCTTCGAACGTATTTACGTTGTACATTTAACATCTCTAAAACGGGCAAAACGTAGTTTGTTAGGAACAAACGTTAAGAGGGCTTTTGTGACCTAAACTTTAAAAGCAGGTGTCTTCTTCTTCGATATCGTATTCTGCTGACGACAAACATCCCTTTTTTAATTTTTTTACGTACATTGTGTTGTAACGATTTGTTTTTTTCAAATTTGAACATTAAAATATTTATGTTATACACTAAACCCAAGAAATGTGTCATTACATTTCCTTGACAATTAATTTTATTGAAAATATTTGTAATAAAAATTTCACAATTATAAATCTGGTTTTTGTTATTAAATTTGCCATTTTTAATTTATTTGTTCATAGAAAAGTGGTGATTCATTTAATTTTGTTTATTCTAGAACATTTTGTTAAACGAAAAGGTATGGCAACTCTATGAAATTTGCAAATGTTTAGTTTAAAAAAATGAATGGCAATATTGACAATGCCAAAAGAATAAAATGAAAATATATGTTATTTTACCATGATATTTAAATTTATTTATACAAGTTGCTTTATTATTATTTCTCTTGACAATATTGCAAAATAATAAGATGCAGTTTTACCTCCTACAGCAGATATTTTCTGAGAAACACTTCAAGGAAAATACCGTTGTAAAACAAACTGTTGAAAACTACGTCGGCTTAAAGCCAACGCCGTTATTAATTTTCTTTGACGCAGGTCTTTGACACTTGGCAAAAACAAAAACAAAAACACTATAAAAAACACTTCACAATAATAATGTACTTAAGCAAAGAGGAATTGTAAAAATATATATATGTAAGTCCATATATATTTTTCTTCTATATGTTTTTTCTACGATTTTTCTTTCATATTTTGTTCGTGGTGTATTGAGAAGAATAATTTTCCTACACAGATTTCCGTACGGCATTTTTCACTAGCCAGCTGAAAAACAAGGCAATAAAAACAACACCAGCAGCAGCAGTAGCAAAAATAATAAAAAGAAATACGAGTCAAAATAATAGTGTGTGTTTGTTTATTATTTTTCTATTCTATAAAATAATAATAAGAAAAAAACACCAGCAGAGAGACCAACACGAAAAACAACACTATCTCAACAACATCATCATCATCGGCCAGCCAGCCAGTCAGTCGGACAGTCAAAGCCGTGTTGTAGTAATAGTTTTTCTGGACTGTTTCTTGAACTAGTGAGGGCAAGTCAGAGTGTGTGTTTCATTTTTTGGCCCATGTTATAAAAATGTCTGAATATCACCGTTTGACGGATCAAAAATATTCGGAAGCTGAATATCTCTTCCAGGTGAGTGTGTGCATTGTTGCAAATAAAATTTAATAAATTTTACTTTTAGTTGGCAAAATTAGCTAAAAATTTGTGTATAACTTTTTATTCATTCTCTTTTTTTTAATTCTTCTTTCTCTTTTGTGTTTCCTATGCTATTGTATGTGTGTGTATTGTGTGTTTACTTTAATGTGGAATTGGGAAAAAAACAACAAAACACAACAAAAATACTTACGATGTAAATAATAAAAATAAAAAATAAATAAATAAATAAATAAAAAACAAAAAAAGACAATCGAAATGGCCAAATCAGATGAAGAATTTAATGTGGAATTGTGTCCAACGCCACCAACGCACACAGAATTAGAATTGGCCTTAATGGACAATAATGATTTGGAGTCCATATACTCGTGGAAATTAGTCAAACGCAGACGACCCCGTCGCCGTTACACGGTGTCACATGGTGGTGGTGGAGGCGGTAGTAGCGGCGTTGTGGGTTTAAATGGTCATAATGCCAACGTGTGTCCACTTGGAGGTGGAGGAGGAGGCCTTAACAGTGGACTACCACCGGCACCACCTTCCACGCCCACTTCTCTAACCCCCACTAATACAAGCCTGTTGTCCTCATCTCTACCGAATTCCGGCATTGAAGGCCTCGTTACCGAAGAGGAACAACAGCGGCTCGACAGTCTACTCTACATTCTCGATTATGCACCCAAGTACAAAAGAAATTGAAGGAACAGCAACGTACTGATGCTGAATTAGCAGAACTTTTTAATGTTGTCTCCATAACCGCCTCAAACGGTACATCATCATCGTCGTCGTCGTCCTCTTCAAAAACTAAATTCCAGCCAGAGCGTGGTGTCTCCTCCACCTCACGTTCTATACGCAAACACGATGTGAAATTAATGAAAATCGTTAAGGTTCATCGCAATCTGAATAAAACATTTCGGGAACGTGATGAAGAGGATTCTGTCTCGGCACCCGAATACGATACCGAAGAGGAAGATACCCGCTTTCATCGTTTGGGCCGCATAAAGCCCTCTCAACGGTTGTCGCTAACCAAACGGGAACGACGTTTTGCCCGCTTTGAACATGCTGAACGTATGGAGGCCATGGTTGATATATTCGATGAAGCCATGAGTTTTAATGAAACCTAAAAGGTTTTATCTTACATTCATATTAATATCTTGCAATATTTTCTATTGCTTGTGGTCTTGAGGTCATGGAGGGAGTGTAGCGTGGGCTGTTTAAAGGTAAATTTTAGAGAATTTTACTTTGTTAAGAAAGTAAAAGAGTAGAGTTTATTAATTTTTTTTGTAGGTTTAAAAGCATAAATTGAAAATTTGAAATTTATAGAAAATATTGAAGAATTTCTAAAATATCTTGGTTCCAGTTGTGTTTAGAATTACAGTAAATCGTTCTTGTTTCCAAAATATTAAAACTTTCTGTGTTTTTCTGCTTTAAACTAAAGATTTCTGTTTAGAACTGTGCATCAAATTGAAATCTTTAACAAAATTTGTTTAAAATTCTAAAGATTGAATTTAAAAACTTTTAAAAATAAAGAATCTATAAAGATCTCACAATTTACTCAAAATTGAAAATTTCGAAAACTTAGAAGTTTACTTATCAAACGCTTTAAGCCTTTTAGTAACACAATTTTTATAGAAAAAAACCTTTTAAATACACCCCTCGCGAAAAACTCTCTTTAACCTTAAAGAAAATTTTGTAAGATTTTAATAATTATATTATTAAAATATAAAACTATTAAAAGCATAAAAAAATAATGCCCTAAGCGTTAAACTTTTTTAAAAAAATGGGTCTCAATGTGATGAAGAATGAATTTCTGTGTAATTTTAAATTATAATTTTTTTTATTTCAGTTTATTATTATTATAATATTTAGTAATTTCATAATGAATTAAGTTTTATTTTCCTTTTTTTATAATTTTCTATTACAAATGTGTATTAAAAAGAAAAAACTACTAAACATTCACCAGCCAACAAAAAAAAAAAGAAAGAAGAAAATTGTTTATGAAAAGAAAATCCTTAAACTAAACCTAAATAAATTATTTTACTTAAAACATCAGTAAATAAATAATTTAATGTGAAAAAGTACCTTTTTACCATGGATGCCTCCTATTATAAATTCCTTTATCTTCCTGCTTAACCTTACACTGAAAACACCTTAATTTTCTTTATGTTTTTTTTTAAGAGTTGTTGCATCTTAGTACTTGTTTTACTTAAGTTGTTCTCTTATTACTCTAAATTTTTTTCTTTGTTTATTGGTTTTATTTGTGTTTTTTTTTCGAAGTTTCGAAAACGTTTTCTTATGAATTTAATAAAACACACAAAATATCTTAAAAATAAAAAAAACTCTTATATAGTATTCCATTATATTAACGATATTATGTTCATTTTTTTTTAGTTTATAAACAAATTGAAAGAACGTCGTACGTTCAGAAAAAAATTCTTTTTTAAAAAAAAGTTCCAACTCTTTGAATGTATTGTATAATGTAATAAAAAATTAAATAAAAATATTAAAAAAATAAAAAAAAAAAATCATTATCTCAAAAAAATAATAAACTTTTTTGTTTTTATTAACTAATGACAAAGTTTGTAGGGAGGGGAGGACATCTGACAATATTTTTGGGATATATCTTGAATCTATATATTCTTTTTTAAAAACTTTATAAAAGAGCTTTGGCCGAGATGAAATCCGAATATCTTGGGAGGAATGTTTATGTGTAACTAACTAACTACTAACTAACTAACTAACTAACTAACTAACTAACTAACTAACTACTAACTAACTAACTAACTAACTACTAACTAACTACAACTAACTAACTAACTAACTAACTAACTAACTAACTAACTAACTAACGAACGAACGAACGAACGAACGAACGAACGAACGAACGAACGAACGAAAGAACGAACGAACGAACGAACGAACGAACGAAACGAAGAACGAAGAACGAACGAACGAACGAACGAAACGAACGAACGAACGAACGAACGAACGAACGAACAAAACGAACGAACGAACGAACGAACGAACGAACGAACGAACGAACGAACGAACGAACGAACGAACGAACGAACGAACGAACGAACGAGACGAACGAACGAACGAACGAACGAACGAACGAACGAACGAACGAACGAAACGAACGAACGAACGAACGAACGAACGAACGAACGAACGAACGAACGAAACGAACGAACGAACAACGAACGAACGAACGAACGAACGAACGAACGAACGAACGAACGAACGAACGAACGAACGAACGAACGAACGAACGAACGAACGAACGAACGAACGAACGAACGAACGAACGAACGAACGAACGAACGAACGAAGAACGAACGAACGAACGAACGAAAACGAACGAACGAACGAACGAACGAACGAACGAACGAACGAACGAACGAACGAACGAACGAACGAACGAACGAAGAACGAACGAACGAACGAACGAACGAACGAACGAACGAAGAACGAACGAAAAAAAAAACGAACGAACGAACGAAGAACGAACGAACGAAAACGAACGAACGAACGAACGAACGAACGAACGAACGAACTAACGAACGAACGAACGAAACGAACGAACGAACGAACGAACGAACGAACGAACGAACGAAAAACGAACGAACGAACGAACGAACGAACGAACGAAACGAACGAAAAACGAACGAACACGAAAACGAACGAACACGAACGAACGAACGAACGAACGAACGAACGACGAAACGAACGAACGAACGAAAGAACGAACGAACGAACGAACGAACGAACGACAACGAACGAACGAAACGAACGAACGAACGAACGAACGAACGAACGAACGAACGAACGAAGAACGAACGAACGAAGAACGAACGAACGAACGAACGAACGAACGAAACGAACGAACGAACGAACGAACGAACGAAACGAACGAACGAACGAACGAACGAACGAACGAACGAACGAACGAACGAACGAACGAACGAACGAACGAACGAACGAACGAACGAACGAACGAACGAACGAACGAACGAACGAACGAACGAACGAACGAACGAACGAACGAAAGAACGAACGAACGAACGAAACGAAACGAACGAACGAACGAAACGAACGAAACGAACTAACGAACGAACAACGAACGAAACGAACGAACGAACGAACGAACGAACGAACGAACGAACGAACGAACGAAAACGAACGAACGAACGAAAACGAACGAACGAACGAAACGAAAAGAACGAAACGAACGAACGAAGAACGAACGAACGAACGAACGAACGAACGAACGAACGAACGAACGAACGAACGAAAACGAACGAAACGAACGAACGAACGAACGAACGAACGAACGAACGAACGAACGAACGACGAACGAAGAACGAACGAAACGAACGAACGAACGAACAACGAACGAACAACGAACGAACGAACGAACGAACGAACGAACGAACGAACGAACGAACGAACGAACGAACGAACGAACGAACGAACGAACGAACGAAAAACGAACGAACGAACGAACGAACGAACGAACGAACGAACGAACGAACGACTAACGAACTAAGAACTAACGAACTAAGAACGAACGAACTAACTAACTAAAGAACGAACTAAGAACTAACGAACGAAACGAACGAACAAGAACGAACGAACGAACTAACGAACGAAAACAACGAAACGAACGAACGAACTAACTAACGAACGAAACGAACTAACGAACTAACTAACTAACTAACGAACGAATAACGAACTAACGAACTAACTAACTAACTAATAACTAACAACTAACGAACTAGCTAACTAACGAACGAATATCTATCTATCTATCTATCTATCTATCTATCTATCTATCTATCTATATCTATCTATCTATCTATCTATCTATCTATCTATCTATCTATCTATCTATCTATCTATCTATCTATCTATCTATCTAAATATCTTAATTCAGTGCATGAATAATTCGCGAATTAACTCAAAAAGGATTGATTCATTTACAGCTCTGCTAAAATCTCTCTTTTTAAATACCATTAAAATTAACATTTTATAAAAACTAAATATTATCGAAAACTTTATATACAAAAGAAAATTTATTGAAAATTTGTATATTTTTAATTTTGATTTTAAAATTTATTTTGTACCAAAAAAAGATTTTTAACGAAAAAAAAACAAAAACTCAATGTTAAATTTTTCATCAAAATTGTTTTAAAATAGATTATTATGATAAACTGTTATCGCAAGTAATTAACAATTGATTTTATTGTTGGTCCCATAAAACACCTTAAAAAATTATAACACTCATCGATTTGTTTATTTATTGGTTTTATTTAATGTAATATTTATATATAATATTTTTTTTACAATTTCTACAAGTTTTTTATAGATATAATAACACAATTTTAGATAAAATATCTAGAAGAAAAAGTTTTTTCATAAAAAACTTTTTATAGTATATTTTTTTCAATCATTTCAATTAACAAAATGGTAACAAACAACTTTAAGGTCAAATTATTAATAATACAATTTCTGTTAACGTTAATTACACCATAAAAAATATATATGTATATAGAGAACTAGCACTATAACCAAAACTATTTCGAGACTAGCTAAAAACTAAGCATTACTTTTTCCAAAGAAAAGGCACAAAAACATACAACAGTACACAATAATAATAATAATCTACAAGCTTATAATGTAGTTATTAATCTCATTATTCTTTTCTTAAAGCTTATTTAAACTCTGCCTTTAAAGAAATTTTCAGTTAAATTTTCCTCCAATTTAACGGGATCGGTGACGGGCATACGACAGACTTTATCATGACATATATAGACGGTAGTTTGACCATTAATCATTTTAAATTTCTGTTGTACACGTTGATTGTAGGCATGTTCGGGATCTTGAGGATTAACATGAACAATAATCATGCCAGGTATGTAGTATTTACGACATATCTCTACAAATTTTTTAGTAGTTTCAGAATCTGGTCCTACAACAGCCACCAAATCTAGACCATTTTCATGCAGCATTAAAGCCGACAACATTTCGGGTAGAGCATAACCGAAAGGCTGTTGATCCGAAAAGAATTCAAATAGTTTGGAAGCACGTTGAGCATAACTATCATCATCGAAATAGTGTGAAAGTAAAATGAGATTACGTGCTGCCACACTGTTGCCACAAGGTTCAGCGCCATCGTGATCTGGAAAAATATAGAAAACTCAATTAGAACTAGAACTGAATTAGAAATAAACTAGAACTGGACTACAACTGATCTAAAACTGAACTAGAACTGGACTACAACTGATCTAAAACTGAACTAGAACTGAGCTAAACCTGAACTAGAACTGAACTAGAACTGAACTAGAATTGAACTTGAACTGAACTAGAACTGAACTAGAACTAAACTAGAACTAAACTAGAACTGAACTAGAACTGAACTAGAACTGAACTAGAACTGAACTAGAACTAGAACTGAACTAGAACTGAACTTGAACTGAACTAGAACTGAACTAGAACTGAACTAGAACTGAACTAGAACTTAACTAGTACTGAACTAGAACTGAACTAGAACTGAACTAGAACTGAACTAGAACTGAACTAGAACTGAACTAGAACTGAACTAGAACTGAACTAGAACTGAACTAGAACTGAACTAGAACTGAACTAGAACTGAACTAGAACTAAACTAGAACTGAACTAGAAATAAACTGGAAATGAACTAAAAGTGAACTAGAACTGAACTACAACTGAACTAGAACTGAACTAGAACTGAACTAGAACTGAACTAGAACTGAACTAGAACTGAACTAGAACTGAACTAGAACTGAACTAGAACTGAACTAGAACTGAACTAGAACTGAACTAGAACTGAACTAGAACTGAACTAGAACTGAACTAGAACTGAACTAGAACTGAAATAGAACTGAACTAGAACTGAACTAGAACTGAACTAGAACTGAACTAGAACTGAACTAGAACTGAACTAGAGCTGAACTAGAACTGAACTAGAACTTAACTAGAACTGAACTAGAACTGAACTGAACTAGAACTGAACTAGAACTGAACTAGAACTGAACTAGAACTGAACTAGAACTGAACTAGAACTGAACTAGAACTGAACTAGAACTGAACTAGAACAGAACTAGAACAGAACTAGAACTGAACTAGAACTGAACTAGAACTGAACTAGAACTAAACTAGAACTGAACTAGAACTGAACTAGAACTGAACTAGAACTGAACAGGAACTGAAGTAAGATTTTACAACTTACCATCCTTTAAACGCACCACCACATTTGGCGAATTAGCCTTTGAATAGAAATAAGCACCATGTTCGGAATCCCAGAATAAGTTATCCTGAACTTCTTGCAATTCCTTGGCCCATTGCAAAGCAAAAGGATCCAAAGAGGCCTTATAATAATCCAACAAACCTTTAATCAAAAAGGCATAATCATCCAGAAAACCATCAATTTGCTCGGCCCTAAATAAAACCAGAAACATGTTATTTCTCTTCAAATCAAAAACTAAAAGCAAATAAACATTCAACTCACTCTAAGTTTTCCTGTAAAGTGGTATCATTTGTGGCCACTCCATAGCAAGATCTTTTCAATAGTTTCTTTTCTTTATCATACAAATTTTCATGCATAAATTTAACCAATTTAGCAGAGGTTGCCATATATTCTGGACGTTTTGCACCACCACAGTTGGCCAACTTGCAGAGCCCTGTTAAAACTAAACCATTCCAAGAGCAAATGATTTTAGTATCCAAATGAGGTCTGGGGCGCTGTTTCCTAATATCATTTAATATATCATTAGTTAGTTGTAAAATTTCCTTTAGTTGTTGTTCTTCCAAAGAGAATTCCTTGCATGTTTCTTCAATCGATCCTCTAACAATTAAAATATTCTTGGCATTCAAATGACCATGAGGATCACTTGATGGATCAACATTACCCAAAGGCTTAACATCATAATGATGACTATATATTTCGAAAATTTTTTCAGTGGACATATTAACTTTGCTATATTTGTCCTTATTATCTTCTATAGCTTTTTGTATTTCCTTATAAGTCCAGGCATAAAAGGCGCCTTCAACTTTCTTGGAATCCTCAGCCTTGGGCAAAGAATCGGCATCTTCTCCAGCATAAAAACCACCAGCAGGATGTTGTAGATCAGTGGTTATATAACGATAAATACCATCAGCATATTCTCGGAAAGTTTCATCTCTGGTTAATTTATAGGCATTAGCATAAGCAGCCAGCAATTGACCCTGATCATATAGCATTTTCTCAAAGTGAGGAACATGCCATTTGCGATCCACCGAATAGCGGGCAAAACCACCAAATACATGATCATGTATGCCACCACGGCCAATGTGATGTAAAGTCTCCACGGCCATATTTAAAATATCCACTTTTTTAGTAACAATATAAGCATGGAAGAGAAAGTTAAGTCTAGCTACTTCGGGGAATTTGGGATGATTGCCAAAGCCGCCAAACTCAACATCAAAACGTTGGGAAAATATTTTCAAAGCTTCCTGTAATTTGGCATCAGCACTGCCCGGTTCAAATACTGTTTCAGTAGATTTTTCACTAAGAGATTTTTGTATGGCGCTAATAACCTCTAGACCGGTGGATTTCAATTGCTCTTCATTGGCTATCCATTTAGAGGCTATGGCCCTTAGAACGGTTTTAAAGGAGGGCATGCCCCAGCTAAAATAACATAAATAAGATTAAATTCTTTTAAAGAAATGTTTGTTTAAAACTCACCGATCATGTGGTGGAAAATATGTACCCGCCGTTATGGGCGCCAAATCTGGAGTCAACCATACACTCATGGGCCAACCACCACTGCCATTCATCATTAATACAAACTGCATATAGATGCGATCTATATCGGGCCTTTCTTCACGATCTACCTTAATGTTCACGAAATGTTTATTCATTAAAGCAGCCACCTCTTCATTCTCAAACGATTCATGTTCCATGACATGACACCAATGACATGTGGAATAGCCCACCGATAGGAAAATCAATTTATTTTCATTTCTAGCCTTTTCAATGGCCTCATCTCCCCAGGGATACCAATCGACCGGATTGTGAGCATGTTGTAGCAAATAAGGTGATCTTTCCTGAGCCAAACGATTGGTAAATTTAGGTTTATCCACTTGAGAACTACCACTACCGGTAGCACCTGCAGCGCTGCCCGTAGACATGGTACGAAAACGTGAAAGACGTGGTAGTAACCTATTGAAAAACCAGTAAAGAAAAATAAAACGAAAAGAAAGTGTTTAAAAGACCAGCTAGCAAAACAATGTGACTTTTGTTGAAAAAGAGAATAAAAGATTTTAGTAATATGCATAAATTTGTTTAAATTAAGATAAATATAACTATTAAAAGAGTTAGGCATACACGACCTTATGATACCCTAATCCAAAAATGAATGAATTTATACTTTCGACTAAAGACTACAGACTGATACATTCAAGATCAGTTTATAATCTTGACATGTTGTACATGTTTATAGTCTATAGTCTAGGCTATTCATCAGTCTATAGACTAGGCTATATATCAGTCTATAGTTAAGGCTACTCACCAGTCTATAGACTAGGTTATATAAGTTTTCACTATAGATTATTATATAATTCAACTATAGATCAGTGCATTTTCTTGACTATAGATCAGTCTGTGGTCTTGACTATAGATCAGTCTATAGGCTTGACTATAGATCAGTCTATAGGCTTGACTATAGATCAGTCTATAGGCTTGACTATAGATCAGTCTATAGGCTTGACTATAGATCAGTCTATAGGCTTGACTATAGATCAGTCTATAGGCTTGACTATAGATCAGTCTATAGTATTGACTATAGATCAGTCTATAGTCTTGACTATAGATCAATTTATAACCTTGACTATAGATCATTTTATAGTCTTTACTACACATCTTTGTTCTTGCTATAGATGGGTCTATTTTTTTGACTATAGTTTACACATATTAGATTTTAGATTCGTCTACAGTCTTGACTATAGATTAGTCTATAGTATTTTTTGTAAAGTAGTTTTGACATTACTTGCACAGAACTAGGTATGAACGGACATCGTTCGTGCTACTTAGAAATCGATACTGAAAAGATTTATCTACTTTAATGAAAATTTCGAACTATTAATATTGTCTATTACAAAAGCAATACTATTACCACTTTAGTAGTGTAGGGTATACAAAAACAAGATGCAGATGTTCATTTTAGTTTTAGTTAGTTAGTTGTTGTAGTTATTGGTACTTACGTAAATTGGGTTTGTGACTTGCTGCGTCTTAGCGTTACAACGTTTGATGCGATAGCAGCTGCCGCCGCTGATGGTGAAGTTTTTTTTGTAGAAACACTAGCTGATGTACTAAGAAGACAACGTGCTGTTGAGCTCGTTGTACCTTGTTGTTGAGCGGTTATTAATAAAAGATTACTATTACTGTTGCTGTTTAAGTTCTGAGCACTAGTTGTATTGACTCCCTTAGTGGCCGTATTCTGTGTAGTTTGACGTACTAGATTAGTAGATCGACAAATATTTTTAAACATATCAAAGCTTATGGGGGGAGACCTCTTTGGGAGAAGAGCACTCGGGTTTTTCTCTCACTTGTTTCTGGGAAGGGGGGACAACACCACCAAGTTTGGGGTAATAAAAGCTTTAATGGAACAAACGTTTATTACGTTTTAATTTCAGCCATTTATTCCCTGCAGCAGCGAGTGTACCCTACCACCTGTATGTACATGTATGTTGTATGTCCACTACCCTTAGTTAATTACACAAATATTGTCTAAGGTTTGTTGTTCTTGTAATATTTATTATTATTTTTGTTGTGGTTTACTTGTTGTTTTTGCTATTCTTGTTTGCTTTTCTATTACATCAACATATAATCACGCACACTATTTTTTTCAATTGTCTTGTTATTTTTTTTTTCTTTTTTATTCTTTCGTTAACTAGAATCCAATTTGATTTTTTTTTTTTTTTTTGTTTTTATCTTATTGAGAAATTTGTTCTTCAATTACTTGGCAATTTTTTATAGCAATAGCTAGCAAATTAATTTTGTTTTTTTGCTTATTATTTTTTCATTTTTTTTTAATTACACGATTTATTCGATAACACTAGTAATTTGTGTGTTTCTTTTACTTTATTTTTATTTCTTTCTCGTTCAAATACCACACTCATTGACAATAAAAATGTTATTGCTGTTTATTTCTCGCTGGCCTTTTTTATTTTTCTGATTTTTCTTTTAATATTTTGTTCGTGACAGAGAGATCAGTGCCGACCAAAATAATCGACGTCGTCGCCATATACTAAAAACTAAAGCGGTAATTTGTAATCATTATTAGTAAGCCGGTAAAGTTTTCATTAGTTTATTTTAAGTTATCGACAAATTGTCTTTTTTATTGAAATTTTTCGATAAATTTTCCTTTTTGGTATAAAATAATTGATAAATTTTCATTATTACAGAAAATGTTCGATAAATTTTGTTTTTTTGATAAAATTTCCTAATATGCAAAAAATGTTCGATAAAATTTCCAATTTTATGGAAAGCTTTTTATAAAATTTCCCATTTTATAGAAAATCTTCGATAAATTTCCTATTTTATAGAAAATTTGCTAATTTACAAAAATTTTCGATAAAATTTCCTATTTTATAGAAAATTTTCGATAAAGTTTTCTTTTTACAGAATATTTTTGATAAAATTTCCCATTTTATAGAAAATATTCGATATATTTCCTATTTTTTTGATAAATTTCCTATTTTATAGAAAATTTTCGATAAATTGTTCAATTTTATAGAAAAAATTCCTATTTTATAGAAAATTTCCGATAAAGTTTTCTCTTTATAGAATATTTTTGATAAAATTTCCAATTTGATAGAAAACTTTTTATAAAATTTCCCATTTTATAGAAAATCTTCGATAAATTCCCTATTTTAAAGAAAATTTTCGATAAAATTTCCTAATTTACAAAAAATTTTCGATAAAATTTCCTATTTTATAGAAAATTTTCGATAAAGTTTTCTTTTTACAGAATATTTTTGATAAAAATTCCAATTTTATAGAAAATATTCGATATATTTCCAATTTTTTTGATAAATTTCCTAATTTATAGAAAATTTTCGATAAATTGTTAAATTTTATAGAACATTTTTTGACAAATTTTCGAATTTTATAGAAAATTTTCGATAAAATTTCCTATTTTATAGAAAATTATCGATAAAATTTTGTGTTTGTGGAAAATTTTTAAAAAAAATTTATAAAGCATTTTTAATGAAGTTTTATTTAAAAAAAAATTTTGTTAAATTTCATTCTGTAATAAAAACTTTCGTAATTTTTTTTGGTTAAATTTTCTTCGTTAAGAGAAAATTTTCATTAAAAAATTTTAGACATTCACTTTCTAAAGAAATTTTTTTTTTTTTTAATTTTAGTTAAATTTCTTTTTATATAAATATTTCGTTAATTTGCTAATTAATAGTATCTGTTTGTATATATGTATATATATTTATATATAATCACTAATTTAAAATCATATTTAAATACAACTGCCTTAGTCATACCTTTTTGTCACTGCCACAAAATACAACTGTGCCTAAGTATACAACCCTGCAATTAAGCTTTTTTCTTCCTTTACTATAGTTTCTTTAAAAATTTCTTTCAGTGCGGTTGCGGTTAGATTCGCTCGTTGTGAAAATTAATTAAAAAGTGTTTAATACGTGTAAATTCATCGTAAAATTAATAAATTATTAAATCTAAAAGTGTTCTTAACAAGTTTTTTACATTTCCTTATGAATTTATTCGGGAAAATCGAGTGAAAAGTGTTTTGCAATTTTTTTTTTTGGCAAACTGTTGCATTTGTTGTCAATGAACGCCATTAGTGCTGCAATATGAAGCCGTTGTTGTTGTAATGACTTTTTCGTTTGTTTTCTTTGTGGTTAAATTCTTAATAACGGTATTGTTTAGTGGCGAAATGTATTTGATAAGAAGTAGCGATGAAAATTAGGAACTTAAATGAATTGCAAGTAAACTTTAGTTTTGTATGGAGATAAAAAAGCTTTTAATAAAGTTGTTATTTGATTAAGGTGATTTATAGGTAAAGGCCGTTATTTTTGAATGTAATTATGAATGCAGTTTAGATAAGGTAAGTTTGAATATAGGATTGCATGATTTTAATTAAAGTTTGTTAATTAATTTAAACTATACATTGGACTAGTCTGTTGACTAGTGTATTTACTAGTCTTTTGACTAGATTATGGACAAGTTTATTGATTAGTATATGGACTAATCTATTGCCTAGTCTATTATCTAGTCTATTGACTAGTATATTGTGTAGTCCATAGTCAAGTCTGTTAATAAGACTATATTAATATCTGTTAATAAGAATATAGACAATGGACTTATCTATAGACTATACTGTCTAATATATATAGACGATAGACTAGACTATATACTAGACTATAGACTAGACTATAGACTAGACTCTAGACTAGACTATATACTATAGACTAGACTATAGACTAGACTATAGACTAGACTATAGACTAGACTATAGACTAGACTATATACTAGACTATAGACTAGACTATAGACTAGACTATAGACTAGACTATAGACTAGACTATAGACTAGACTATAGACTAGACTATAGACTAGACTATAGACTAGACTATAGACTAGACTATAGACTAGACTATAGACTAGACTATAGACTAGACTATAGACTAGACTATAGACTAGACTAGACTAGTAGACTAGACTATAGACTAGACTATAGACTAGACTATAGACTAGACTATAGACTAGACTATAGACTAGACATATAGACTAGACTATAGACAAACTATAGACTAGACTATAGACTAGACTATAGACTAGACTATAGACTAGACTATAGACTAGACTATAGACTAGACTATATACTAGACTATAGACTAGACTATGACTAGACTATAGACTACTAGACTATAGACTAGACTATAGACTAGACTATAGACTAGACTATAGACTAGACTATAGACTAGACTATAGACTAGACTATAGACTAGACTATAGACTAGACTATAGACTAGACTATAGACTAGACTATAGACATAGACTAGGACTATAGACTAGACTATAGACTAGACTATAGACTAGACTATAGACTGACTATAGACTAGACTATAGACTAGACTATAGACTAGACTATAGACTAGACTATAGACTAGACTAAGATAGACTATAGACTATAGACTAGACTATAGACTAGACTATAGACTAGACTATAGACTAGACTATAGACTAGACGATAGACTAGACTATAGACTAGACTATAGACTAGACTATAGACTAGACTATAGACTAGACTATAGACAGACTATAGACTAGACTATAGACTAGACTATAGACTAGACTATAGACGACTATAGACTAGACTATAGACTAGACTATAGACTAGACTATAGACTAGACTATAGACTAGACTATAGACTAGACTATGACTAGACTATAGACTAGACTATAGACTAGACTAGACTATAGACTAGACTATAGACTAGACTATAGACTAGACTATAGACTAGACTATAGACTAGACTATAGACTAGACTATAGACTAGACTATAGACTAGACTATAGACTAGACTATAGACTAGACTATAGACTAGACTATAGACTAGACTATAGACTAGACTATAGACTAGACTATAGACTAGACTATAGACTAGACTATAGACTAGACTATAGACTAGACTATAGACTAGACTATAGACTAGACTATAGACTAGACTATAGACTAGACTATAGACTAGACTATAGACTAGACTATAGACTAGACTATAGACTAGACTATAGACTAGACTATAGACTAGACTATAGACTAGACTATAGACTAGACTATAGACTAGACTATAGACTAGACTATAGACTAGACTATAGACTAGACTATAGACTAGACTATAGACTAGACTATAGACTAGACTATAGACTAGACTATAGACTAGACTATAGACTAGACTATAGACTAGACTATAGACTAGACTATAGACTAGACTATAGACTAGACTATAGACTAGACTATAGACTAGACTATAGACTAGACTATAGACTAGACTATAGACTAGACTATAGACGACTATAGACTAGACTAGACTATAGACTAGACTATAGACTAGACTAGACTATAGACTAGACTATAGACTAGACTAGACTATAGACTAGACTAGACTAGACTATAGACTAGACTATAGACTAGACTATAGACTAGACTATAGACTAGACTATAGACTAGACTATAGACTAGACTATAGACTAGACTATAGACTAGACTATAGACTAGACTATAGACTAGACTATAGACTAGACTATAGACTAGACTATAGACTAGACTAGACTATAGACTAGACTATAGACTAGACTATAGACTAGACTATAGACTAGACTATAGACTAGACTATAGACTAGACTATAGACTAGACTATAGACTAGACTATAGACTAGACTATAGACTAGACTATAGACTAGACTATAGACTAGACTATAGACTAGACTATAGACTACTATAGACTAGACTATAGACTAGACTATAGACTAGACTATAGAATAGACTATAGACTATAGACTAGACTATAGACTAGACTATATAATAGACTATAGACTATAGACTAGACTATAGACTAGACTATAGACTAGACTATAGACTAGACTATAGACTAGACTATAGACTAGACTATAGACTAGACTATAGACTAGATTATAGACTAGACTATAGACTAGACTATAGACTAGACTATAGACTAGACTATGGACTAGACTATAGACTAGACTATAGACTAGACTATAGACTAGACTATAGACTAGACTATAGACTAGACTATAGACTAGACTATAGACTAGACTATAGACTAGACTGTAGACTAGACTATAGACTAGACTATAGACTAGACTATAGACTAGACTATAGACTAGACTATAGACTAGACTATAGACTAGACTATAGACTAGACTATAGACTAGACTATAGACTAGACTATAGACTAGACTATATACTATAGAACTAGACTACTATAGAATATATTATGACTAGACTAAAGACTAGACTATAGACTAGAATATAGACTAGACTATAGACTAGACTATAGACTAGACTATAGACTAGACTAATAGACCAGACTATAGACTAGACTATAGACCAGACTATAGACTAGACTATAGACTAGACTATAGACCAGACTATAGACCAGACTATAGACTAGACTATACTAAAGACTAGACTATAGACTAGTCTATAGTGTAGTCTATGGACTAGTTTATTGACTAATCAATGAAATAGACTATAGTCTAGTATATGGACTACTCTATGGACTAGTCTATTGTCTGGTGTATTGTCTAGTCTATTGACTAGTCGATTCTCTAGTCTTATGACTAGTCTTGGACTAGAATATTTACTAGTTTGTGAATTACTCTATTGACTAGTTTATGAACTAGACGATTGGTTAGTCTATAGATAAGTATATTGCCTAGTCTATGGACTATTATATTTGCTAGTCTATTGACTGTTCTTTTGTCAAGTCTATGGACTAGTTTATTGTCTAGTCTCTTAACATTTTGCAACTTGCTTCAACTTAAAAAAATAAAAAACACATCTCCATATTAATTTGTTAACTTTTTTATTTTATTTTTATAAAATCTAATTTAATAAGTAAATACATATTATATATATTTTGAATTTTTATTTTTCTTGTAATTATATTGATTAAATTAATATATGCACAAACATTGAAGTTTGTTATGAAAAAGAAATTTTGCATAAAACTACAATTAAATACACATACAAATAAAAATACTAATAACTATTTTATAATAAAACAGTAAATTATAAAGAACATAACCTAAAAAAACGAAAATTAACTGACTTATTAATAAAATTGTTTTTTTTTTTTTTTTTTGTTTAAATTATAACATACTCGTACTATATAACACATGCAAAGAAATATTTCAATAAATATTTCTTAAAAAAAATACTTAAAATTAAATTTAAAATCAAAATAGAAAAAACAATAGTACAGAGAAACAGCAGGAAAAGTTAGACTCAATTTAATAAAAAAATAATTAAGGAAAAATTTTAAATAAATTTTAAATAAAACGAAAGAATGTATGAAATAAAATCATATTTTAAATCACAAAGCATTGCAAAAGTTAGAAATAGAAAGCACACTTAAGTAATTTGTTTCTTTAAATTAAGTTTTAAGAAAAAAAGAAAACTTAGTTTGGTTTTCAAATAGGACTCTAAATAGGAAATTTTGTTTTTAAGACACAAGTGCTTGGTTTAGTTCTTTTTTTTTAGGAATATAAACTAAAGAAAAAGCACCAATATTTTACAAAGTAGAATTAATAAGTAAGTGAAAAAATTAACAAAAAAAAAATCTGTGCGTTTTTTTTTCTCTAAGTTTATTAACCTGCCTCTTCTCTCTATATAAATCTCTCTTGATACTCTCAATTTTTAACATGAAAGTAAGGAAATTATTTTAGAGATATTTTGTTAAAAAGGTCAAAAACTAACTCTTTATATTTATATTAAACTTAATTATTTTCGTATGTTGTATCACACTTGTTTATCTTTAATTTTCTTCTTCTTACTTTTGTTTACAACTTTATTTATCTCTATTTCATTTTCGCTCTCGCTTAAGAGCAGCAAAATTAACAATCACTTTGTATTAAGGTATCACTGAGAGCACTTATGATTTCTTCTCCCATTTTGATTTTATCGGCAATATCACGTGCATCGGTTATTAGTTTAGCTTTCATATTGATGAAATATTCAAAATCAGCAAATTCATCTGAATTTAGATTCTTTTCCAGTAAACTGACCACACTAATGCCACGACGATCGATATCTTCCTTTAAGCGTTTCGCTTCAGTTAATTGTTCCACTAAACGATCACGTTTATTTTCAAGAGATTTCTGTAAAAGAGAATAAAAAAAAAAGGAATTAATGTTTGTTTTGTAGAATGTTTAAGAGAGAGTAGTTCTAATGATAAGTTTCGGGAAAGAGAAGGTTTAACTGTCGAATCTGCTCCATTTTACATTTAGAATTTGAAATGATTCAAAGATTTAGTAGAAATATTACACGATTCTTAAGAGAGAACAAGAGTCGGGAAGTAAGAGTTGACAACAGTTCGACAAAAAGTTAATGCCTCCGAAAAAGACCGTGGTTTCCACTGACATCTAACCACCTGGTTGTCTCTAATTCGTCTTTCGTCATGGATGTACTCTTTGTAAACTAGGGTGAAGATAATCCTTACTTTAGTGTCCCCTTTATAAGCGGGAAAGTGGACACTTGAAAAACAAACTTAAGCTTTTTCTCAGCCTCTTCGTAATCTACAGGATGACGATTGACTTCCTCGTATCACAAGCACCTGGGCAATCAGTGGCTAGGGGTAACCCTAAGTGGTAAGTTAAATAGGTAGTTCGGGACTGAACGACCGAAATGATGGATCATGTCTTGCTGTCAATTCAATTTCATACTTTTCATACTGAAAATGATTTAAAGATTGAGTAGAAATATTAGCCGATTCTTATGGGAGTACATAATCCAGATCCAACCAACAGCTATCAACTGATGTCTTGACCTCCTGTTTTCAGACGTAGTTAAGATCACTTGTTTATAAGTAATAAAACGATTGAAAGAGATGAGTTATCACGATCATACGAATCTTTTGTGGAGTCATAAAGACCAGCAGAATGAATGGCGTTCAAAACTTTTAGACCTGATTGCTTTAAAACATCTTCTCAATCAGTATGATCATTACCTGCTCAGGCAAATATTGAGGATTTTTCGTCAGGACAAATCGAAATCCAAGACGATTACAGGAAACCAGCATCGAACGTAATTGACTCAATTAAGTCGTTTGCTTTGTCTTGGGTTTTGGGTTATAACTGGATATGAAATGGATCTAATACAACAATCCGAAGAACAAAAACTTGTACGTGAAGAAACTAGACAAATGAATACTAAAGCCGTTTGTCCTTGAAACTAAGGAAACATTCTGTATTTTGTGTCACTAGAAGTTCCTCATCTGTTAAGATTTAGTAAAATTGAGAACTACGATCACAAGAAACCTGTGTCGAACATAATTGATTCATTTGTACGAAGAATTTGGACGCTTATTATTATCTTTAACAAGGTCTAGTGGGTGTAAAAATGGCGCTAAAACCATTACGATAACAAGAAATCGTATGTGAAGCCCGAAAACCAGACACATGTACGTCAAAGTGGAATATCTATAATACTTAGGAAACGCTCTGTATTTAGTGGAACCAGAAGCTTCTCATCTATAAAGAACTGTTGAAATCGAGAAAGACAGATCACAGGAGACCGCTATCGAACAAAATTGTTTAATTTGATCGAACATTAGATCTTGAAAATGATCGAACGAGACCAGTGAGTTAGTAAGTTTGAAAGGAGAATGTATGTTGCATCAGATCCGAAGGAAAAACACATTTACCCAAGTCTCTGGTGGGAATCGAAGCCATGGCCTCCCAACTAACAGACTAGAACACTTCCAACTAACCTAAAGAAGGCACCGGAATGCTTTCAATTCCAGCTTTTCGAAACCCCACCTTCAATCCAATAACCAACTTACCTTTTCTGAGTTATTTTCATCGATTGTTGTTAAATTATTCTCTGCTCTGGCAAGACGTTCTGACAGCGATAATAGCAAACCGGTGATATGGCCAATGTCCGAAATATAGGTGCGACATTTAGAGGCCTCTATCGGTCTAACCTTATCGCTTAGTTTATTCAATAAACAATTACCCAGCTCATCATTGATGGCAGATTCTTCATCTATGCACGTTTGTTCCTTAGTTAAGATGCGTACTTTATTATTTAAATGTTTAATTAAGTCATCCTAAAAGTAAATTTTGTAAAAAATTAAATTATCTTTTTAAAATAATAAAGATCGATTCTAACTTACCACTTTATTCTTTAAAATATCACAATTATCTGGCGTTTGTTCTACTTCACTTAGTTTCAATTCCACTGTTATCTTTTCACACGATTCCGGTTCCTCCTTATTTTTATTACTACTACTACTATTTCTGGTTAGTGTAGAAGTGCCCACATCACGTTTGCTGGGTCTTAAAGGTACATTGGGATTATAGAGATTTGTAACATAATCGGCAACGGTTTTAGAACCGGGCGGACATAATATATTTATAAGGGCATCATTGGCCGGCAACAACTGGGCCAATTCCTTGGACATTTTTTCACAATCATCTTCTATGGCCAGCCTTTGGCGAGGTTGTAAAGTTGTGCGTGTTGGTGTATCCATTTCCTTGGTGGTGTTGCTATTGATCTCTGCTAAACTCTTCAATTCACAGTCTGTTATGTCATCGGTTTGTGAGGCAGTTTCTACGGTACTGGCATTAACCCTTAAAATGATTTCACTACGTTGTACCAGTTTCAAACTATCGGTACTTGTGTCTAGTTGTGAGATTATACTATTACTTTCAGTAGTTTGTTCTTCTTCTAAAATCTTTGGTGATTTTAAATTGCAGGTATTTGTATTACTGCTGCTGCTGTTGGATTTTATAATTAATTCTTCCTCTACTGGGGGTGGTGTTAGGGGTGCTTGAGGTACACTTTCTATCTCATTGTCTGAACAAGGTTTTTCTTCATCGATTTTCTCTGTTTCCAGACTTTTTGGTATATCAATCACATTGGCCTGTGAGCTCTTATTGGCGTTACTTTGGGGTGACATTTGTGAGGCATAACTACCCATAAAGGCATTATTATTATCTGTTATATGGGCCGACATTAACTGAGATTGCAACTGTGTTATCTTTTCAATATTTTCTCTTAAAGATTCTTGTCTGGTAACCGATTTCTTAGCATTATTACTATTATTATTATTGGCAAATGTAGTATTCACTAATTCCGCTCTAAATATAGAATTGCTATTTGTGGTTTCCCCAGTATTGGCACAACTCATACTACTCGTATTAAGTCTTTCCTCATGACTATTACAACTTTCCGATAATGAACTTAACGATGAAACTGATGAATTGTTATCCTTTATTAATGTAGAGGATTCAATTAAATTTAGTGGTTCCTCTAGGGTTGTTTCCAAATTATTTACTGGTTTCTTAAGATCTAAAGAAGACTGGGTCATATATTTGTTGGGACTTTGAGTCATAGTATTGTGAACATTGGTATCAAATGATTGAGATCGTGTAAAATTTGTGGACAAATTGAAAGTGTTAAGTACCGGTGTTGAATAACGTTGCTGCTGCTGCTGTTGCTGGGATTGCTGGCCATAGGGTGTGTATGCTTGCTGTGATGTGGGTGAATTCGTTGAGATATTATTATTAGAGCCATAACGTAGCGAGGGTGTTGAGTTTAGGCTGGTATTAGAGTTGGGCTGTAATTTTGCTCCCAATGGTAAAACATCTGGCAAATTATTGGGTAATTTGGGTGTTTGTGCCAAAATATCATATGTTGAGGACTTAGTGGTTGTTACTAAGTCTTCATTTGAATGTAGTGTCATTTTATAGCTGCCATGATCGGGATCGGAATTGCTCTGTTTCTCCAGACTCTGTCGTGGTAAATATGATGCTTTGGAATTACATCTAAAAAGAGACATGAAAAGGGGAGAAGAAAACGGATTAGTATTAAGATGGTATAAAAAAATTTCATAATTTCAAGAAACATAAAACCGATCTTCTAGTCAAATCTAAATTTTAACACTGACGAACTTAAACCTAATGGTGTCTAATACGAAATATTTACACGTTTTAGAACTAGAATTGTCCTAAAAGAACAAGTCAATGTTGTATTGCTTCCTCAGTTCCCCTTCCTTCTTTATCTTTAAGTTTTTCAAATCTTTTGATTTCAACTTAAGTTGAGGGAAGAATTTAGGTCTGGTGATACATCTAGAGAGATATTGAAAATCCTTTTCGATATTAGCTGTTTATGGAACTTACAGGCACCACCCTATTGGTTACTAAGAATCAGTTGTGAAACTAGTACGAGCACAGTTCCCTTTCCTTTAAAGAATTTGAGAAATTTTAAAATACTTCCTCTAGGGGGACCAAAACCAGTTGTGTAGCAGAAAGACCAGATGTGTATTTGATCTAAGGATGTCAACCCAACGACAAATATATCAACCGAAGAAACGAACTTTCGGCTAGAATATAGATCAGTCCATAGTCTTTGCTCTAGAATATAGAGCAGTCTATAGTCTAGACTAAAGTTCAGTTCTAATTCAGTTCTAGTTCAGTTCTAGTTCAGTTCTAGTTCAGTTCTAGTTCAGTTCTAGTTCAGTTCTAGTTCAGTTCTAGTTCAGTTCCAGTTCAGTTCTAGTTCAGTTCTAGTTCAGTTCTAGTTCTGTTCTAGTTCAGTTCTAGTTCAGTTCTAGTTCAGTTCTAGTTCAGTTCTAGTTCAGTTCTAGTTCAGTTCTAGTTCAGTTCTGGTTCAGTTCTAGTTCAGTTCTAGTTCAGTTCTAGTTCACTTCTAGTTCAGTTCTAGTTCAGTTCTAGTTCAG
This sequence comes from Lucilia sericata, assembly GCF_015586225.1. Taxonomy (NCBI): domain Eukaryota; kingdom Metazoa; phylum Arthropoda; class Insecta; order Diptera; family Calliphoridae; genus Lucilia; species Lucilia sericata. The sequence continues at coordinate 320,987 of NW_023994310.1, forward strand.
TTCTAGTTCAGTTCTAGTTCAGTTCTAGTTCAGTTCTAGTTCAGTTCTAGTTCAGTTCTAGTTCAGTTCTAGTTCAGTTCTAGTTCAGTTCTAGTTCAGTTCTAGTTCAGTTCTAGTTCAGTTCTAGTTCAGTTCTAGTTCAGTTCTAGTTCAGTTCTAGTTCAGTTCTAGTTCAGTTCTAGTTCAGTTCTAGTTCAGTTCTTGTTCAGTTCTAGTTCAGTTCTAGTTCAGTTCTAGTTCAGTTCTAGTTCTAGTTCAGTTCTAGTTCAGTTCTAGTTCAGTTCTAGTTCAGTTCTAGTTCAGTTCTAGTTCAGTTCTAGTTTAGTTCTAGTTCAGTTCTAGTTCAGTTCTAGTTCAGTTCTAGTTCAGTTCTAGTTCAGTTCTAGTTCTAGTTCAGTTCTAGTTCAGTTCTAGTTCAGTTCTAGTTCAGTTCTAGTTTACTTCTAGTTCAGTTCAGTTATAGTTCAGTTCTAGTTCAGTTCTAGTTCAGTTCTAGTTCAGTTCTAGTTCAGTTCTAGTTCAGTTCTAGTTCAGTTCTAGTTCAGTTCTAGTTCAGTTCTAGTTCAGTTCTAGTTCAGTTCTAGTTCAGTTCTAGTTCAGTTTTAGTTCAGTTCTAGTTCAGTTCTAGCTCTGTTCTATTTCAGTTTTAGTTGTAGTCTAGACTATAGTTTCGACTATTTCTACTGTTTGTAGCTGAACTGTAGATCACTAATGTTCGTAGTATATAACTCGCCTAAAAAGGGAGAGGAAAAGACATATAACTATTCAAGTAATACATTATATAGTCATCGCCTTATTGAATAAAAAGACACCACCTTCCTATCCCCAAAGAACCAATTGCGGAACTAGTGCTTGAATACTTTCATCCATTTTAGTTAGTAAGTTTGAAAGGAGGATGTATATTACATCAATACAACTTTGTCAGGGTATCAGTTAGGAATCAAACCCACTGGACCTACCAGAGTGCCCTCCCTTTCCTTTAAAGAATTTGTAAAATCATTTGAAGTTTTCTAAGTCCTTTTCGATCTATAAAGATTTCGAAGAATTTCCTATTCTGACAGTCCGACACACTCTACTAAATATTGCCAGACTGTCAGAATACAGAGTGATAAATAGCGTTATTGTTTCTTTTGAGAGTTTGCGAGAGGTTAATGGTCATTAGCTCAACTTTTGACGTGAATATATGAGGATTGCGAAAATATTTGGAATAAACGTACATAATAACTAAAACTACAACAAATAATAATGAATGGTGGATGTGTGCCTGTTACAGTTTCGATGTATCTGGGATGTTTTTGTGCAACGTGAGGTTAACAATGTCAGACAGCAAAAAAAAAAAAAAACTTAAACACAGTTATTATGATTACATTACATAGTTTTGGTTTTATTTGCTACATTTATTTTTTTAGTTTGAAACGACAACTAAGCGACAATGTTGAATAGTTGTAGCAAATGATTGACAAAAAATGTTTGTATTACTAAACTTAGGCAAGAGTTTTTTTTTTTTTGAAATTTTTTGCCAAGGCACTCCTCTTTTGCAGTAATTTTTTGTTTTATAAATTTAATATGTCAAAGTTGTAAAATAAGGGGAGTGAAAAAAAAGACTTAATGTTTTAAATAAGCTCACGTATCTAACTAATAATAACTAAATGGCAAAATTTAAAAAAATAAATTTCAAAATTTTAAAGAAATTTGAGCAAAAACCCAGAAACTTTCTTTCGTCGTCTTCGTCGAGGTCTTCAATGAATAATTGAAATTAATTTACGGATTACATACAAATTTGTATTAGTTGCTGTGGTAGTAGTAGTAGACATCATTGTTACAGCAACTATTATTAACTGTGGCTGATGGCAGCTAGCTGCTGGTTGCTTGGTTCAAAACTGCTACTGCTATTGCTGTTTAAAGCTTACGGCATTTATCATGGTGTTTGAACTTTTTCCATCACCATCTTCATTATCAAAGGCCACACTTTTATCACGCACCTGCCTGCAACTACACTAACCGATCTAACTTTCAGCAAAAATTTTGTTTTTATTTTCTTTTAATGCAGTTTTTTGTTTTCAAATATTGAAAACGAAAGTAAAGTTCAATTGACGCGAACAACTATCAACGACAAAAAAAAAAAAAAAAAACTTAAAAAATACACTTCACTTCTCTACTTGAACTGTTTATAGAAACCAAGTCTACTATCGCTACTACTGCTACTACTGTCCGTCTGTCTGTCTGCTGTAAATTATTTGTTATTTTTTTTTTGTAAATTTTTTTTCTCAACTAGTTTCACTAGTTTTGTAATATTATCAGCAACATATATGATCGTACATACAAGTATTATCAAATAGTTTGATCGATTGTCTGTTCATGTTTTTCTCTCTTTCTTTGCATACAAAAACCGTAAAAACAAGCCAACATGTTTAAAATTATTTAAATTTTAGCCGTTATAAAAATAACAATAATAATAACAATAATGTATTTCGAATGCATTTAAATTGTTTTATTGTTTTATTTTACTTTGTAACTAATTACAGTGACTGTCACATCTTTCTGTCTGTCTGTCTGTCTGTCCATGCCTCCATCAGTCATACTATTTTGGCTGCTCTACTAACATACAATTTCGTTTATATTCTCTACACAATCTGTTTTATTTTTTTTTAAACTTTATGCGAATTAAATTAAATTTTATTTATTTATTTTTTTAATTTTGTAAAGCAAATTTTTTTTTTTAAAAAATAAATGACAAAAACGAAAGTGAAACTGTTGAATTTATGTTGATTACTAAGTGAAACACTTGTCTTGTCTATGGTTTTTAAAGTAGTTTCTGTGTACTACACACTCTGGGAATCCATTCATATGACAGTTTTTGTTTTTATGCATAAAATAATGAATATTATAGCATAAACGTGATGATGCTTTGTTGTGTAGTACTTTATACAGGGTGCGGCTGTTTAATGAGGAGAAAATCGAACATTTTCGGTAATATTTATTCTCAACTTTAGACAAACCTTATTTTTTCAAATAAATTTCAAAGCAATTGTTCATATTGAATTCAAGTTGAGAATAATTTGACATGACTTGCCTGCAAATTGGATCAATACTTTGGAATGACCCGAGTTATACCTGACTTAAGATTGTAAACTCGGCGAATTGCATATAAACGGGAAGTTACAAACTATTACAAAAAAAAAAAAAAAACAAAAAAAACACTACATAACTAGTTCCGTAACTAGTAATTTTAGAACTAGAACACAACAGAACTAGAACCGAACTAGAACAGAACTACAACAGAACTAGAACAGAACTAGAACAGAACTAGAAGAGAACGAGAACAGAACTAGAACAGAACTAGAACAGAACTAGAACAGAACTAGAACAGAACTAGAACAGAACTAGAACAGAACTAGAACAGAACTAGAACAGAACTAGAACAGAACTAGAACAGAACTAGAACAGAACTAGAACAGAACTAGAACAGAACTAGAACAGAACTAGAACAGAACTAGAACAGAACTAGAACAGAACTAGAACAGAACTAGAACAGAACTAGAACAGAACTAGAACAGAACTAGAACTAGAACTAGAACAGAACTAGAACAAACTAGAACAGAACTAGAACAGAACTAGAACAGAACAGAACTAGAACAGAACAGAACAGAACAGAACAGAACAGAACAGAACTAGAACAGAACTAGAACAGAACAGAACAGAACAGAACTAGAACAGAACATAACTAGAACTGAACTAGAACTAGAACTAGAACTGAACTAGAACAGAACTAGAACAGAACTAGAACAGAACTAGAACAGAACTAGAACTGAACTAGAACAGAACTAGAACAGAACTAGAACAGAACTAGAACAGAACTAGAACAGAACTAGAACAGAACTAGAACAGAACTAGAACAGAACTAGAACAGAACTAGAACAGAACTAGAACAGAACTAGAACAGAACGAATAAACGAGAATAGCAAGGAACTAGAACAGAACAAGAACTATGAACAGAACTAAAACATACACTAGAACAGAACTAGAACAGAACACGAATTTAGAACAGAACAGAATTAGAACAGAACAGAAGTAGAACCGAACTAGAACAGAACTAGAACAGAAACTAGAACAGAACGAACACAGAACTAGAACAGAACTAGAACAGGAAGTAGCAACAGCACTAGAACAGAACTAAACAGAACTGATACAGAACTAGAACAGGAACTAGAACAGAACTAGAACCGAACTAGAACAGAACTAGAACAGAACTAGAACCAGAACTAGAACAGAACTAAGAACAGAACTAGAACAGAACTAGAACAGAACTAGAACTAGAATAACAAGACACTAGAACAGAACTAGAACAGAACTAGTAGAACGAAACCTAGAACAGAACTAGTAGCACAGAACTAGAACAGAACGTAGAAACAGAACTAGAACAGAACTAGAACAGAACTAGAACCAGAACTAGAACAGAACTAAAACAGAACTAGAACAGAACTAGAACAGAACTGGAACAGAACTAGAGCAGAACTAGAACGGAACAGAACTAGAGCAGAATAGAACAGAACTAGAACAGAACTAGAACAGAACTAGAACAGAACTAGAACAGAACTAGAACAGAACTAGAACAGAACTAGAACAGAACTAGAACAGAACTAGAACAGAACTAGAACAGAACTAGAACTAGAACAGAACTAGAACTAGAACAGAACTAGAACAGAACTAGAACAGAACTAGAACAGAACTAGAACAGAACTAGAACAGAACTAGAACAGAACTAGAACAGAACTAGAACAGAACTATAACAGAACTAGAACAGAACTAGAACAAAAGTAGCACAGAACTAGAACATAACTAGAAGTGAACTGGAACTGAAGTAGAAGTGAACTAGAAGTGAACTGGAACTGAAGTAGAAGTGAACATGAACTGAACTTGTACTGAACTAGAACTGAACTGAACTTGTACTGAACTAGAACTGAACTAGAACTAATTCAGTTCTAAAATATATGTTGGATTGTTTCTAGTTCTAACATTTTATTTGATACACCCTGTGGCATCTTCATTTGCTACATCTATTTTAAGGAATTAGGTAAATGCGTGTTTTATATTGCTCATGTAATTTTTCTATAAAGCGGCTAGAGAAGTAAATATTGTGGCATGACATATTTGGGTGGCATATTTGAACTAAAATCTAATGAAATATTTAGGCTATTTTGCTAAAAAAAAATATTTAAAAAAGGGAATGTATGCTAAAAGGAGCTTTCAAAATCTTAATAATTTATTAAAAATCTTTGGTAAAAATTTCAGAAAATAAAAAAAAAATTAAATTCATACTAAATAAAAATATTAAAAAAAAATATTAATAGTTTTAACAATTATTTTTTTTTAATTTAATAAAACGTTAAATGTTTTTAAACTAAATACTATTTAAAGAAATTTTAAATATTACATTAAAATTCAAATATTTATGTATTCCACCACTCATACATATTTCAATTTCTTTTTTTATGCACAATTTTCATTTCAAAATTCCAAACAACAATATTTATTTATCTTTCATTTTGTTCCCCTATTCATAACATAACTCCCCCTAAAAAAAAATTAAAATATATTTTGCATTATGCATGCATAATTTTATTTAAAACCTTAAAGCGTAGTTAATATTCACTTAGCACAACAAAATATATACATAAGCTAAGTATACTAGACACATGTTTTTTTCGGTTTTTATTTATATTTTTTTTAAGTTTTTTGTTAACTTTATTTTTCAGTTGTAAATTTCACGTTCGTCATAGTTATAACTCTTTTGTTATGCTCTCAAATATTGTTTATTATTATGTTACAATTAATCATTGTTGTTTTTTTTTTTCAATTTTATTATGTTGTGGTTGTTAAATATTTAACGTAATACATATTAAATAATACTATAAATAATAAATACCATACTTAATAATAACAAAATAATATTAATGTAATAAAAAAAACTTTTACCCAACAACAAAACCCTCTATAAGCAAATCTTTACAAAAGCCTTTTTTGAAATGCTAAATTTAAAAAAAGATATTGCAAAAAACTACTTTTTTTGGAGGTAGTCATGTTTAAGGTGTGATCGAACATATTAACAATAATAACATGGCTTAAATATCAAAATGTGTAAATAATATTAAAATTTATCAAGAAAATAAAAAGAGATATTACAGGTTTAAGGGTTTTAAAGGCTATAGTATGCAAAATGAAGTATTTAGTCTTTAAATAATATCGATCGTCTTTAGACCATTTTGTCTGTAGACTCTATGGATTGTAGAACTAGAACTGGGGTAGAAATAAACTAGAACTGAATTGAAACTGAACTAGAACTGAATTGGAACAAAACTAGAACAAGAACAGAACTAGAACAGAACTAGAACAGAACTGGAACAGAACTAGAACAAAACTAGAACAGAACTAGAACAGAACTAGAACAGAACTAGAACGGAACTAGAACAGAATTAGAATAGAACTAGAACAGAACTAGAACAGAACTAGAACAGAACTAGAACCGAACTAGAACAGAACTAGAACAGAACTAGAACAGAACTAGAACAGAACTAGAACAGAACTAGAACAGAACTAGAACAGAACTAGAACGGAACTAGAACAGAATTAGAATAGAACTAGAACAGAACTAGAACAGAACTAGAACAGAACTAGAACAGAACTAGAACAGAACTAGAACAGAACTAGAACAGAACTAGAACAAAACTAGAACAGAACTAGAACGGAACTAGAACAGAATTAGAATAGAACTAGAACAGAACTAGAACAGAACTAGAACAGAACTAGAACAGAACTAGAACAGAACTAGAACAGAACTAGAACAGAACTAGAACAGAACGAGAACAGAACTAGAACAGAACTAGAACAGAACTAGAACAGAACTAGAACAGAACTAGAACAGAACTAAAACAGAACTAGAACAGAACTAGAACAGAACTAGAACAGAACTAGAATAGAACTAGAATAGAACTAGAACAGAACTAGAACTGAACTAGAACAGAACTGAACTAAAACTGAACTAGAACTGAACTAGAACTGAACTAGATCTGAACTAGAACTGAACTAGAACTGAACTAGAACTGAACTAGAACTGAACTAGAACTGAACTAGAACTGAACTAGAACTGAACTAGAACTGAACTAGAACTGAACTAGACCTGAACTAGAACTGGAACTATATTGACTATAATGTCTATAGTCATTAGGTTATAGTCGATATAACCTAATGTCTTGAAACTATCTCTTTTATAGCAATTGGTCTATATAGAGTATAATCGTTAGACTGTAGGGAGTATAGTGTTAGAACTAGAACTGAACTAGATCTGAACTAGAACTGGAACTATATTGACTATAACGTTTATAGTCATTATGTTATATCGACTATAGTCTTGAAACTATCTCTGTTATAGCAATTGATCTACATAGAGTATAGTCATTAGACTGTAGGGAGTATAGTGCTAGGACTAGAACTGAACTAGAATTGGAACTATATTGACTATAACGTCTATAGTCATTAGGTTATATCGACTATAGTCTTGAAACTATCTCTTTTATAGCAATTGGTCTATAACGTTTATAGTCATTATGTTATATAGACTATAGTCTTGAAACTATCTCTGTTATAGCAATTGGTCTATATAGAGTATAGTCATTAGACTGTAGGGAGTATAGTGCTAGGACTAGAACTGAACTAGAATTGGAACTATATTGACTATAACGTCTATAGTCATTAGGTTATATCGACTATAGTCTTGAAACTATCTCTTTTATAGCAATTGGTCTATAACGTTTATAGTCATTATGTTATATAGACTATAGTCTTGAAACTATCTCTGTTATAGCAATTGGTCTATATAGAGTATAGTCATTAGACCAACGGTTCCCAAAAGGGGGTCCGCGGACCCCTAGTGGTCCGTAGCAAAATCCTAGGGGGTCCGCGAAGACGAACGAAAAAAATCATGAATAAAAAATATTATCTATATGTTAGAAAATATTAAAAATATCTCCAAATTTGTCATAAATACTAAAATACACAATTTTTATTCAATAATCCCAGATTTGTTGGTGACTCTTTGAATTTTATTGTTTCGGTCGTTTATCAGGATGAAGCTAGGCCTTACAAATTTATTGTTTCACTTTTATAAAGTAAAGTATTACGTGATTTGTAATTTTTATAAATGTATATGTATCGAAATAAATGTTTTTATAGCAGACGGATAATGATTTGCCTTAGAATTAAATACTGATACTGGTATCCCAGGTTAGGTCACATTTCATAATATTTTTTTAAATTGTAAGCAAAAGTGTTAATCTAGTTAATTTTAAATATAAATATTCCATTCCGACGTGATACACAGATTTTAACTTCATTTTGTTGTCCAATATTATTAAATCAACATCAGAAAATTCATAGCGTTTTGCGTAAATAGTCAAAACCACCCAGTAAAATAATTCGTAGGTATTTTAAAATTCAAAATTAAGATCCAAATTCACAGTACATTCGCAAAGAGTTCAGGTCATATTTTATGTGGGTAACGCATTCCGCAACAACATCGAAGAAGTCTAACTTTCACATATTTTCTCGAAAACTTAGCTTACATACTCAGCTCACTCCTATGCAATCGCAAAAAAATTTAGAAACATGACTCTTTAAGCACATGTCGACAATACTTGATAAAGAAACCTTTTCTATACCTTGACGAGAAATGAACATGAAAGCTCTCACGATCATAAAATTAAACATCATGTTAGAAGTCATTCTATATTTAAAACCATGCAATTGAAAACATCTCCGATCTCAATGTACGGGAATATTTTATAGGGTTTATGGACCAGGACTAAGACAATTTTCGGACGAACAATTACACAGTGATACAGCAAAAAAATGCAGGGGTTCTCATATACCAATTCCATTTCGTTATAGTCCATAGAGTAGGAATATATTTTTAATTTTTCCCGATCACTTCGTTTAGTTCCTTTTTAAGAGCAAAAGATGTGAAAAAGAGCTATTTTTGAAGTTTTAACTTTAAAAAAATATATTTATGGTAGTTTGCAACCGATTTTCAAATTGGATATTTTGTTTTAAAGATACAAGTGTTGTCTTTCAACCCAAAAAAATAAATCCAAAATTTATGATTAATGTCTTGGTTACGGCCTTTTAAGTAAAAAAACTCACATTTTTTTCACAATTTTTAATTTTTATACTGCTCTACGTTGGCCATGAAGCAGTAACTTTAGCTTTTATTACATTTGAAAAAAGGCACATTAAGTTGGGTTTCCAATGATGGTCAATTTATGATAATCGATGAAAAAGGTTATGAGTTGTGCTAAGTTTTATAAAAATATAGCATATTTCTTCCATACAAAAACGTTCATGTTTCTGGTTTTCTTTGTAACAAGTTTAAAAAATGTTTATAAACATTTTTATACAAAAATTAATTTGTATGGAGAAAACCAAAAATTCGAGGAACATGCTATTAGAAAAATTGGCATAAATCATCCAGTTTTTCATAGATTTTTATGAAATAACAAGTTTTAGAAACCTTCCTTTATGTGATTCTTCAGGAAAGTAATAAAAGATGAACTCACTGCCTCAAGGTCAAAGTAGAGCATGATGAAAATGAAATTTTTTTAAAAAAGTGTGAGTTTCTTTACTTAAACGGCAACACTTGTATCATTAAAAAAAATATCGGATTTGAAAATCGGATGAAAACTACTACTAAACTTATGATTTTTCAAATTTAAAACTTCAAAAATGGCTCTTTTTCGCATCTTTTGCTCTTAAAAAGTAAGTTAACGAAGTGATAGGGGAAAACTAAAAATATATTCGTACTCTATGGACTATAACGAAATAGAATTGGTATATGAGAACGCCTGCATTTTATTTTTCTTCACTTTTGTATCACAGTGTTATTTATAACAATAAGATATCAAAATATGTATGGGGGTCCGTGAAATTAAATAAATTCCTCAAGGGGTCCGCGAAGTAAAAAACGGTGGGAACCGCTGCATTAGACTGTAGGGAGTATAGTGTTAGAACTAGAACTGAACTAGAACTGAACTAGAACTGAACAAGAACTGAGTCGTTAGACTGTAGCGAGTATAGTGTTTAGACTTGACCTTTTATAGTTTTTAAACTATAATGACTATATCGTCCCCTACTCTTGAAACTATGTGAACTATAGTCTTGAGATTACAACGTCTACAGTTATCTAACAATACTACTGTGCAGCTAAAGACCGATCATTACAACTACAAACAATAACAAATCAAATGACAAAATGTGACCAATTTCAAAAACTGAACTTGATTTAAAAATGACGAAAAACATCAAACAAAATAGCTATAGCTATAAACAAAAAATATAGGTCTGTATATGAATAAATAAGAGAAGACAATAACGGTATTATTATTTCAACAAAATCATTAATACATAATCATGACTTTTTTTTCTTTCTTTGTATAAACAATAGATTCAAAACAAAAACACCAAAAATAAGATAAATAATTTGCATAAAATCAATTTAACATATTTCAGTTCAAAAATGCTCTATTATAATTATTACATCATATAGACAAAAAAATGTGTTAAATAAATGATCATTATGTTGGATGGATGATAATGATTTGCGTACGGTAGTGATGGTCGAAGGGAGCTTACTAGTGTAAGGGGTCATGGAGGAGTAGTGTAGGAAGGGGGGGAGGGGGGATAATGAAGTTAATTTATGTTTTCCGAAACCAGCTGCTTTTTAAGCCGGTAGATTTAAACAAAAGTACGTATAAAAATTTATTTCTTTCTTTTACATTATTTACAATTTGTAAATTGTAAATTTTTTATATATTTGTTTACAAATGTGTTTGGTATTCTCATATATAGTGACTTCCGTTGTTAAAATTAATTACACTGAAAGAAAATTGTTGTGCAATTTCTATTTTAAGAATGAAATTTGTAAAAGCTTTTGAATAGAAGAATTTTGTATTTAATGGATTAAGGGTATTCATGTAGTTGCTTAAAGGGATGGTAACCGAAGCTATATTTTTCAATGTGGCAAATGTAGCGTTAATTACTTTAAGCGATTTCTTTTAAACTAATCTAATAACCATTTTTAAAGCATATTTGTTTAATCAGCTGTGAATACTGTTATTAATCATATGATTTAATATGCCAACAGTGTTGCAATAGTGCGTAATATATATTTTTTATAAAAACGCCAACGTTTTTTTCTATTTTATCCCCTATTTTACCTGCAATTTTTCCATTATGGAATTTGCATGTTACATATACTTTTTTAAACAAAGTGTGTGAGTGTGTATAACTTAGTGCTGGTTTAGACAAGTATTATTGCAAAATTTAACAACAAAAAAAAAAAATGTAATAAAAAAAAATTTGCCATTGGCATGGTTAGTATGTTCAATTACAAACAAATCGCTAACGCCATTAAGACGCCAAAATACACACACAGACTAAACTCAAAAAGAAAAAAAAACTAACAACATTTTATAAATTTGTAAAATAATTTATACAAAATATTAGTTTATACAGTAGCAGTTTGACCAGCTTTAGCTTGCTAGCTAGCAAATGGCATGCTGTTCAACTGGCTCTCGTTGTTTGCTGACTGCAAGCTAGCTAATCACTTGCATTCTTTACACATCATGATGATGATGTTGATGATGATTTCAGCGTTTGTTAAAATTTTTATATATTTTTTTTATAAAATTTCGTTTCATAGGCCTGTTTTTTGTGTTAAACATTATGCGGCTTTTGTGTTTTATTATATTCAGTTTTTTTTTTGTAACGCTCGAATGCATAACAGATGCGACAACAACAACAACAATAATAAAATAATACCATCAAAATGTTAATAAAAGTATTTAAATCATTATTTCGAAATATTAGCCAAACTAAACAAAATATAAAAATAATAAATTTTTTTATAAAAAAATTTAAATAAATCTAGTTTAACAAGTAGGCAGAGAACTAGTAAAGCACTAGTGCGGTAATTGGTTCTTGGTGGGTGGTTAAGACTCTACTAGTTTGACTACTACTCAAAACTAATTTTATAATAATTCAAGACTAAATACATATCTATATAATAACTATTCTAATGTTTTACCTTTGACCTTAGCTATATAAGGCTTAAAGTTTCCCGTTTATAGTACAAACTTCTTTGTATATTTCACACGGAATTAGTTTTAATATTTTAGCTGTTTTATCCGACAAAGTAATTCAATTTTTAATAAAAAAGTATTTTATTCAAAATATATCAGTTTAAATCCCAAGAACTTAGTTGGACAAGGGTTAAAGCTTTTCGATTTCAGTATAAACTTTAGCATTTATAGCTTCTAGGAATACTACTATTTAATTTCTAGAAGATATATGCTGAAATCAAAAAGCTTTAACCCTTGTTCAACTGAGATCTACAGATTTAAAATGATATATTTTGAATAAAATATTTCTTATTAAATCCCCGGATCTTCTAAGGTTGAAATATTAATAGTTATACTTTGTTAGGTGAGTCTGATATTAAAATTATGTCATTTTGATCATAATATGGCCCTAAAAAAGATTTTTTCAAAATATTTCAATTCAAATCGCTGTTAAACCAAACCTATTAGTGTTATTAAACTAATTCTTTGTGGATTCTATTCTTTAATATATTCGTAATAATAGTTTAACAATATTTGAAAAATATTGAAATTCGAATTCTGAAAACATTATAAAAAAGTTATAGCTTATGTGGCCTTATGGAAGGTGACCTATGGGAGTTAAACTTTTATTATTTTCAGATTTTGTTCTCTTATATATTTTTAATAAAATTCGAAAGAAAATTATCGAAATTTTAAAAATTTGTTTAACGAAATTTTAAAAAATATTGACTAAACTATTACTTTGAAAGATTTTTTTTTAATATTTCAGTTCAAATCATTGTTAGGACCAAACTATAAGAGTTATAGAACTAATTTTTATGAAATTCTATTCTCTAATACATTCTTAACAAATTTGTAAAGAAAATTGTTTAAGTTTTTAGAATTTGTTTAACAAAGTTTTAAAAATATTGAAATTTAAATTTTGAAAACGTTATTAAAAAAGTTATAGCTTATGTGGCCTTACGGGGGGTGACCTATGGGAGCTAATATGTTTATTATTTTCAGATTTTGTTTTCTTATATATTCTTAACAAAATTTTAGTAAAAATTATCAAAATTTTAAAAATTTTTTTTAATAAAATTTTAAAAATATTGACTAAACTATTATTTTAAAAGTGTTTTTCAAATATTTTAGTTCAAATCGTTGTTAGGACCAAACTATTGGAGTTATTGAACTAATTATTTTTGGATTCAATTCTTTTATATATTTTTAACCAAATCCTGATGATAAATTTCGATATTTTTGGTAATCGTTTAATAATATAGTAAAAATATTCGAAAATTTGTTTAGCTTCTTGGGCCTTAAGGGAGTTGACCTATGTGAGTTAAAGCTTTAATTCTTTTTGGATTTTATTCTTTTATATATTCTTTATAAAATCCTTAAGAAAATTATTAAAATTTTTGGAATTTGTTTAATGAAATTTAAACATTTTTCACTAAACTATTTATTTACTTTAAAAATTATTTTAAAATATTTCAGTTCAAATCGCTGTTAAAAAACTGTTAGAGTTATAGAACTAATTCTTTTTGGATTTTATTTTACGATATATTCTTAAACAATTCTTAAAGTAAATTTTTAAAAATCTTGAAATTTTTTTAACAAAATTTTTAAAATATTGAAATTTAAGTTTTGAAAATGCTTTATATTTAATACCAACTTTCTGGAAACTTCGTTAAGCTAGATAGATGACTTATTACGAAATTAACTGACATATAGGGGTCACTTTTGCAGTAGAAAAATGATGTACAACTGTACCTTGTAGCACTCTCGTTTTTTTCTTATAAATTTAACTGTGAAAGGGGTTTAAAACATTTTGAATAATATAATGGAGGGTACAGAAAAACAGCAGGGGCTCGTCTCCTAAGTGATAAAACATATATTTGTACAGTTTTTTTTTTATAACTTTGTTTGTTGTTTTAAATTGACAATAAAAAAGAATCAAATAGAAAAAATGGCATGTGCAGCAGGTCTTTAAAAAAAACAAATGCACTCACTCTCTGCTAAGAATATAATATTAGAATTAACATCTGCTACTTAAACAGAATTATCGTTTAGACATCAACCAACATCAACCAGTCTTATGGTATAAGAAATACAGACAGATGTTCTGTTTTTGGTCTTACTTTAAGAATATAGATTTTCCTTTTTTATGTCTGTTTTTGTGTTGTAATTTTTGATACGTGCTTTAATGTAGAGAATTTTACTTAAAGAAATAAATTGGAATTTATTTAAGTATTCAATCAAAATAACAACAACTACCGATCGTTTTAAAGTAATTAATTGTATGTGGGTCATACACATACATAAAAACAACAATTGATCTATTTAATTCACTTTCTAAAGATCTTTAAAAAAAAAAAAACGGGAAGTGTTGTAGTGCTTAGAAAAAAAAATTAAAAATTGAATAGAAAAGATTTCTGGAATTTAATGAAGAAAAAACACATGGGTTATAATGAAACAAAAAAGTAATCTTTATTATTTTTACCATTAAGACTCATTTCACTTTAATATTAATTATAACGAAACCAGAAATTGCAATTAATGTTTTTTAAAAGGATTTGGTATTTAAACAAAATCATATTTTCAAAACCCTAACAAAGCCCTCATCATCAAAATGTTATGCTTTAATAATTTTACAAGAAATTTTATGTTATTTTTGTCTAAAAACATTTAATTTTTTCTCTTTTTTAACATGTTCTTGTTAATCATATTATAATGAAAACCATATGACGAAATTTTAATATTTCAAAAACTTCAACTTGTTAACGTTATTATGTTTTACAAGAAAATGATTTTTAAAAATTGATAACAGAAAAATTACAGCAACTAGCACTAGTTGGCAGTAAACTGTAACTAAAACAACTTTGACCAGCACTAGCAATTAAATGCAAATTTTGTTTAAAAAAATGCCTTAAAGGCCTTATTTAATATTGTTTAAAAATATGTTTAAAAACTGTTTAACAGAATGCATACTAACACTTGAATTTCTCTAAACAATTTTTAAATGTTTTTTTTTAATATATTTTCTTCATTTATAAAACATTGCAGAGACTTTCATTTAAAATCAAAATCACTTAAAGCCAAAGCACGATCAAAACATTTAAAAATCATTTGATGTTTTCATATCAGATTCCTGTGTGTAAATATTTTGTCTCTTTTTTTTTTTTTTTTTGTATTAAAAATGTATGTTTAAATGTACTTTCAAAATTTGTAATGTAAAACAATTGTGTTTTATGTGTTTTTAGTTTTTTTTTTTTACTTAAAACTTTCTTTCAAATCATCATATTTAATAGTAAAATAAAATTATGGTTTCAAATATTAACAAAACTGTTAAATGTCAAAAAAACCTTACACCCTTTATAGATGTCACTGACAGAAATGTCACTGGAGAGATCATTGAGTTTAAAAATTAACTTAAACACTAATTTAATAATAAAATTATCATGTTTAGAGTTTTTTTTTTTAATTTTTAAAATTTCAAAAAGTTTTCCTAATTGTTAAAGTTTATTTTCTTTTTTCACTAACATTCCATAAGTTTGACCTTTTGACCCCCCTAAGTAACATAAGAGTTAAAGCTGGCCAATTTCTGTAAAATCATTTAAGAATCATAGAAAAACCTCCTTCAAACATGATTTATTTGAAATCTATTAATAAATTTTTAAAATATGTGAAATATTTTATTAAAAAATATTAAAAAGTTTGACCTTTGACCTTTATTTTTTCCCATTTTATTTATTTATATTATAAACATAATTCTATAAAAAATAATTGAAAGTTTTGCAATATGTTTAATAAAATTTTAAAAATATTCATTAAACTGTTACTTTAAAAAGTTTACTAAAATATTTCAATTCAAATCGTTGTTGAGGTCAAATTATTCGAGTTATTGACTTAATTATTTCTGGATTTTCTGCTCTTGTATATTCATAGTAAAATTTTGGATAAAAATTTCAAAATTTTTAGAAATCGTTGAACAATATTTCAGAAATACTATTATTCAAGTTTTTAAAACGTTATAAAATGAGTTTTAGCTTTTCTGACTTCAAGGGAGGTGACCTATAAGAGTTATTGATTAAATTATTTGTGTGTTATGCTCTTATGTACACTTAACAAAATTCTAAAGAAATTTAACAAAATTTTTGAAATTTGTTTAACAAAATTTTAAAAAATATTAACTAAACTATTACATCAAAAGATTTTTAAAAGAGGCAACTTCAAGTCGTCGTTAACTCTCAAACTATTAGAGTTGTCAACTTAAATCTTTTTGGGTTTTAAACTGTTATATATAATTAACAAAATTTTGGAGAAAATTATTAAATTTCTTACAATTTGTTTAACAAAATTTGAAAAATATTGAAATTTGAAAATTTTATATAACAGGTATTGATTTCTATAAAATTGTGTTTTTATAAAATTACTAATGATATTTCTCATTTCAGAGCTGTCGAGGAATTGGATAACATTAAATAATTTGTCTCAATTTTGTAAGTGTCACCTTATTCCAACCTAACCCAACTAATTTAAAAATATAGCACTGTTAAAGTTATAAATCTAATAACATGAATGGTGCGGGTAAAATTAAATAAAAAGAAAAAAATTATACAAATTATATTATATATTCTTATGAATATTTAAACATTTCGTGCTAAAAAAAGAAACAAGTAGCAGGAAACATGTGGTAATATATTTAATAAAATTAAATGGAAAACTCAATTAGCTAAAACTAAAATGAGGTTACAATTGTATATATTAATGTATCGCCTGGTCCTGTTCTAAACCCAGAGGGGTTGTTTATAAGCCAATAGCAATGATGTCATTTTGAAAACAATACAAAAATGGGGACATAAAATAAACAAAACTGAAAGAAACACAACACAAATGACCTGAATTGTCTTAGAAGCCAAGATAAATAGAGATGTATATGGGAGATATACATATGAATATATTGATTGAAATTTCTTAAACCCCATATATTCTAGAACAATGACTTTACAAATTGTCAAATGTTGTTTGTGTTCTGCAAATAATGCAAAAATAATATTATATATAAAATTTAGAAAGAAGAGAGAGCAAAAGCAAACAACAAAACAGGCGTTGCGGTCCATGAATAAAGCACTGAGCTGTAACATTTTGGAATTTTTACGTAAACTTGAACTTAGTGGCTTTGGGGTTTTATGTGTGCAAAATATTTGTATACCGGGAACAAAAGCAATAATAACAACAACTTACACTTTGGAATGCAAAATTGCATTATAAAAAAAACGTAAGAGCAAGAAAGACTTCATAATTTTGAAAGGGAAACAAAGGAAATTGTATACTCTGAAATTGAAACCTGCCACTAAAGCAGAGGGGGAACTTAACACCTGTTAAGCATAAGAAATTGTTTATTTATATTTAAATAAATAAAGAAATAAAAATGAAAACAAATAATAAAAAATAACTCTTGAGCAAAAAGCCAGATAAAAAAAAAATTTTGTATAAAATAATATCATTAACAAAAATATTTCGCAAAACATCTTAAAGATTGTTTTTTTGTTTCAATTTCATGAAAATTTATACACATATGACGTTTTTTCACAAATAAATAATATTTTTATTTTTTTGTTTTTGTCTTTGCCTGTAGTATTTTAAATTCTAATGAGGAAAATCTATACAGACTATTTATAAAAATGATGGCATTTATTTTTGTTAATGTGTGTACCCTATAGCAAAAAAAGCAGCACTTAAGGTTTAGTTAGGTAACTTACAAGACAAATTTGTTATTTTTTTTCAACCCGAAAGGGTTTTTAAAAATTTAGATTTTTAAACAAATTTTTAAAATAAATTTGCAAAAAATGTAAATTCTTTTACTAACGAGGTCAAAGGTCAAATTTTTGGATATTTTTATTCAAAAATTTAATTAAAAATTAAACTAATTAATTAAAATATAGAGAAATATTGAAATATTTGTATGAAAGTTTAGGGAAATGGTACTTTGTTGCTGGTACTTTTCTAAAAGTTCACTTTTCTAATTTTTTGTTTAAGAGTTTAAAACTTAAACAATTTAGACGGTTTTTGTCTTTAATGAAAAATTAAGAATGCGCTTCAGAAGAATTTTAACAGATTTGGGCAATTTTGTTAAAAATTGTTCATAATTTGAAACAAAATATAAATTTTAAATAAACATTACCGCATTTCTTAAGTTTCTAATGCCGTTTATTTTGTTCTGCCCCTTGTAATTTTTATATATTTCAAATTTTTATTAAATACCAAAGAAAATTACCTTAATTGATTGAAACAATCAAATAGTTTAGGCATGTTGCTAGTTATAACAAACAATTCTTATAACTTTCGCGTTTTTTAACATGTGTTTCTTGTATATTTTTGCGTAGAAAATTCGCTTATATTTTTATTATTTCTTTTCAAAACAGCTGGTTTTTAATTTTAGCGTGTCTTAATTTTTAGATCATTAGACACAAAACATTACACTTCAAAATTATTTTTATAACAAAACAATTTTAATTGTTATAATTTTATTGCTTTTCTTTAGATTTTTCCTTAGATAAATTTCTAAGCCATTTGGTGTTTTTTCATTTATTTATTTTTTTGCTATTTTTTTGTTATTATAATTATTATCAATTAACAATTATTATGATTGTTGTGTTTAAGTTTACTATACAAATTTTCTCAATATATTTTTTTTAACACACAACAAAAGTTGTTTATTATTAAGGCGAATACCGCTTGAACTGATCAACGAATTTTGATAATTTGCACGCGATCAACGCCGTCGCCGCCACCAACCCATCATCATCGCCAATACACGAAATTGAAAACAACTGTTGAAATTATAAATTTGAAAAAAAAAAAATCTAAATAAAAAAACACTAAAATAATTTGCGTGAAAATTGAATATGTTTTGGTCGTGGGGCATTTTTTTACGTCTCTCTGGATGCTGTTTTTTGGTTGGTGGTCGTTCGGTCAATGTTAATATTTGTTGTGTTTTGTTTTTGCAAACAAATTTTAGTTTTATGTATTATTTAATGAAAAATAAAGAGATTGAATACTTTTGCTTTTAATTTTAATGGGCCATTTATTTATGACAATTTTTATTTTTTTTTTTAAAGATTTATTAGTTAAAAGCAGACATGTTTTCTTCTCTTTTTTTTTTAATTTTGCATATTGGTTTGAAATTCTATACTAAGAAAATAACAATTTTGAAGAAATATTTTTGTTGTTTTGAAAATATATTTAACAAAACATAAAGGCGCCTTTTGATATATTAAAGTTTTTCTAAAGAATTATTATAAAAAAATGTACACACGGAGAAAAAATATGGTTACAGTTAACATTCTAAGAATTCTCGATACTAGATTAATGTATAATCTTGATTACAGTCTGATCTTTAATCTTGCATAGTTTAATCTGTTTTCTAGACTTTAGTCTTTTTTTAACCATGTTCTCTTAAATGAAGTTTGATCTATAATACCCATCATAGTGTTGTCTATATGAATATTGATCTATAGCCTGGACTATAGATTGATCTACAATTATTCACTAAATTCTCGCTATAGATTGATCGATACTCAGATATATAGCCCCGACTGTAGATTGATCTACAATCTTCACCAAAGTCTCGCATGTAGATTGTTCTACAATCCTTCTGTTCTAAAGTCTCGACTATAGATTAATCTATAGTCCGATCTATAGCCTCGACTATAGATTGAACTTTAGTCTCGACTATAGTTTAATCTAGAGTCTCGACAATAGTCTGATCTACACTTGGATCATTTTCGTATGATGTAAAGTTTCGAATATAGTCTGATCTATAGCCGCGATTATTGTCTGATCTATAGTTTGGGTTTGCTTAAGACTCTTTAGTCTCTACTATAGTCTGATCTATATTTTCGACTAAAGTTTCATACTGAATCTCGTCTGTTTCTTGATCTAGAGTCTCCATGATCTATAGTCTCGACCACAGTATGATCTGTAGTCTCTAGTATAGCTTAATCTACGGTATCCGTTGTAGTTTTATTTGTATTGTCGATTATATGTAGTTTGATCTTCAGTTTGATCTATAGTTTCCACTATAGTCTAATCAATAGCATGGACTGTAGTTTAATCATTAGTCTCGACTATAGTTTGGTTTTTAGCCTTCACTTTTGTCTTATCTACAGTTTGATCATTATTGTCTATAGTTTGATCTACAGTCTTGACTTGACTATTCTCCACTAAGGTTTCATCTTTAGTCTCGGCTATAGACAGATTTATAGCGCGATTATAGTCTCAATTATAGTTTGGTTAATAGTCTTCACTATAGTCTGATCTAAATATTGATCATTCTCGTCTATTTGATGTATAGTCTCGATTATGGTTTGATCTTTAGTCTTGACTATAGACAGATTTATAGCTCGACTATAGTCTGATCATTAGTCTCGATTATATATAGTGTCGACTATATGTAGTTTAATCGCTACTATAGTCTGATCTAGTCTAGTTTGATCTTCATACTTAACTATAGTATGATCTATAGCCTTGACTATAGTTTGATCATTAGTCTAAACTATAGTTTAGTCTAAAGCTTTTTCTATAGTCTGACCTACAGTTTGATTATTCTCGCCTATTTGATGTATGTCTCGACTATGGTTTGATCTTAAGTCTTGACTATAGATAGATTTATAGCTCGACTATACTCTGAGCATTAGTCTCGATTATAATTTGATCTATAGTCTCCATTATAGCCTCATTTATAGTGTCGACTATAATTAGTTTGATCTCTACTATAGTCTGATCTTCATACTCAACTATAGTATGATCTGCAGTCTCCACTATAGTCTGATCTGCAGTTTGATCTTCATACTAAATTATAGTATGATCTGCAGTCACCACTTTGACCATTAGTCTCCACTATAGTTTAGTCCATAGTCTTCACTAAAGTCTGATCTACAGCTTGATCATTCTCGTCTATAGTTTAATCTGCAGTCTTTGATCTTATCTATAGTCTCGACTATTGTCTGATCTATACTTTGCTCTTAAGTCTCGACTATAGACTGATTTATATCTATTTGATAATATAGTCTTTAGTTTAAACTTCATACTCAACTATAGTTCAAACAATATCCTCAATTATAGACTGATCTACAGTCTCAAATATAGTCAGATCTTGACTATATTTGAACTTTACTAAAGTGTTTTGTTTTTCAAAATCCCCACAAAAGTTAATAAACTTTTTAATAAATTTCTTTAATTTATTTTATTAAATTTCTTTTTTTTTATAATTTATAACACTTTAAAGCCATTAAAATATTAATAATTTATATATATTTTGTTTTGGCAACAACAAATTCCAAATAATACAACTTAAACACGCAAAATTTTTTGTTTGAATGACTACACTTTTTGAACAAAAAAAAAAAAAATCATTGAAAAGACACATAAAATAAACATTTTAATTAAAGAAAATGTTAAAACTTTTAAATTCTGGAAAAAAAAATTAAATACATAATAAAAGGCGCCAAAAACTTTCTCAAAAAATAACTTAACAAATTTATAAAATTTTTAATTTAAAACATTTTGGTTTCAGCTATTTTGTTGCTATCAAAATATTCTTTTTAAGTACATGACACCCCATCAATCTTAATTGTTTTATATTTATTTTGATAAATAAAATAGTTAATAATTGAGTTGACAGCTTAAGAAAAGCAAAAATTGAATTGGTAATTGATAGTAAAGGGGAAGCAGTAGCTATATATGTATTTGATAATATAATTTAAATTGTATTTTAATCAAAATTTTAAAATTTACAAAACTTGTTAAAATATTTATCAAAATTTTTAACATTTTCTATTATATTTAACTTTAAAATGGGAAGTTTTGCGGTACCATTCGATATTCTCAAAAATATTTCTGATCCTAAGTTTTTTTTAAACTATTTTTATAAAATATTTTCAAAATATTTTTTTAAATT
The DNA here is from genome assembly GCF_015586225.1 of Lucilia sericata. NCBI lineage: Eukaryota > Metazoa > Arthropoda > Insecta > Diptera > Calliphoridae > Lucilia > Lucilia sericata. The sequence continues at coordinate 343,100 of NW_023994310.1, forward strand.
CTCTAGTAAAATAAATATTATTTATTTTTAAATTAAAAATCAACATGTGCCCGGCTAGCTCAGTCGGTAGAGCATGAGACTCTTAATCTCAGGGTCGTGGGTTCGAGCCCCACGTTGGGCGAACTACTTTTTTTATTTTAAACAAATATTAAATATCTTTTAACAACAGCTCATATTATTACACAAACATATATTGTTAGATTTTTTTCGTAACACTATGGAATGTGCCTCTTACATACTTTGAGGCAATAGAGATCATTTTTCTTAATGTCAATACACTTCACTTGCTCGTCGCTCGCTCACTTGTGCCACATGGCAACAGCATGTTATTGGCCCCTAGTCTCAGTTAGACAAATATCATCAAGATCATTTTGATTTATGCTCTACTTAAAATACTTGTTTATGTTAACGAAAAAAAAATCGTATAACACCATAAAAAGCTTTACAAAAATATTAACAATTTTTCAACTAGACTTGGTACTTTTTTGTACAATAAAAGTACCTTGACTTTAATTTCACCTTTTTATATGTTATAATAACTTCTTAAACAAGTCAATGAACGTTCAAAATAGCTGTTGAAAAATATTTTCAAAATAAATTATCATATTGGGTGGAGTATACTATTTATACTTTCATAACAAAAAAATTAAATCTTGAAGGAAATCATTTTTCAAATTTGTTAAAAAACAACAATTTCAGCTTTATTTATAGTCTAGACAAACTAAGGTTAACACCAAAATAAATTTATTTTCAAAACCAAAAGTTTTCAAATTTGCCATTACTCAATAGGCGTTACTAGAGACCGAGAGAGATCAGTGACAGTCACAGTCAGTTTTATGTTTATCAAATCAGCACTCGTCGTCTTTCTGTGGTCATCAATCAATATGTATTCTTACACAGCAATATGAACAAAAAATCTATATATATAATAAAACAAAAACAATTGTTTGCAATATTTAATGCAAAAGCGTATAAAATGCAAATTTATTAAATAACAAAAAAAAAAAAAACTTAAATAAGAAAGAACTTTTTTTTTTGTAAAAAAAAAACTACAACGCAAAAAGTGCTGCAACAACAGACAAACTGACAGCAACAATACCAACAGCACTAGCTAGCAACAACAATAGGTATTGTTAATGTAAACGTAGAATTTTGAAAATTTTATATGTATTTTGCTTTATAAAAGGAAACGTGATTCTATTGTAAGGGGAAAAATATGAAGTGTGATGTTTTAAATGCTGCAATTTAAAAAAGTACTTTTTTACAGTTTAGTACTTTTTTTCAAAAAAATCAGATAGTAACCAGATAGATCAGATTAAATTTAAACCCATAGATCATTCTATAGTCAAGACTAAAGATCAGTCTATAAAAAAGACTATAAATCAGTCTATAGCCAAAACTATAGACCAGTAAAGACTATAGATCAGTCTATAGTTAAGAGTATAGATCAGTCTTTAGTCAAGACTATAGATCAGTCTATAGTCAAGACTATAGATCAGTCTATAGTGATGACTACAGATCAGTCTATAGTGAAGACTATAGATCAGTCTATAGTCAAGACAATAGATCAGTCTATAGTCAAGACTATAGATCAGTCTATAGTCAAGACTATAGATCAGTCTATAGTCAAGACTATAGATCAGTCTATAGTCAAGACTATAGATCAGTCTATAGTCAAGGTTAAAGATCATCAAGACTATAGATCAGTCTATAGTAAAGACTATAGATCAGTCTATAGTCAAGACTATAGATCAGTCTATAGTCAAGACTATAGATCAGTCTATAGTCAAGACTATAGATCAGTCTATAGTCAAGACTATAGATCAGTCTATAGTCAAGACTATAGATTAATCTATAGTCAAGACTATAGTTGAGTCTATTGTCAAGACTATAGATCAGTCTATAGTCTAGACTATAGATCAGTCTATAGTCAAGACTATAGATCAGTCTATAGTCAAGACTATTGATCAGTCTGTAGTCTATACTATAGATCATTCTATAATCAAGACTATAGTTAAGTCTATTGTCAAGACTATAGATCAGTCTATAGTCTAGACTATAGATCAGTCTATAGTCTAGACTATAGATCAGTCTATAGTCTAGACTATAGATCAGTCTATAGTCAAGACTATAGATCAGTCTATAGTCAAGACTATAGATCAGTCTATAGTCAAGACTATTGATCAGTCTATAGTCAAGACTATTGATCAGTCTGTAGTCTATACTATAGATCATTCTATAATCAAGAGTATAGTTAAGTCTATTGTCAAGACTATAGATCAGTCTAGAGTCAAGACTATAGATCAGTCTATAGTCTAGACTATAGATCAGTCTATAGTCAAGACTATAGATCAGTCTATAGTCAAGACTATAGATCAGTCTATAGTCAAGACTATAGATCAGTCTATAGTCAAGACTTTAGATCAGTCCATAGTCAAGACTATAGATCATTCTATAGTCAAGACTATAGATCATACTATAGTCAAGACTATAGATCAGTCTATAGTCAAGACTATTGATCAGTCTGTAGTCTATACTATAGATCATTCTATAATCAAGACTATAGTTAAGTCTATTGTCAAGACTATAGTTAAGTCTATTGTCAAGACTATAGTTAAGTCTATTGTCAAGACTATAGATCAGTCTATAGTCTAGACTATAGATCAGTCTATAGTCAAGACTATAGATCAGTCTATAGTCAAGACTATAGATCAGTCTATAGTCAAGACTATAGATCAGTCTATAGTCAAGACTATTGATCAGTCTGTAGTCTATACTATAGATCATTCTATAATCAAGACTATAGTTAAGTCTATTGTCAAGACTATAGATCGTCTATAGTCAAGACTATAGATCAGTCTATAGTCAAGACTATAGATCAGTTTATAGTCAAGACTATAGATCAGTCTATAGTCAAGACTATAGATCAGTCTATAGTCAAGACTATAGATCAGTCTATAGTCAAGACTATAGATCAGTCTATAGTCAAGACTATAGATCGTCTATAGTGTAGACTATAGATCAGTCTATAGTCAAGACTATAGATCAGTTTATAGTCAAGACTATAGATCAGTCTATAGTCAAGACTATAGATCAGTCTATAGTCAAGACTATAGATCAGTCTATAGTCAAGACTATAGATCAGTCTATAGTCAAGACTATAGATCAGTCTATAGTCAAGACTGTAGATCATTCTATAGTCAAGACTGTAGATGAGTTTTAAGCCATGACTATAGATCAATCTATATAGTCAAGACCATAGGTCATTCTATAGTCAGTACTACAGATCAGTTTATAGTCAAGGTTATAGATCAGTCTATAGTCAAGACTATAGATCAGTCTATAGTCAAGACTGTAGATCAGTCTATAGTCAAGACTATAGATCTGTCTATAGTCAGGACTTTAGATCAGTTTACAGCCAAGAATACAGATCAGTCTGTAGTCAAGTTCAGTACATACTAATGATTATAGATCAGGAAAAGCTTTATTCCTTTAGAAAAAGTACTTTTTTCCAAATAGCAAAATTTAGTATCTCCCTGATCTATTTCTCCTTTGTTCTTTACAATTCTATCTAGTGAACAGCAGCTACTTCTAGTAGTTTTAGTTCTGCCTGCGTGAGTATCTTGGCTTTCAATCATTCTTCAATATATTCAAGGTCATTTTAATATCGTTCCACAATTGGGGATATGCTAAGTGTATGTATGTATGTGTGTGTGTGTGCATGTATGTGTTGTGAATGTAAAATTTTATTTATTGCAATTTATAGCCACTGTTGGCCAAGGTAAGACAATCAAATAAAACACAAATGTAATGGAAATACACATTGCAATAGACTACGTAGGCAAAATGAAGTTGAGAAACTAAAGCAAAAAAAAAAAAAATGCGGCAGCTTTTTACAAACCAATAAACTACAAAAACATCATTATTATTACAATACATTGCATTATATAGATTTTATTTAGATGGTGTTGATGATGAAGATGAAAACCTATAACTAAACAAAGATCATGTGTAACTATCATTAAAGAAAAGATCATAATAATGATGATGATCGTCATGGGTTTTCTTTTGAGGTTTATTATTATTTTTTTTCTTTTTGCAATTTTATTGCATTGTGGCGTTGTATTGTCTTTGGTTGCAATTTGCCTGCACGTTTTCAATACAATATGTTTAATGCATGGTGGTGTCATTACCATCTTTGGAGGGTTTCAGCCAGCTAGGTAAATAACAACAATGTGTACATTACAGATGGAGGGACAGACTAATAAATGGATGGTTGTTTGCTTGCTTGCTTGGTTGGACAGACAGATTGAAACTTGGAAGTCATCATTAGTGGTTTAAGTGAAGACTCACATGCACGCACACCCAATTCCATTTTACTTGCACTAAGAAGAGTTGTAAATAAAAAACAAAAATCATTTTATGCCTGCCTGCCTGACGCTTGCATACAACAATGTTTTCCTTTTACACTTTTCTTTGGTTGCCAAACCCAACCATACCAACCAGCCATACAAACGGCCTTATGCGTCATTTCCTACGGGAATCGTTTAAAATGTTCAGTCTTTGTTTCCAGATTTGAACAATAGTTTTTGTGTGTTTGAAAAATACTATTGTTTTTTCCATAGTTTTGTTGTTTTCCTTAAATGTAATTTTTGTTTTTGTTTTTTTTTTATTTGGGGAGCTTAAGATCTATAATTTGTTGCAGCCATTATTGTGTTGGAAAATTGATTGTAGAAATTAAATTCTAATCTCTTTTTATTATTCTTTATTTTCTTTTCTTTAAATTCTGCACCTTTTGCAAATATTAGTAGAAAGGTTGTTGAACTTTTTATAAAAGAGTTGCCAAGTTGTTTAGTATTAGTAAGAAGTGAATAAAGAAATAATAAAACTATTCCCGTAGCAGGTTGTTGGAGGGAAAGAAACGCGACTAAAGATCTAAAGACTACAGTCTTTTCTATAGACTGATCTAAAGTCTTTTCTATAGACTGATCTATAGTCTTGACTATAGACTGATCTATAGTCTTGACTATAGACTGATCTATAGTCTTGACTATAGACTGATCTATAGTCTTGACTATAGACTGATCTATAGTCTTGACTATAGACTGATCTATAGTCTTGACTATAGACTGATCTATAGTCTTGACTATAGACTGATCTATAGTCTTGACTATAGACTGATCTATAGTCTTGACTATAGACTGATCTATAGTCTTGACTATAGACTGATCTATAGTCTTGACTATAGACTGATCTATAGTTTTGACTATCGACTGATCTATAGTCTTGACTATAGACTGATCTATAGTCTTGACTATAGACTGATCTATAGTTTTGACTATCGACTGATCTATAGTCTTGACTATATACTGATCTATAGTCTTGACTATATACTGATCTATAGTCTTGACTATAGACTGATATATAGTCTGGACTATAGACTGATCTATAGTCTGGACTATAGACTGATCTATAGTCTGGACTATAGATTGATCTATAGTCTGGACTATAGATTGATCTATAGTCTGGACTATAGATTGATCTATAGTCTGGACTATAGATTGATCTATAGTCTGGACTATAGATTGATCTATAGTCTGGACTATAGATTGATCTATAGTCTGGACTATAGATTGATCTATAGTCTGGATTATAGATTTATCTATATTCTGGACTATAGACTTCTGGACTATAGACTGATCTATAGTCTGGACTATAGACTGATCTATAGTCTGGACTATAGACTGATCTATAGTCTTGACTATAGACTGATCTATAGTCTTGACTATAGACTAATCTATAGTCTTGACTATAGACTGATCTATAGTCTTGACTATAGACGATCTATAGTATTGACTATATACTGATCTATAGTCTTGACTATAGACTGATCTATAGTCTTTACTACAAACTGATCTATATACTAGACTATAGAATGGTCTATAGTCTTGAATATATACTGATCTATAGTCTTGATTATATACTGATCTATAGTATTGACTTAGACTGATCTATAGTATTGACTTAGACTGATCTATAGTATTGACTTAGACTGATCTATAGTATTGACTTAGACTGATCTGTAGTCATTACTATGGACTGATCTATAGTCATTACTATAGACTGATCTATAGTCTTGACTATAGACTGATCTATAGTCTTGACTATAGACTGATCTATAGTCTTGACTATAGACTGATCTATAGTCTTGACTATAGACTGATCTATAGTCTTGACTATAGACTGATCTATAGTCTTGACTATAGACTGATCTATAGTCTTGACTATAGACTGATCTATAGTCTTGACTATAGACTGATATATAGTCTTGACTATAGACTGATCAATAGCATTGTCTATAGACTGATCTAAAGTCTTGACTACAGACTGATCTATAGTCTTGATTACAGACTGATCTATAGTCTTGACTATAGACCCATCTATAGTCTTGACTATAGACTGATCTATAGTCTTGACTATAGACTGATCTGTAGTCTTGACCATAGACTGATCTACAGTCTTACCCATAGACTGATCAATAGCATTGACTATAGACTGATCAATAGTCTTGATTACAGACTGATCTATAGTCTTGACTATAGATTGATCTATAGTCTTGACTATAGACTGATCTACAGTCTTACCCATAGACTGATCTATAGTCTTGACTATAGACTGATCTATAGTCTTGACTATAGACTGATCTGTAGTCTTGACCATAGACTGATCTACAGTCTTATCCATAGACTGATCTATAGTCCTGACTATAGAATGATCTTTAGTTTGGACTAAAGACTGATCTAAAGTGTTATTAGACTATATACTGATCTTTAGTCTTATTCATTTAAATCATTAAAACTTAATTGAAGTTTTCAAAAGGTGTTGAAAAATTACAAAACAGGAAATTTGAAAAAAAAACACAAAAAATATGCTCATAACCTTAAACTTACCTAACTACATCATTTTTCAAATTAAAACTGCTTAATTTTGTGACTCTATAAAAAAAAACGAAACTTAAAGAAAACAACGAAATTTAAACACCATCATTGTCTTTGAAGTTTTTTGTTTTTGTTCATTTAAATACATATTATTATTTTCCTAATTATATGCGGATGTGTTATATATATATATATATATATTTGTTAAAGGTTTTCATCATCGAAAATATAACAAATATTTATTTTGTTTAGTTTTAATCTATTAATAATAACTACGGAAGTTCCCAACCCCAATATCAAATATTAACACCTTAAAATTACTAGATCTAATTTTGTTTTTTGTTGCTGTTTATTATACAAGAAACGTCCTAAGGTTTCAAAATACAGACATAAATATTCTTTAAAATCTAGACAATTAGTAAAGACTTAAAAAATAATTTATTATGCATGTAGTTTTACGATGTTGGGAACGAACTTACGAACGCACTATATATTTAATTTTATTTTATTTTCTAAACATTTTAACTTCTTTTTTTGGATTAGTTTTATACAAAAAAACAGCGTATTATTTGCTCACGCGATCATTATCTTTTATTTTCTGTGTTTAAAATCAAATTATTTCGTATGAATGACTTTTGTGTGACCCAGAAAATCAGTCAGTTTTTGTGTTAAAAAAAACCTTTTAAACAAAATTGTTTTAAAATTAAAAAAAAACTTTTGTTTTCTTTTTTTTTTTTTTTCTTCAAATGTGAATCTAATAACAACAAAATTACAATTTGTAGTTTATTTTTTTCGTTCAGCAACCTGTTTTGCTTTTGTTTTAATATTATTTTTAATGATTTTTTAAGTTTAAATAAAATAATTTACTTTAATTTATGTTAAAAATAATAATAACAATAACAAGTAATATAGGGAAAATTTAATAATTTCAAATTTTCAAAGAAAATTGTGTCTGTTTTTCTTGAACTTGTTTTTATAATAAAAGAAACTAAAAGTTTATTTAAAAATGAAATAAATTTCACTTTTTTATAATTTAAAATGCAATAGAAATGGACTGATCTATAGTATAGACTATAGATTGGTCTATAGTGTTATATTTCAGACTAATCTGTAGACTTGACTACAGAGTAATCTACAGTCTTGGCTACCGACTAGTCAATAGTCTTGTATATAGACCGATCTTGACTATAGACTAATCTCCAATCTTGACAAAAGACTAATCTACAGTCTTGACAATAGACTGATCTATAGTCTTGATTATAGACTGATCTATAGTGTTGACTATAGACTGATCTATAGTCTTGACTATAAACATGACTATGGACTGATCTATAGTTTTGCCTTTGGACTGATCTATAGTCTTGACTATGGACTGATCTATAGTCTTGACTATAGACTGATCTTTAGTCTTGACTATAGACTGATCCATAGTCTTGACTATAGACTGATCTATAGTCTTGACTATAGACTGATCTATAGTCTTGACTATAGACTGATCTAGTCTTGACTAGACTGATCTATAGTCTTGACTATAGTCTGATCTATAGTCTTAACTGTAGACTGATCTATAGTCTTAACTGTAGACTGATCTATAGTCTTAACTATAGACTGATCTATAATCTTGACTATAGACTGATCTATACTCTTGACAATAGTCTTAACTATAGACTGATCTATAATCTTGACTATAGACTGATCTGTACTCTTGACAATAGACTGATCTATAGTCTCGACTATAGACCGATCTATAGCCTTGAATATAAACTGATCTATGGTATTGACTATAAACTGATCTATAGTCTTGACAATAGACTGATCTATAGTCTTGACTATAAACTCATCTATAGTCTTGACTATAAACTGATCTATAGTCTTGACTATAGACTGATCTATAGTCTTGACTATAGTCTGATCTATAGTCTTGGCTAAAAACTGATCTATAGTCTTGACTATAAACTGATCTATAGTCTTGACTATAGACTGACTATAATAGTCTTGACTATAAACTGATTTATAGTCTCTATAGTCTTGACTTTAGACTGATCTATATATAGTCTTGACTTTAGACTGATCTATATATAGTCTTGACTATAGTCTGATCTATAGTCTCGACTTTAGACTGATCTATAGTCTTGACTATAGACTGATCTTGTCTATTAACTGATCTACAGTCTTGTTTATAAACTGATCTATAGTCTTGTCTATAGACTGAAATACATCCTTGTCTATATGCTGATCTTGACTACAGGCTGATCTATGGCCTTGACATAGGCTGATCTATAGTCTTGTCTATAGACTGATCTATAGTCTTGGCTATAGACTGATCTATAGTCTTGACCATAGACTGATCAATAGTCTTGACTATAGACTGATCTATGGTCTTAAATATAGACTGATCTATATATCTTAACCAACTAATCTATAGTCTTGATTATAGACCGATCAATAGTCTTGACTATAGACTGATCTATGGTCTTAAATATAGACAGATCTATAGTCTTTACTATGGACTGATCTATAGTCTTGACTATAGACTAATCTATAGTCTTGATCATAGACTGATCTATAGCCCTTACCATATACTGATCTCTTGTCTTGACTCGAATCTTATCGAATTATTTTCATTCTCACCGTTTCTTTAGATAAACAAATTTTGTTTCAAACTTTAAAATTCTTTATAAAATTAATAAAATTCAACAATTTATTTATTCTTTATTCTTCTTTATTGATCGATATCAGTGTCACATATGGTGTGGGACATTTTTTTTGTTGATTCATATTCTTTTGGTGTTTTAGGAAAATTTGCATTTATGCTAATTAAATTTTTTTTGTATAAATTCCCACGCTTTACTAATATTTAAATAAAAAGCGTCAGAAAAAAAGTTCTCATTATAAAACTTTAGATTAAAATGTCTGTCTATCTAGGTACTAAAACCCCAAAAAATATTTATCAAATTTAAATAAAGAAACACATAAAACAATTGACGTGATGTTAGTCATAAGTAAGACCTCTTTTTGTTGAAAACCAATTTGAATAATTTCGTTTTAAAAAAAAGTTCACATAATAAATGTAATTTTAAAACTAAAGTATTGAAGAATTTAATAAGAAAAATGTAACGGTATGTTTTTTACTTATATAATCATATGGTGGACTTAAACCCCTTTATTTTGGTAGGTAGAACAAAACATGAAATTAATTGCAAAAAATTATATATGTTTAAGGAGAAATGGCCAAACATACCAATATATCATAAATATAATTTGTGATCTGCATTTTAAAATCTAAAAACATGCCTCTTTTTAACTTGTTCGTTCACATTTTTTTGGGTGTTATTGGAGAAATGTTCTTTATGTTCTGTTTTTTTTTGAAAAATTTAAAAAGAAATTGATATTCTTGCAACGATCTTGAAATAAATTTCAATCAATTCTGTTTCTTTTCTCTGAAATATTGTATATGACGATCAGTTAGTGAGTGAGTATGGAATATACTCATTTATTTTTTAAGTACATAGGAGAATGTAGTTTATCGATAAATGGCGGCATATATAACGGTTAATGCTACAAAAATGACACACTTTTTCAAATGAAATTAATAAGAAGAACCTAAAGTTTTGATATAAAGAAACAACAACCTTTCTAAGAGAGTGTTGTAAACAAGATCAAGAGGTGTATGTGAGTAAGTTGTTTGTAAGAGGAAGCCTTAAAAAGGAATTTTGTTATTAGTAGTGATAACAGAGCTGGAAGTGTTTAATTGCTATTTTGTAATTTTATTTATTTTTTCAATCTTTTATGACAAAAATGTTTTAATATTAATTTCAATCGAGTTCCGTTAAATATTTATATTCTTTATTTATTTAATGACTATATGCCGTCATTTTAAGTTTGTTTTTTTTCTTTACTTCTATTTAATTAGTACTTTTATTATTGTTGGTTTTTTTAAACGTGCTTCAGTACTTTTGTTTTTGTAAATTTTCAATTAAACAAACAATTTCTGCTGTTAATGTTGACCACATTTATGAGTAATTTTACTTTTTTTGCTAATACTTTTTTGTTGTTGTTTTTTCTTTATTGTTTATTTATTTAATTTATTAAGTAAACTAAAAATAGCCACCCGGTTTAGTATGCAGTCGTATGATTACATATAATAGATATATAGAATGTTTTAAAGTTTTACAACTTTCAATTTTAAACCTTGCTTTCAATGGTTAGAGAATTTTTTATAAAATTTTTCTTGTTATAAAAAAAAAAAAAATTATTAAAAATTTCTATGAAATGATCTTGATGTATAGTCTTGATCCATTTATTCATCTAGAGCCTTGACTGTAGAGTGATCTACTGTCAAAAAGACTAATCAATAATCTCGATTAGAGACTGATCTTGACTGTAGACTGTTCAATAGTCTGGACCATAGAGTGAGCAATAATCTTATATGTAGACTGATCTATAGTCTCGACTATAAACTTATCTGTAGTCATGACTATAGACTGATCTATAGTCATAACTATAGACTGATCTATAGTCATGCCTATAGACTGATCTATAGTCTTGACTATAGACTGATCTATAGTCATGTCTATAGACTGGTCTATAGCCTTGACTATAGAATAATCTATAGATCAGTATATAGTCAAGACTATAGTCTTGAATATAGACTGATCTATAGTCTTGATTATAGACTGATCTATAGTCTTGACTATAGACTGATCTATAGTCTTGACTATAGACTGATCTATAGTCGTGACCATAGACTGATCTATAGTCTTGACTATAGACTGGTCTATAGCCTTGACTACAGATTGATCTATAGCATTGATTATAGACTGATCTGTAGCCTTGACTATAGATCAGTCTATTGTCTTGACTTTAGTCTGTTATATAGTCTTCACTATAGACTATATAACAGGCTATCTATAGCCTTGACTAAAGACTGATCCGTAGTCTTGACTAAAGACTGATCTATAGTCTTGACTAAAGACTGATCCATAGTCTTGACTAAAGACTGATCTATAGTCTTGACTAAAGACTGATCTATAGTCTTGACTAAAGACTGATCTATAGTCTTGACTACAGACTTGACAATATAATGATCTATAATGTTGACTATAAACTGATCTATAGTTTTGGCTATAAACTAATCAATATATTAACTATAGACTGATCTAAAGTCTTGACAATAAACTGATCTATAGCCTTGATTATGGACTGATCTATAGCCTTGATTATTAATTGCTCTATAGTCCTGACAAATATCTGATCTATATTCTTGACTACAGACTGATCTATAGTCTTAACTATAAATTGATCTATAGTTTTGAATACGGACTGATCTACAGTCTTAACTACATTGTAAAAATATAAGCAAAATTTTTTTTTATTAAATTTATAATTAATACATATTACTGTTAATTGTTTTTAAAATTTTACCGCCTAATCAATTCTTAGCTCTCATGTTAAAAATAAAAACATATTAATAACACTCTAAACAAAAATGCAAAAAAAAGTTTTATTAATGTCTTAAAGCTTAATTGCTTTAAGCCACAAGAAAAAAACGAAAGAACCTAACAAAAAACTGACAATTTATATTTATCAAAATTAAAAAAAACATTCCACACTAAAGAAACATTAATAAAACCATAAAAAAATAATTGTCACTTTAAAATCATTGACATTTGCTTAATAGAAAAATAACAATGAAGTTAATTGTTTGGCAACAGCAAAGATAAGAAATCAAAATAATTTGAAATCGATTATATAGAAAAAAAAAAAAATAATTGCCACTAAAAAATGGTATTTTTTTTTTATCTAAATGACCTTTACAATAAAATTTTCTTTTGAAAATTGTATCCCCCAATGATTGTTTGTAAACAAATTGTATTATAACATTGAAATGTTAAATTTCTTAATTTTGTTTGAAAATTCGAAGACCTTCCTTGTTTTGACTAAACATTTCTATAAACAAATAGTATCTTTACTGCGGGTTCTATATGTTTGTTGTTATAAAAATAAATTATAAATCACGTTTATTGATTGAAAATTATGATATTGCTTTCAATTAACACTTTTAAGTGGTTTTCTAGAGCAATTTTATTACCAGAGTTCGGTGGATTTCTTTTGCTTTTTTAAAAGAATTTTGCTGTTATATGAAAATATGCACTGGAAGAAATTGAATCAACATTTTTATATTAAAACAAGATTTGTACTAAAACTAGACTAGAACAGAACAAGAACAGAATTAGAACAGAACTAGAACAGAACTAGAACAGAACTAGAACAGAACTACAACAGAACTAGAACAGAACTAGAACAGAACTACAACAGAACTAGAACAGAACTAGAACAGAACTAGAACAGAACTAGAACAGAACTAGAACAGAACTAGAACAGAACTAGAACAGAACTAGAACAGAACTAGAACAGAACTAGAACAGAACTAGAACAGAACTAGAACAGAACTAGAACAGAACTAGAACAGAACTAGAACAGAACTAGAACAGAACTAACAGAACTAAAACAGAACTAAACAGAACTAAAACAGAACTAAACAGAACTAAAACAGAACTAGAACAGAACTAGAACAGAACTAGAACAGAACTAGAACAGAAATAGAACAACTAGAACTAGAACAGAACTAGAACAGAACTAGAACAGAACTAGAACAGAACTAGAACAGAACTAGAACAGAACTAGAACAGAACTAGAACAGAACTAGAACAGAACTAGAACAGAACTAGAACATAACTAGAACAGAACTAGAACAGAACTAGAACAGAACTAGAACAGAACTAGACAGAACTAGAACAGAACTAGAACAGAACTAGAACAGAACTAGAACAGAACTAGAACAGAACAAGAACAGAACTAGAACAGAACTAGAACAGAACTAGAACAGAAATAGAAAAGAACTAGAACAGAACTAGAACAGAACTAGAACAGAACTAGAACAGAACTAGAACAGACTAGAACAGAACTAAAACAGAACTAAAACAGAACTAAACAGAACTAGAACAGAACTAGAACAGAACTAGAACAGAACTAGAACAGAACTAGAACAGAACTAGAACAGAACTAGAACAGAACTAGAACAGAACTAGAACAGAACTAGAACAGAACTAGAACAGAACTAGAACAGAACTAGAACAGAACTAGAACAGAACTAGAACAGAACTAGAACAGAACTAGAACAGAACTAGAACAGAACTAGAACAGAACTAGAACAGAACTAGAACAGAACTAGAACAGAACTAGAACAGAACTAGAACAGAACTAGAACAGAAATAGAACAGAATAGAACAGAACTAGAACAGAACTAGAACAGAACTGAACTAGAACAGAACTAGAACAGAACTAGAACAGAACTAGAACAGAACTAGAACAGAACTAGAACAGAACTAGAACAGAACTAGAACAGAACTAGAACAGAACTAGAAACAGAACTAGAACAGAGCTAGAACAGAACTAGAACAGAACTAGAACAGAACTAGAACAGAACTAGAACAGAACTAGAACAGAACTAGAACAGAACTAGAGCAGAACTAGAACTTAACTAGAACTGAACTAGAACTGAACTAGAACTGAACTAGAACTGAACTAGAACAGAACTAGAACTGAACTTCTAATTTAACAATTTTATGAAAAGCGTTTAGTTTTTTTCTCTCTGTGTATAAAATAACTGAATTTATATAATTTTTTTTATCACAACAAATTGTAAACTCTAAATAAAGTAATTAAATTAAAATTTATTACAAATAAAACACTCTATAAAGCAACATTTTACTTTATTTTTCCTACAACATTTATTTAGCCTGTTTATAGAAAGTATTTGTAGTTGAAAATTATTAACCTTGATTTTAATTAAATTATAAACATTTTGTTCAATTTCAGTTTTTATTATTGTTATAACTTTATTTATAAACATTTTTATTATTACAAACATGAAAGAATGTGCAATATGTGTATCGAGGAGAAATAATTTCAAAATCCCTTTTTTTCGTGTTACAAGTTCTAATCTAAAATAAACAATTTAATGTTTAAACAATAGACAGAAAAAAATGAGGGTTTTTACGTGTTTAGCATTATAATTTAAAAAAAAGTTTAAAAAAAATCTATATAATTTAAATGAAATTATTTTAAAAAGTTAAACAAAAATATCTAAACCACGTTTAAACGTAACCTGCATAATATGTGTTTTTGAAAACAATGTTTTTGTTTCAACGTTTTAAACAATTACAAATAATGTCTTATCAAATTTGTTACTGTTTAAATTAAGTACTTTGTTCTTTACTCAGGTTAAAGAGAAAAGTCAGTCTGTAATTTTCAGTACAAACGGTAATTCATGTCTTACAGTAATTTATTTTAGAGATTTTGTATTCTTTACATTTTTTTCTTCAAATGAAGGGGGGTTATTAAACTCTCTAGAGTTTTTGTTTGGCTTAAAATTTGATTATATTTTTAGAGTTTTAATAATGTAGCAGTAACCAGCAACTTCTTTAACTTGTAGTTAATGTTTGTGTCAAGATTAAGATAAAAGAAAAAGTTTTTTTCGTATAGAATAGGTGTTTAAGTGGGTCATTTAAATTTAATGGTTAAAGAACATAATCCATCTAGTTGAGCTCCAAAAAATACTAAAATTTTAATGAATAACATAATAACTATAAAATTAAACTAATGAAAGTTTTAGGTTTAAATAAAAATTTATAAATAAATATTAATTTTGTGTTAATAATTATGAACATGTGTATCTAAAATTATGGAATTTTTCTTAATTGATTTTTTTTACAAAATGTAATTATTAGTCATAAAAATTATTAAATAAACATATAAATTAAATGATTATTACATTATCACTTCAAATGGAACTTGGTGGGAACTGGTACTGTAAGTTTTAGCTTGATAACCCCTCTTTTAGACAAAGTTCAAGTTCAGTTTTGTTATGATGTTAATGAAGAATTTTTTCTTAATTCTCGGAGACATTTTGAATAATTTAAAAATTTATAATGAAATAGAATTGTACTAGAGCTGAACTAAACTAATAGTGAGCTATAGCCGAAATAGAACTGAACTAGAACTAAAAAAAAACTGAACTAGAACTGAACTAGAACTGAACTAGAACCGAACTAGAACCGAACTAGAACTGAACTAGAACTGAACTAGAACTGAACTAGAACTGAACTAGAACTGAACTAGAACTGAACTAGAACTGAACTAGAACTGAACTAGAACTGAACTAGAACTGAACTAGAACCGAACTAGAACTGAACTAGAACTGAACTAGAACTGAACTAGAACTGAACTAGATCTGAACTAGATCTGAACTAGAACTGAACTAGAACTGTACTAGAACTGAACTAGAACTGAACTAGAACTGAACTGGAACTGAACTGGAACTGAACTAGAACTGAACTAGAACTGAACTAGAACTGAACTAGAACTGAACTAGAACTGAACTAGAACTGAACTAGATCTGAACTAGACTGAACTAGAACTGAACTAGAACTGAACTAGAACTGAACTAGAACTGAACTAGATCTGAACTAGATCTGAACTAGAACTGAACTAGAACTAGAACTGAACTAGAACTGAACTGGAACTGAACTAGAACTGAACTAGAACTGAACTAGAACTGAACTAGAACTGAACTAGAACTGAACTAGAACTGAACTAGAACTGAACTGGAACTGAACTGGAACTGAACTAGAACTGAACTAGAACTGAACTAGAACTGAAGTAGAACTGAACTAGAACTGAACTAAAACTGAACTAGAACTGAACTAGAACTGAACTAGAACTGAACTAGAACTGAACTAGAACTGAACTAGAAATGAACTAGAAATGAACTAGAACTGAACTAGAACTGAACTAGAACTGAACTAGAACTGAACTAGAACTGAACTAGAACTGAACTAGAACTGAACTAGAACTGAACTAGAACTGAACTAGAACTGAACTAGAACTGAACTAGAACTGAACTAGAACTGAACTAGAACTGAACTAGAACTGAACTAGAACTGAACTAGAACTGAACTAGAACTGAACTAGAACTGAACTAGAACTGAACTAGAACTGAACTAGAACTGAACTAGAACTGAACTGAACTAGAACTGAACTAGAACTGAACTAGAACTGAACTAGAACTGAACTAGAACTGAACTAGAACTGAACTAGAACTGAACTAGAACTGAACTAGAACTGAACTAGAACTGAACTAGAACTGAACTAGAACTGAACTAGAACTGAACTAGAACTGAACTAGAACTGAACTAGAACTGAACTAGAACTGAACTAGAACTGAACTAGAACTGAACTAGAACTGAACTAGAACTGAACTAGAACTGAACTAGAACTGAACTAGAACTGAACTAGAACTGAACTAGAACTGAACTAGAACTAGAACTGAACTAGAACTGAACTAGAACTGAACTAGAACTGAACTAGAACTGAACTAGAACTGAACTAGAACTGAACTAGAACTGAACTAGAACTGAACTAGAACTGAACTAGAACTGAACTAGAACTGAACTAGAACTGAACTAGAACTGAACTAGAACTGAACTAGAACTGAACTAGAACTGAACTAGAACTGAACTAGAACTGAACTGGAACTGAACTAGAACTGAACTAGAACTGAACTAGAACTGAACAAGAACAAAACTGAACTCTTTAATCGCTACCAAATCTTTATTATTTTATTTTCTAAAAACTTCATAATGATAACTGTCATTTATTTTGAAGGATATTTCATCATTCAAAACACATTTCTGTAATCTTGTCAATTATGCTTAAATCTTTTTTTATTTCAAAGCACTTGTATTTAAGTAAGCCTTAAATGTAAACTAGTAGTTAATTAAATTATCTAAATGAAAAAAAAAAAACTAAACCATAATATTATTTAAATTTAATTAGTTCTATGTATATAAACACTAGGTTATATTTCAAAATCCAAGCAGTCTACTTGACTCTATGCCTTATATAGTATATTTGTATAAAGAATAGATTATTTTATATAATATATTGTAATATTGAAAAAAAAAATTATAGAAAAAAATATCATTAAATTTCCTTCACAATGCACTTTTTTTGTATGATATTGTTTGTATTCAGTCTGTCTTTATCAATGTAAGCTTTTTTTCTTTTTTTGTTTTATATTTTAATCATATAATTTTTTTTATTTATTTTTTTGCCTTAATCATATATTGAGGGTATTGTGTTATAAATTATACAATTTAATTAATTATTAACTTCCTTAATGTTGCAAAAAACGAAAAAAAAAGAAAAACTGAAAATGTAATAAAACAAAGCCATTTCCAAAGAAAAATAAACAATTATCAATTAATTGTTGTTGCGAGTACTATCATAGTCATATTTCAATAAAAAAGCCCTGATTCTTTAAAAGAATAAATAAACAGATTAATAAGATTTATGATCTAAAAAAGGGACTGGAGAGTTTTTTGTTCAAACGGTTTTATTCTATAGATTTTCTATAGAAGACTAAGTATAAACTGTCTATAGACTGATCTTTCATCAGTAGATTGATCTATAGTCTTTCAACTTTAAACTGATCAATAGTCTCTCGACTATAGACTAATCTCCAGAATCTCGATTGATCTATAGTCTCTCAACTGTAGACTGATCTATAATCTCAAGACTGTAAACTGATCTTTAGTCTCTCAACTATAAACTGATCTATTATCCCACAAGTATAAACTGATCTATAGAGACTCGACCATAGACTGATCTATTGAATCTCCACTATAGACCGATCTTTAGACTATAGACTGATCTAAAGAAACTTGACTACATACGATCAGTCTAGAGTCTCTCGACAATTAATTGATCTATAGTCTCCCAATTATACTGATCTAAAGTAGGACATAGCTTAATCTATAGAATCTCGATTGATCCATAGTCTCTCAACTGTAAACTAATCTATAATCTCTCTACTATAAACTGATCTATAGTCTCTCAACTGTAAACTGATCTATAATCTCTCGTCGATCGACTTTCAACTACAGACTGATCTATAGACTCTCGACTATAGATTGATCTATAGACTCTTGACAATAGAGTGATCTATAGACTCTCGAGCATATGTAGGCTGATCTATAGAATCTCCATTATAGACAGATCTTTAGACAAAAAACAGATCTAAAGATACTTAACTATAGACGCTCAGTCTATAATCTCTCGACTATTAACTGCTCTATAAGCTCCCATATTATACTGATCTAAAGACGGACATAGACGTTTCTGTACACTCTCAACTATTGATTAGTATGTCGTCTCTCGTTTTTAGACTGATCAATGCTCTCCCGACTACAACATGCTTTTTTGACATTATATTGACCTCTAGACTCTTCGACATAGACAGTCTTATATTCTCTTGACTGTACCCTGATCAAAAGTCTCTATTTTAGTTCTCTTTCAAGAAATTTCTCAGGCAGTACACTGCAGTGATCTCAACAGTCTATGATAATCTTCCTTGACTTCTGTCATAATATACTAGAAAGAGAAGAACACCTGGTTTTTACCACTAATGATAAAACCAAAAAGAAAATACTTTGTCATAAAAAATATCCCCAGATTACTGCAACAATCTTATTTGCTTGCATTTACATATATCACCATATCTTTTCGCAAATTGTCAACACCCAGCAGGATGTCTTAGCATTTTTAAGTACTATTCCTTACTCTAAACAAATTAAAAACAAAACCTTCTTTTTACTTTCTTTTCAGGTAAAAAAAATTCCCTCTCAGCATGTCTTACTTTTACTTACAACTACATATTCGTTCTTCAAAAAGGTGAGTTGTTGTTATTAGTACGTGCACCTTTATTTATTTAAATGTCTGTTTAATTTTACAACAATTTACCCTTATGAACATACTTATTACCACCCCTATTAAAAAAAACATCCTGTGTTATAAACTAAATGTTAAATTTTATCTTTGAATGTTGTTATTTTGACACATTAATATATCCCTGTTTTTGATGATCAGCAAATATTGTAGTTAAGCGCGCTTGTTTTAAGGTGTAGGTCATTTAAAAGAGTGTAAACATTTTTGAGTGTTAAGACTAGTACCTGATTTTTCTGTAATTTCCTTTTAGTTAAAGCTATATAGTGGAGTTTAACTAATTAGAAAGTGTTAGAGAGAGGATTTATGTTTTTCGAAGAAAGATTAGGTCTAGTTTGACGTTGGTTTTATAAAATTAGTTGAATTTTTAGAACGATGCGAAATTTAAACCTTTGATCCATTTGATTATTCCATAGCCGAGACTATAGATTTTCTATAGTCTTGGCTACGGAATAGTCTAATGGATAGACTATAGACTTTTCTATAGTCGAAACTATAGACTTTTCTATAGTCGAGCGTATAGACTGTTCTATAGTCGAGACTATAGACTGTTCTATGGTCGGGACTATTGACTGCTTTATGGTCGAGACTATAGGCTGTTCTATAGTCGAGACTATAGACTGTTCTATATTCGAGACTATAGACTGTTCTATAGTCGATACTATAGACTGTTCTATAGTCAAGAATATAGACTGTTCTATAGTCGAGTCTATAGACTGTCCTATAGTCGAGGCTATATACTATTCTATAGATTGTTCTATATTAGAGACTATAGACTGTTCTATAGTCGAGACTATGGACTATTCTATGGCAGAGATTATAGACTTCTCTATAGTCGAGACTATAGACTATTCTATGGCAGAGACTATAGACTTTAGTCGATATTATAGACTGTTCTATAGTCGAGACTATAGGCCGTTCTATAGTCGAGACTATAGACTGTTCTATAGTCGAAACTATAGACTGTTCTATAGTCGAGGCTATAGACTATTCTATAGATTGTTCTATATTCGAGACTATAGACTGTTCTATAGTCGAGACTATGGACTATTCTATGGCAGAGACTATAGACTGTTCTATAGTCGAAACTATACACTGTTCTATAGTCGAGACTATAGACTGTTCAGTAGTCAGGACTATAGACTGTTCAGTAGTCGAGACTATAGACTGTTCTATAGTCTAGACTATAGACTGTTCAATAGTCTAGACTATAGAATGTTCAATAGTCGAGACTATAGACTGTTCAATAGTCGCGACTATAGACTATCCTATAGTCGAGGCTATAGACTATTCTATAGACTGTTCTATAGTCGAGACTATAGACTGTTCTATAGTCTAGACTATAGACTATTCTATGGCAGAGACTATAGCCTTCTCTACAGTCGATATTATAGACTGTTCTCTATAGTTGAGACTATAGACTGTTCTATAGTCGAGACTATGGACTATTCTATGGCAGAGACTATAGTCTATTCTATAGTCGAGATTATAGACTGTTCTATAGTTGAGACTATTGACTGTTCTATAGTCGATATTGTAGACTTTTCTATAGTCGAGATTATAGACTGTTCTATAGTTGAGATTATAGACTGTTCTATAGTCGAGACTGTAGACTGTTCTATAGTCAAGACTATAGACTATTCTATAGTCGAGACTATAGACTGTTCTATAGTCGAGACTATAGACTATTCTATAGTCTTGATTGTAGACTATTCTATAGTCTTGACTGTTCTATAGTCGAGACTATAGACTGTTCTATAGTCGATACTATAGCCTGTTCTATAGAAGTATAGTCTCGACTATATATAGTCGACACTATAGACTGCCCTATAGTCGAGACTATAGACTGTTCTATAGTCGAGACTATATATTATTCTATAGTCTTGTCTATAGACTTGATTATAGAATGTTCGTTCTATAGTCTTTACTATAGACTATTCTATAGTCTTGACTACAGACTATTCGATAGTCTTGTCTACAGACTATTTGATAGTCTTGTCTATAGAATATTCGATTCTATAGTCAAGACTAAAGAATAGTCTATAGTCAAGACTATAGACAATTCTATAGTCGACACTATAGACAATTCTATAGTCGACACTATAGACTATTCTATAGTCGACACTATAGACTATTCTATAGTCGACACTATAGACTATTCTATAGTCGAGACTATAGACTATTCTATAGTCGAGACTATAGACTATTCTATAGTCGAGACTATAGACTATTCTATAGTCGAGACTATAGACTATTCTATAGTCGAGACTATAGACTATTCTATAGTCGAGACTATAGACTATTCTATAGTCGAGACTATAGACTATTCTATAGTCGAGACTATAGACTATTCTTTAGCCTCGATTATAGACTATTCCATAGTTTTGACCATACACTCTGCTATAGTCCTGAAACTATAGAGGCCTGTAGTTTCTTGACTTTCATCTATTCTATTATGGCTATTAACTAAAATATTTGCCATTAAGCAAAACTTTTTCTAATAAATAAAACTAATTTAATTTGACATAGTTTTTTTTTGCACTATAATTCCCAAGAATTTTTTGTTGCAGCCCTATTTGGTGGTGGTGGCACTACAAATTCTAGTGAATCAATTTTGTACCTTTTTAAACGCTAAATGGACTTTTTCTCATTACGAAAAGTCTATTTTATTTGCTATCATTAGTAACTTGAGCGGTTTAGTTTGTTGTCATTAAATGATAACATGTGAAAATTATAGATTAATCAGGTGGTTGTTGTTGTAGTTTTCTATTTACCTTCTGATACGAAATTTCCCACCGAACACCATTTTTAATTGATGTACGGTATCCACAATAGAGTAATCCAACTTGACAGAAAAAAAACGCGTACAAATACACACTGCAGCTACTTTTGCTCTCAGTGTTTTTTTTTTGGTTGGTAGTTTTTGTTGTTTTAGTTTGATTTTTCACTTAGTAATAACAACAATTGTTGTTGTTGTTGTGTTTTTTTTGCTTAAGTAGTTAACTGCTAACAACAAACATTAAGAAAAACTAGTTTTGTAAACGTTTAAAGAAATCAACAACAATTTCACTTTAATCTTAAAGAAAACATAACGAACATTGCTCTTTTTGTTGTTGTTGCTATTGTATTAAGGTTTTGTTGTTATTGTTATAAAGATGCTGCTGCTTCTTGTTTTAAAATGCAATTTAAGTTGTCAACTTAGTTTTCTGCTGTTATTGTTATTTATGATGATTTTCTTAACTTTTTCTTTACAAAAAAATTTCCGCGTTTTTTTTTCTCTTTGTTTAAAAATTTATTTTTTCATTGCAGTTGTTGTTGTTGTTTTATATTAAAAACAAACCGGGTTTGACCTAATTATGGTTTAAACTATTAAATATTGTTAAAATAATTAAAGACATTTTATGGCTAATAAAAAATTTTTATTAGTAATGATTATTTTGTTTGTTTTCGTGATTTTGTTTTTGTTTAATTGACAACTCTGGGGTTTTTTTTGTCGCTTAATTTCAACTTAACACGCAAAATTGTTTAATCCACTTTAAAAGGTTTTATTTAAATTTGGTTTTTGTTATTATATTGTTGCTAAGGTTTCTTTTAAAATTGCAACAACACAAATTTCACAATTGTTTTAAAAGCAAAATTAACACTTTTTTTTGGTTAAATTGTAAAGAAAGTTTAATATTTTTTTTTTTTAAATTTTCTTTTTTTTTGTTTTTTCTTTGGAAATTTTTTCTTTTCTTTGTTTTTGTTTTTTTGGAAATTATTTTCTTTTTTTTACCAAAAACTACTTTTTTACTTTCTGTTTTGTTTTTTATTATTAAAAGTAAATTTAATTTAAAAATTATTATAATCCACAAAGCCAAAGTATAATGAAATTTTTTGTTGTTTTCTTTGTTTGTTTTTAAATTGTAAACACGGCGCTTCTATTTGCATCAAGCGTCTTAACCGTTCGTTAGTTATTACTCGTATGAAAACCAGTTGTTCGTCAAAGAAATCCATATGCCCCGTTTGTTGGCTATGGGACTTTAGCATATGGTTGTTGTTGTTGTTGCTATTGCTGCTATATAGTAAGAGCAGTGGTAGTTTTTGTGTTTTTCAAAATATTATAAACATTTTTATTGTTTACATTAAGTAAATATAAACCTAAAGCAGCCACAAATTGAGAGAGAGAGTGCTCTAATCCAAAAAAAAAACTCTCTTTTTTCTCTTATATTTTTAAACATAGATACTTTGTTTCAACTTCAAAGATTGTTTTAATAAAAGTGTAAATGTATCCGTTAGTTATCCCATCTAGTATACATTATTAGTTATTGGGGTAATTGTCTTAGCTAGTGTTCGTTTTTAAAAGGTTATTGTCTTAACTAAAAAGGTTGGCAAAGCCAAACATAACATTATTGCTTTATTAATGAAGATAAACTTTATCTTTTAGCTATTTAAAAGATAATTTTGTTTAAGCCTAATGATAGGCAACAGTGTTTTATAATTTTGTTTAGGTTTTTTCGGGCGAACAAATTTAGCTTTAAAATTTAATTAAAATTTTTAATTTTTAAAGAAAATTTAATTCATGTTAAAGCTCTTCTGGGAAAATGTAAAGTTTTTTTTTTACAATTTTCAAAAAGTAGTAGATCTACTACTATTTAAAAATAACCCTAAAATAAGTAAATTTCTATTAACGTGTCAAAAATTTGCTCCCTGTTAAGGATTTTCTCTTAAAATATTAATTTTTGCATACTTTGTAAAAAGTAGTAGAAATACTACTATTTTAAGATATCACAAAAATGGTTAAAATGAACAAATTTATACATTTTTGGGCACAACTTATGGTTTTTTCCCTAAAATAAGCAGTTTTGAACCATTTTCAAAAAGTAGTAGATCTACTACTATATGCAAATATCACTAAAATAAGTAAATTTCTATTAAAGCATCAAAAATTCACTTCCTGTTAAAGATTTTCTCTTAAAATATAAATTTTTGCACATTTTGTAAAAAGTTGTAGAAATACTACTATTTTTAAATATCACAAAAATGAATAAAATTAACTAATTTATACATTTTTGGGCACATCTTATGTTTTTTCTTCCTAAAATAAGCTGTTTTGAATAATTTTCCAAAAGTAGTAGATCTACTACTATTTGCAAATAACACTAAAATAAGTAAATTTCTATTAGAGCGTAAAAAACAGCTTCCTCTTAAAGATTTTCTCTTAATATATAAATTTTTGCACACTTTGTAAAAAGTAGTAGAAATACTACTATTTTTAAATATCACAAAAATTTATAAAATTAACTAATTTATACATATTTGTGCATGTTTTATGGTTTTTTTCCTAAAATAAGCAGTTTTGAAACATTTTAAAAAAAGTAGAGATCTACTACTATTTGCACATATCACTAAAATAAGTAAATTTCTATTTTAAGTGTTAAAAATATACTTCCTCCTAAAGATTTTCTCTTAAAATATAAATTTTTGCATACTTTGTAAAAAGTAGTAGAAATACTACTATTTTTAAATATCACAAAAATGGCTAAATTCGATAAAATGTATGAAATTTTGAGCACATCTTATTGTTTTTCTGTCAAAATTTAAATTTCTAGGCAATTTTCAAAAAGTAGTAGAACTACTACTATTTTTAAATATCTCAAAATTTGGCAAAATTTTTATTAAAGTGTCAAAAATAAACTTAATTTTAAAGATTTTCACTTAAATGATATTTTTTTGCAAAGTTTTTAAAAAGTTCTAGATCTACTACTTATTGCAAATATCACTAAAATAAGTAAATTTCTATTAATGTGTTAAAAATATACTTAATTTCAAAGATTTTCACTTAAAAGATGATTTTTGGACAAATTTTTAAAAAATAGTAGATCTACTAGTATTTACAAATATCACAAAAATGGGTAAATATAATAAAAATGTATAAAATCTTATTGTTTTTCTGTTCACATTTTAATTTTTGGGCAATTTTCAAAAAATTAGTAGATTTACTACAATTTTTTAATATCTCAAAATTGGCAAAATTTTTATAGAAGTGTCAAAAATATTTTAAAGATTTTCACTTAAAAGATCTACTACTATTTGGAAATATGTATCTCAAAGATATATAAATTGAAAAAAAAAAAAAATTATAAAGTTAGGGACACAACTTATAGTTTTTCTCCTAAAATATCAAGTTCTGCATAATTTAAAAAAGTAGTAAATCTACTACTATTTTAAAATATCTAAAATTTAACAAAATTTCTATTAAAATATCAAAAATTTGCTTAAATACATTAGATATGCATAAAATAAAAATAGTAGTATTTCTACTACTATTTTCAAATATCTCTAAATTGCCAAAATTTCTATAAAGTAACAAACATTTTCATGAATAAAAAAAAATTTGCATAAAACATAAGTTTTTACAGGAAATAAAAAGAGCAGTATTTCTACTACTTTTTGTAAATATTAAAATTTTTTAAAATATTGTTTATATGTCAACGATTTTCTCTTAAAATATCGATTTTTACCTAATTTAAAAAAGTATCATTTCTACTACTATTTTCAAATATGTAACTTAAAATGGCCAAAATTTCTATTAAATTATAAAAAGTTGCTTGAATAAACATGATTTGCATAAATTGATTGACTTTACATGAAATAAAAAGTGTAGTATTTCTACTACTATTTGCAAATATTAAAATTTCTTGTAAATTTTATAAAATTTAGTTTGCATGTCATAGATTTTCTATTAAAATATCATGTTTTGCTTAATTTAAAGAAGTAGTATTTTTACTACTATTTTAAAATATATCAAAATTGTCAAAATTTCTATTAGAGTGTCAAAAATTTGCTTGAATAAACATTTTATGTGAAATAAAACAGTACTATTTCTACTACTATTTGTAAATATTAAAATTTCGGTTAAATTTTATAAAATATTGTTTATATGTCATAGAGTTACTCTTAAAATATCAATTTTTGCATTATTTAAAAAGTAGTATTTCTACTACTATTTTCAAATATCTCAAAATTGCCAAATTTCTATTAAAGTAACAAAAATTTGCTTGAATAAACAAAATTTGCCTAAAATAAAGGATTTTACAAGAAATAAAAATAGTAGTATTTCTACTACTATTTGTAAATATTAAAATTTCGGTTAAATTTTATAAAATTTAGTTAATTTAACATAAATTAACTTTTAAAATATAAATTTTTGCTTAATTTAAAAAAGTAGTAGAAATACTACTATTTTTAACTTGCACAATTTCCAGTAAATTTGTGTAGTAAACTAATATTTTAATGTTAAAAATTAAGTTTATGTCACTTTTTTGAAAAAAGTAGTATTTTTACTACTATTTTTCAAAATTTGTTTTATAAATGTTTGAAATTTGTTTTGAAATTAAGATTTTTTTTCATAAAATAAATGTTAAGCTGTTGTTGGTTTCAGCCTAACTATTTAGTAACAATTTGTTAAACCCATTTAAGTTGTTGTTTTTCTAATTTCCCAGCGGGTCATATGTTGCACTTAATAACAAAATTTGAGAAAATTCTTGAGATCATTAAAACAGTTAAAGATATATACGGATTTTATTTAAATACTGTAATCTTATATTAAGAAAAATTTCACACCTCTTTTTTTTCAACAACAACAACAATAACAAACTCTTTTTGGTGCTAAATGGTTGATAATAAGACCAGCATTTGCAACAAAGTTTTATTTATCTTGTATTTTTTTTTTTTGTTTGAAATGCAATAGAAACGCATGGTGTTAAGTGTTATTGTGTAGAAAACGAAAAAAATAAGTTTCTAAAGGTTTATTTGAGCTTAAATAATAGTTTATTGAAGCCACAACTAAATAACTATTTATTAACAACTACTAACTACTAGTTAGATTTCTAACATTGTGATAAATATACCAAACGTATGACCTCTGACTTAAACTTAAAGTGTTGCTTAAACATTTTGTTTTAAAAAAACTTTGTTTTTTTTGGTAAATTAAGAATTTTGCAAAAAATTTGCCAAAAAAAAAAAAAAAAAAAAAAAAATTACAAATTTATAAGTTTTAAATGAATATACAAATGACATTGAGTTTTTAGCTTTTTTTTTTGTATAAAGTGTTTAAAAATAACTGTTGTAGTTGTACTTATATCTTAATAATAAAGTGCAGACCGACCAGACAGACCCTTATGCATATAATATTACCGCCGATATAATTTGTATAATTTGTGTAACTGACAGTTTTAAACATTACTTTGACGTTTGTATTATTTTCAAGTTATTTTAGAGCTTAATTTTTTTTTTTGTAGTTTTGGCCTCTTTTGTTAAAATATCGAGTTTAAATTGTTGATCTTTTCAAAAACAAAAACTAATTTACGAGACATGCCAAATGCAGGAATGAATTACCTCAACAACAGCAGCAGGCTTAAAATAATGTAATGAAATACTTTGAAATTTATTTTATAAAATTTAACAAAACAATAGTTTTGTTAAAAAAAAAAAACACAACAATGGTCAATTGAGTTTCGTTTTTAGTGCATTTATGTTTCTTTGTTGCTTTTTGTAAAAAAAAAATGATTTATTCGTTTAACAGCCAAAAAGAGGTTAAACACTATTTGTGGGTGTGTTTTTGTCATTTCAATTTGGAAAAACTTAAAAAAGGACCATTTTCATTTTAGGCTTGGTTTTTTTTTTTAATTTTTCAAAAGATTTTCTTTACAAAATTTTCTTAACTCTTTTTTCTTTAGTAAAATAATTGTTAGTTTTTGGTTTAAAATTGTGGAAAAAAAATCTCCACTTAACCTAATTAGGTATTAAAATGTCGTTGATAAATTTATATTTTTCATTTTCATTGGATTTCAAATTGAAAAATCTATGTTGTGAACATAAATATTAATTTTAAGTTATTGTTACAGATGAGCGAAAAAATATAGTTGTAATTAACTATAGACTTGACTATTCCACTAAACAATAGCCTAGTGCATAGACAATACTTGATTAGTCCATAGACAAGACCAATGACCAGTTGATAGACTAGTCCATAGACTAGTGAATAGACTAGTCCATAGACTATTCAATAGGCTAGTACACAGGCTACTCAATAGACTAGTCCTTAGAGTAGTCCAAAGACTAGTCCATAGATTAGTTAGTAGACTAGTTTATAGACTAGACGGTAGATTGGTCAATAGCCCAGTATATAGACTAGTCATAGACTAGTCAATAGTCTAGTCAATAGACTAGTCCACAGACTAGTCAGTAGAGTAGTCCACAGACTAGTCAGTAGACTAGTACATAGAGTAGTCAGTAGACCAGTACATAGAATAGTCAATAGATTAGCCCATATACTAGTCTATAGACTAGACAATAGACTAGTCACTAGACTGGTACATTTACTAGTCAATAGACTAGTCCACATACTAGTCAATAGACTAGTCCACATACCAGTCAATAGACTAGTCAATTGACTAGTCCATAGACTAATCAATAGACAAGTCAGTGGACTAGTCAATAGATTGGTCAATAGACTAGTCCATAGTCTAGTCAATAGTCTATCCATAGACTAGTCTATAGACTAGTCCATAGACTAGTCCGTAGACAAGACCATAGACTAGTCCATAAACTAGACAATATACTAGTCCATAGACAGGTCCATAGACTAGACAATAGACTAGACAACAGACTTGTTCATAAACTAGTCCATAGACTAGTCAGTAGACTAGTACACAGAATAGCTAATAGATTAGTCCATAGACTAGTCCATAGACTAGTCCATAGACTAGACCATAGGCTAGTCCATAGACTAGTCCATAGACTAGTCCATAGACTAGTCCATAGACAAGATCATAGACTAGTCCATAGACTAAACAATATACTAGTCCATAGACAGGTCCATAGACTAGACAATAGACTTGTCCATAGACTAGTCAATAGACTAGTCAGTAGACTAGTACATATAATAGCTAATAGATTAGTCCATAGACTAGTCCATAGACTAGTCCATAGACTAGACAATATACTAGTCCATAGACAGGTCCATAGACTAGACAATAGACTAGTCCATAGACTAGACAATAGACGAGTCCATAGACTAGACAATAGACTAGTCAGTAGACTAGTACATAGAATAGCTAATAGATTAGTCCATAGACTAGTCCATAGACAAGTCTATAGACTAGTCCATAGACTAAACAATATACTAGTCCATAGACTAGACAATAGACTAGCCCATAGACTGGTCCATAGACTAGTCCATAAACTAGTCCATAGACTAGTCAGTAGATTAGTACATAGAATAGCTAATAGATTAGTCCATAGACGAGTCCATAGACTAGACAATAGACTAGTCCATAGACTAGTCTATAGACTAGTCCATAGACAAGACCATAGACTAGTCCATAGACTAGACAATATACTAGTCCATAGACAGGTCCATAGACTAGACAATAGACTAGTCCATAGACTGGTCCATAGACTAGTCAATAGACTAGTCCATAAACTAGTCCATAGACTAGTCAGTAGACTAGTACATAGAACAGCTAATAGATTAGTCCATAGACTTTTCCATAGACTAGTCCATAGACTACACCATAGACTAGTCCATAGACTAGACAATAGACTAGTCCATAGACTAGTCAATAGTCTATTCAATAGACTAGTCCATAGATTAGTCTATAGACTAGTCAATTGACTAGTCCATAGACTAATCAATATACAAATCAGTAGACTAGTCAATAGATTGGTCAATAGACTAGTCCATACACTAGCCCATAGACTAGTCAATAGTCTAGTCAATAGTCAATCCATAGACTAATCTATAGACTAGTCCATAGTCTAGACAACTGACTAGTCAATAGACTAGCCCATAGACTAGTCCATAGACTAGTTTATTGACTAGTATATGAACTAGTCTATTGACTAGTATATGGACTAGTCCATAGACTAGACAATAGACTAGTCCATAGAATAGACCATAGACTAGTCAATAGTCTATGCAATAGTCTAGTCAATAGTATAGCCATTTATTATGCCATATACTAGTCAATAGAAAGGTCCATAGACTAGTACATAGACTAGTCCAATAACTAGTCCATAGACTAGTACATAGACAAGTCCATAAACTAGTCAATAGTATAGCCAATAGTCTAGACAACAGTCTAGACAAAATACTAGTCAATAGAAAAGTTCAAAGACTATTCAATAGACTAGTCTATATACATATGTACTACTTAGTCAATAGACTAGTTCATAGTATAAGAATAGTGCTATAATTTTGCACTTCTCTCAAAAGTTTGCAGAAAATTTATAGCCATTTTGTTAGGCAATGTGTATTTATTTTTCTGCCTTTAAGATTTTGTTAAGTTTGACTTTGTTATAGAAACCTCTTAGGATAACAAAAAACCAAACAATCATTCAAAATACATACATATATATAAAAAAAAAACCCATTCGAGTGTAAACAATTAGAAGTGGCAACACTTTGACCCACGTGCATGAGCTTAGCGATCAGGTATAAATGGTTAAAAGTTGCTCAACACATACAAACTCTAGTAGAAGCAACCCCAAGATAGATAGGCCGACAGGGAGACTAACAGAGACAGACAGACGGACTTAACGTCAAATACGAAACGATGAAATACCGATACAAACAAAAAAATATATAGACTTAAACGGCACACGCCTGATGTGTTGCAAATAAGTAACTGCTGTTTGTTGAAAGCCTGTTGCCTGTTGCCTGCTGTCTGTTGATGTCTGCTGCTTAAGCTTATATACGATTTAGCTTTGACTTGGCCTGCCTAAACACGCTCAACAAACTATCTTGGCCAATATATCTTGTCTGTTATATACAAACAGCTCTAAATATTTCACCCAATTCACCCATTTGATATAATAAATTGAAATTTGGCAAGGAAACAGGCATAGCATTATTGTTTAGTTTCTACGTATTGAAACTGTCGTCTATTGGCAGTTTAGTCAGGCAGATTTACCATTTGGTGGCACAATTCATTTAATCGAGTAGAGTCTTTAATGCGACAAGTCTTGTGTTTAATTTAATTTTCTAACAATTTTTCCTTTATTTTTGCCCCCAAATAGCGAAAAAGAGGAAGAAAACCATAAAACAAAATTATAGTTTGTTGTCAGTTGTTTGCAAAATAGAGTTGGTGACGCTGCTATTGGCTGTGTGTTGATTTAAGAAGCGATTTTTTTTTTTCGGGGTTTTCTTAAGCTGGAAGTGTATATGAGTACTATGAGTGAGTGAGTTTAAGTGTAGAAGTTGCATCATAAATCGTGCCACAAAGGTCGTTTGCGGGTGTCACTTTTGCAATTTTCTTATATTACATGCAAAAAGTTATAGAAATAGTGTACAACAAAAAAAAAAATCATGTTTGTTAATTTTTTTTCTTCATCTTTTGGAAAAACAGTCACTTCTCTTTTGTGTGATACGACGACAATAAAAAGTTTTAGAAAAACGTGGCTGTTGGTTTTACTTTTTTTTTTAAGATTTGTGTTCGTTTTCTTGTTAAGTGTTTATGGCCATTACTAATTTTGAAAGTTTTCCAAAAAATATGCATTTGACAAAAATTAAAATGAAATAAATTCAAGCTGAAGACAGAATTAAATGAATTCCTTTCATTAAGTTTGATTGTAAAATGAGGTCAAATGTTTTTGAGGGATAGAGTGTGGTTATTGAGGAGTTATGAAGGGGAATGGTTTCCTAAAGTTGGTATATTTAGACTATATGATCCTATCCTAGGAAATTTTCAGATTTATTTCATTATATACTTATTAAAGAACAATATCTGTTGATATCCGACAGCTTTAGTTCGGTAATCTGAAAACCAGCTGGAAGTCAATTGGGAGTCCAAAATTTGCGAGTTGATTCCGCACCTTGCTTAAGCGAGTTGATTCCGCACTAGGAAATTTTCAGATTTATTTCATAATATACTTATTAAAGAACAATATCTGTTGATATCTAACAGCTTTAGTTCGGTAATCTGGATACCAGCTGGAAGTCAATTGGGAGTCCGAGATTTTCAAGTTGATTCCGCACTTTTGTTAAGCGTATGTTTGAAAAGCGTGACCCTGACTAGTATCCATTAGATAGATATTCGTCAGTAACGATCTTAGTTCGTAATACAATAACGAATATCATTAGAAGGCTTTGAACTGAACTCGTTCCTTGGTTTGTCACACGATTGAAATCGTTTGTTCCCTGGATTATCAGAATCGATGTTATTCAAAGCGATTCGAAATTTTTAAGGGATGCCAGAAATCTTCAAGAAATTGTTAATGAATAAGATCTACTTGAGTTAGATTTTGATTTATCTCGATCACTTTCATTCTATATCATCCAATTCTTTTGCACCACAAAAGAACCTGAAAAAAAGTACATTATTTGAATTCCCGAATGCTCTAAC
Organism: Lucilia sericata; assembly: GCF_015586225.1. NCBI lineage: Eukaryota > Metazoa > Arthropoda > Insecta > Diptera > Calliphoridae > Lucilia > Lucilia sericata. The sequence continues at coordinate 376,272 of NW_023994310.1, forward strand.
CCTAAGTTTAGCTCTAATCGAATTGTTATTCCTACACCACTAGCTAGAGAATCTCAAGCTATAAGCTAGGACTTCCTATTCCTTTATCGGAATTTATGAAAGAACTAACCGTAAGTTGAGTTCTAATCATTATTCCTACAGCACTCGCTAGAGAATCTCAAACTCTTTGTTTACGACTTTCAATCAAGTTCGCTGAACTTTTGCGAAACTTCCGTAACGCAAAAGACATTGCAGTTATCACATCCGAACTCCGCAAACCTCCCTAAATATTTGAATATTTGAGTTAATGACTCACACTTACTGGCAGTTTAAAGTTCAGGTGAAAAGTTTTAGCTCACAATTCTTAGCACCAATATGCGATCATGAATGAGGACTAAAGAAGCTTCAAACTTATTTAAAGCATTTATTTAATATATTTGAGTTTCGTTCGTGGTGGGAAAAATCACTTCGCGAACTATAAACGTTCGAGAGAGCTATCAATATCCTACAACAATGGCACAGAGCCTCTCCAAAACGCTTCTGTTTGGAAAATGTCAATATGTCCTACAACGATGGCACAGAGCCCCTCCAAGATACTTCTCTTGGGAAATTGCGGAACTAATAGTCCAGTAAACATTCCAAGAATTCTTAAACAATCTAAACTTTTGGGACTTTTCACGGATTTCGATTTAAACCAAGGCCAGATACTGTCGCTGCGATACCACAACGGGTTGCTAAAGAATACACTCAGAGCAATGACATTGTCTCGATAAGGATCGTTTTCTCAGTTCGCTAAAGAAGACTCTCCGACCTATGACGTTCACTCGATAAGAAACGTTTGCTCAGGTCGCTAAAGAATGCTGTCCCACCAATGACGGTGACTCAATAAGAATCGTTCGCTCCCCAATTGGGAAAAATAAGTTTTCTCAGTCATAGATTTCGCCAACTCGTGGGAAGTATTGTAAAGGATATGGATCTATTCCATCACTAATAAAAGATATTTTACTCAAACAGTGTTGGCATTGGTATTTGCTGGGGAAAATTGGTTGCTATAGATTTCGGAAATTGGGTTGCTAAAGAAGGCTTGCGGTTTTATTACATCACTCCTTAAGGAACGCGCCCCTCCAAGACGCTTCTTGTGGGAAATTGTGGAACTAAAAGTCTAGTGAATATTCCTAGAATTCTTAAGCAATCTAAACTTTTGGAATTTTTCACGGATTTCGGTTTAAACAGTCGTTGTCATGCTGCATCGGTTTACTGAAGAAGGCTCGCGGACCAATGACCTTCACTCGATAAGGATCGCTTGCTCAGTTCGCTGGAAAGGTACAGTCTGAGGAGAAGATTTCTCTGCTATAGATTTCGGAAATTGTGGTACGATAAAGACTATATCGAGCTGCTAAAGAAGGCTTGCGGTTTTATTACATCACTCCTTAAGGATCGTTTACACAAATGGGATTAGAATCGATGGTGAGTAGGTTGAACTGGTCTCCACTGCTTTACTATTTCAAATAGAATCGAAAATTTTCGATTTTTGACCTAAAACATCACATTTGTCATAGATCGCAGATTTCGACAACTTGGACGAAGAGTTGTGGTGGTTTATATGATGTTATACCTGTGGTTCCTATCGTACTACATTGGGTAGCTAAAGAAGGCCTTTTGACCGTTCATTTTGTGTTGGCATCGGTGATGAAAAGTTTTCTTAGTTATAGATCGGCACAAATCGGACAAATTGCCCCCTTTTCGAATCCGAAAATTAATCGCAGAATGGATTTGAATGTTGGTTCGAACTTTTGCTTTCAAATGATATTTAAGTTTCAATTTCAAAGTGGTTGGAGTCCCAAAATAGATGTTGTAGTCCCAATCAAATTATCTCAAAAGTGAAAGTAAAACCCTAAAAGATTTCAATCAAATTCTCTCTCCTCAATAGCAACTCACATGTCAAAATTAATTAGATTATAATATCGAAACATTACTTTTAATTGCCAATTCAATTGGAACAAAATACAACTACTGGAATAAAAAAAGTAAAAAATAAATAAATAAGATCAATTAAGTGGGAGTGGACTAGTGGCTATACATCAACATTGACAGCAAATGACAATATGACAAAACGACAGCAAGCCTTTAAAGTCAAACCAGGTTGGCAAGCAGGCTTTTAAAACCACAACTGCTAAACCAAAAAAACTTTACACAAGTTTTCTAACTCTTTGCCTCTGATGAAATAGCAAAGTATTAGATTACAGAATAGAAAATTTCACAAAAAAAAAAAAAAACTAATGACTCTATTATTCTTTACGAAGTATAAGAGATATCCAACATAATAAAAAAAATACATAAAATATTCATAGACAATATAAATTAAATTACCAAACAATTAATTAAATGTAAAATTTAATTAAGCACCTACCTTGATTTCTGATTAGTTGTATTGGAGTTGACGTTGCTGCTGGTGCTGCAAATGGTTTGCTGTTGCGTCATTATTGTTGGCGGCACATTTGGCATTCTTGGCATTAGTGGTGGTGGTGGTGTTGAAGATTGAGAATTTTGCGAATGCAAAGGAGAGCTAAGGCCATTGGGTGAATGTCTAATAGAGTGATTGCTAATCAGACTGACATTTTCCTGTATGGCTGGTATGGAAGAACCAGCTGTGCTAGCCAAATTATGAGGCCTTTTGCGTGTGGAGGATGATATTATGGTGGCTCTGGTTAATTCCGGTTGTAGTTTAGTGCTGCTCAGTTGATTGAGTGAAGCGGCCGAAGGTCTAGAAACTTGTAATAATTCAATACTGGCTGGTTTTCGAGGTATCAATGGTGGTGGCCCTTTAGGGGAAACATTTACACTATCATTTGAGGGTGAACGATTAAAGTAATTGCTTTTTCTTAGAGAAGCGCCGGCAAAGCTATTGCGTCTATTGGGTGAAGGAGGTTTGGGAGCTAAATCCAGGCTGTTATCCATAATAGGTTGACGTTGTAGGATTTCAGGCGGTGGTGGCGGTAAAGGTTCATCGGGTATGTTGGTTTCCGATTCTAGGCCTGGCGGCGGTGGTGGCAATTCTGGTGAGGGTACTCTTAAGTTGGGATTTTTGGGAGGTCTTTCCGGTACCCAGTTATCTTGTAATGGTGGTGGTGGCGGCATTAAGGGCAAACCAGTTTGATAGGATTGTGGAGATTGTTGTTGATAAGGCGAATGCTGTCCATGATGATGATGATGATGGTAGCTGTTGCTCATTAAACCCAAGTGTTGATGTGGTGGTGCTGGTGGCACATTTTGATGCTGATGAGGATGCAATTGTTGATGTGTTAAAGCTGCGGCCTGTTGCAATAACACCTTATCTCTGATAGCAGCATATTCGGCAGCCGAAGATGTTCTGCGTGGTGGCATGGAAGATCTTCCTCTTGGTGGTGGTGGTGGTGGAGGCATGCCACAGTCATTAAAAGAGAATTTCTCTGAGTTGGAAATATTTTTAATGGATTGTGTTTGCAATTTCTCTTGAGGAGGTGGAGGAGCAGATATAAACTGATCCCTCAACTCCGCATAATCAGAAGCCGAAGAGGATCTTCTTAATATATTGGGCATCATAGAACGTGATCTGGGTGGCGGTGGTGGTGGCGCTGGAGAAGGAGGCTTATTAGTCAAATTGCGTGCACTATAGGTATTTTTATCTTCCGATAAAGGTCTTTGACCACTGGTGGTATTATAATTGCTGGGCAGGGAGTTTCGCAGTAAAACCGTTTGTACTCCCTCATTGCTGGGATTTTGCAAGGAACTGGGTCTCTGTGGAGTTTGTTGATACGATTTGGGCGAAAGATTATCCAAAGAATGAGCATGATTTTGATGTTGATGCTGTTGTTGCTGCTGCTGCTGTTGTTGCTGTCTCTCAAAATAGGATTGCACGGCATTCTTTTGGAAGGCTTTTAAAGCAGGATTTGGCACACGATGTGTTTTATTGGGATCCAAATAGGTATATTTTTGAGGTTGCTGCTGATCATTGTTAGATCTTTCGAAATCATTTATTAAGGCCGCCACCGATTGCCAACTAGGTTGAGGATAATTGGGTGAACCCAATTTAGGTTGATGTAAATTACCATGACTTCCGGCTATGGAAGGACTGGAGGCCGAGGAGGAGGAAGTAGACGAGGAAGTGGATGATGTTGTCGTTGTTTGTTGAGGAGATTTCTGAGGCTTTTTTACACCAGTACTATACTGAGGCTTAGGATGATGAACAAAATGCGAGGTATTGCTTTGCAACGGTTCGGTGTAGGTGCTTACCGGAAATAGGCGATGATTGTTACGATATGGATGTTTGATATCAGACAAAGAATCCATTGAAGCCGACACCGATTTATGACCCACCATGCCTAAGGAACTGCTTTGACGGGGTAAACCATGAGAACGGTTTGAAATGTTGGTTTGTGATTGTGACTCAGCGAGGTGGTTGGGGCCCTTAATATTATCTTTACAGCCATTTAGATTTGTATTGGGTTTCGGTGCTGGCACCGGTGGTGGATGTGGCGAAATGGTCACCACTGCCTCACTATTGGAAATTGTTACCAAAATATTGGATTTTTGAGCTAAAACATCACAGTTGGAGAGTGTAGTCTGCGAAGAAGTTTTTTCTGTCATAGATTTTGTCAACTCGGGCGAAGTGTTGTGATGGTTGTGATGATGACGATATAATGTATGAGAAGTTTGATGTATGGGCGGATAACTAGGACTATGCCTATGGCTGGGTTGCAAAGTATTACTAAGGCTAGAAGGAGATGTATGTGTTTGAAGACTGGACGGACTGTGTTGAGGAGAGTGTTGCGAAGTTGTTAAACGTGTAAGCTGCTGTTGCGAGGCCTGATCTTCCGCTGCATACAAAACACTCTCACTTTGATGACGTTTGGGTGTCATAACTCGCGAACTGTGTACAATTAATTGGGCCGTGGAATCTAGGAAGACAAGGAAGCATTAAATTAACTAACAAATTTTGTTTGAGTATAACTCTCTAACTCACCTGATTCGGATATAGCTGAAAACCCGGTAGCATGACTAACTTCGGAAACATCACTCATAGAACCCAACCATTTAAGAGTCTCCGTTGAAGAGGTACTCTCAGAGCTATTATTATGTTGTTGTTGCTGTATTTGCTGTTGCTTTTGTTGCTGCTGTAATTGCGTGCAACCGCCCAACTCACTTAAATCACGACCGCTGGAAAGCAATGAAGTAGGCGATGCTGCCACTGATGTTGAAGCCAACGAAGACAAATCATTCTGTGACCAGTGATGCGATGACGATGATGATGATGTCTGACGTGATAGCAATTCACTTTCCTGACGTAATCTATGAAAGTGAAGAGGAAGAAAACGAAAACAGATTAACATGACATGTTTTGAAAAATGAAAGCGGAACTCTTAATTTTATTATTTTACTCTTCTAATATTATTATTACTATGACTGTCGGTCGGTTGGTCGGTCTTTCTGTCTCACACAACCATTGTTAAAGAGTCCTAAGTTTAAACTGCACTTAAACGCTAACTCCACACATCTACTTCCTAAGCTTTTTGCTTCAGTTGTTGTTACTCAAATTGAATTAAAGTTTTGTTTTTGTTTATTGTTTATTTTTATTTTAGCCAGCGGCGTCAACACCACTTACTTCTACTTCTAACTGCTCCAACATGCCAAAGTGTTGTTTTTTTCTGGCTTGGAATATGAACAATAATTTAAGTGCTTTTTCTTTTTCGTTGAAGGTCAACTCTATCAAAATGTGGTTGCTTTTCGTTTGCTCGTTCAAGTATTTACGTTTTTGATGGAGTTTGAGGGCATTTTGTATCATTAAATAGGTGCTCTCGCTAGTCGTATATAGAATTCGATTAAGAATTTTTAATGAGATTTGTTTTATTATTGTTGGATATTACGCTTATTAATATCGCTAGTAAATAAGGGTTTGATTATGTTGCATAAAAAAGGAATTGGCTAAAACAATTGACGTTGTGCTTGAGTGATTGTTAGAAGTGATCTTGTAATTTAATTTATAACTGGGCGGTGTAAGTTGAGTGAGATTGATTAGTTGTGAATGTGGGGGTGGGGTCAAAGACAATTGTTTTTTTTGCAATATTGTTGAGCGAACTAGAGTTAATTTGTAATTTTAGATTTTCAATATTAAAACTTTAGGTGGATGGCCTTGCTAAAAGGCCAAAATTAAAAAGCTTTTTTTAGGCTTTTATTTAACAAGCTTTTTTAAGCATTTGTGTAAAAAGATTTTCTAAAGCTTTTATGTTAAAAGCTTTTATGTTAAAAGCTTTTATCTAAAAAGCTTTTCTAAAGCTTTTTTGCAAAAACGTTGCTAAAGCCTTAGTGTTAAAAGCTTTGCTAAAGCTTTAATGTTAAAAGCTTTTATGTTAAGAGCTTTGCTAAAGCTCTTTTGCAAAAAACGTTGCTAAAGCCTTAGTGTTACAAGCTTTTATGTAAAATGCTATTCAAAAGCTTTTGTGTAAAAAGTTTTTCGAAAGCTTTTACAGTTAAAGCTTTTCTTATTTAAAGTTTTTTTTTTATAAAAACGATTTTAATTATGTTGAATAAAACACTATTTCATACTTTTAAAGACTTTTGTGTTAAAAGCTTCTGGAAGTTAAAAACTTTTGCAAACTTTTTTGTATGCATTTGAAAACTTTTAAAAGTGAATAACCTTCTTAAGCTGTTTCAAGTATTTAAAGATTTTTGTATAAAAACTATTTCAGACCAAAGCTTCTTTTTTTGTAAAAAGCTTTTCCTAACTTTTTTGTATTAAAATTAAATTAAATTTGTGTTAAAAAAAATTTAAGAAAAGCTTTAGGTTAAAAGCTTTTCTAAAGCTTTTATGTCAAAAGCTTTTCTAAATCTTCTATGTAAAAAGCGTTTCTAAAGCTTTTATGCTAAAAGCGTTTCTAAAGCTTTTATGTTAAAAGCTTTTCTTAAACTTTTATGTAAAAAGCTTTTCTAAAGCTTTTATGTAAAAAGTCTTTCGAAAGCTTTTACGTTTAATATTTCTCTTATTTAAAGCTTTTTGTATAGAAATCAATACCCATTGTAGAATAAAACACTATTTCATAACTCTTTAAAGATTTTTTAAGTTTTTTTTCATAAGCTTCTACAAGCTTTTTTTGTACGAAAAGTTTCTTAAAAATTTTGAAAGGGAAGCTTTCTCACCATTTTAATAATTTAATGCAAAGAACTATTTAATGCTTTTTTCAGCTTTTTTGTGGAAAAAGCTTTTTAAAAACTTTTAAAATTAAGCTTTTTCAAGAATTTAAAGATTTTTGCGTAAAAGTTTTAAATAGATTTTGGCGTAAGAAACTTCAATTTCAAATATTGTTTTAAAGTCTTTTTGCTTTAGCTTTCAAACTTTTTTGTTTTAGCTTTCAAGCTTTTTTGTAAAAAAAGTTTCTGTAAAACTTTTCAAAGTGAAACTTTTTGCACAAAAAAAACTATATAAAACATTAAGTGTAAAAAACTATTTAAAGCTTTTGGTATCAAAAGCTTTTTTAGTATTTTTTTTGCATAAAAAGCTTAAAATCGTTCAAAAGTGAAAAGTTTTCGTCAGCTTATTAAAGCTTTTTGTGTAGAAACTTTAATTATATTTACACTAACATAACTGTTTTTAAACATTTTGTACCAAAAGCTACAATTTGAAAAATTTTGTATTGCAAGCTTTTTTAAAGCTTTCTTTCTATGAAAAACGTTTTGTTGGAATGAAATATTCTTTAATTCTTAAAATATTTTAGACATTTTGGGAGCATATTTTTCATTTTTTATAAAAAAATAAAATTTTTTTTAAAAAAAGCTTTTTTGGAATGAACATGTTTTTGAAAAAAACCTTACAAAAGCTTTCATAGAGCTTTTTAAACTATAATTTAAGATTTCTAAGTTCAAGAGTAGTAAAATGTATTTAGTTTTTGTTAGGATTTCAAACATTTTCCTTTAGGGCCAATTTATCTCTTCGGTCAATTTTCTTTAAGATATTTCCTTTTCGATATTTTCACATGTAATCATATGTTATCAAATACATACCAGTCATTTCTTGTTATTTGCTGTTAGACTTTGTATTACAATCCTGCTAAACTACTTGTTTAGTAGGAAGGTTTTTCACCATTTAAGTATTTTGTAGTCAATCTTGCAGCAATTGTATTAGGAATTAATAGAAGTGAATACAAAAAGAAAGAAAGACAACATAAAAATGAAACTAGTTTTGCGCATTCTTTAGCAACATTTAACTAGTTAGTGCACGGCGAGCAACAGTAGTATTATGGAAGGTATGTCGTATTGTAAACATGATAAAAATAATATAAAGTGGCAATGTCGGTGACATTCATAACTGATTTCATGTTTTGCCATAAATATATGAACTCGTACAATTCCATGTCACACAGCCACAGAACAGCACCACCAGCTACTACTTACCACAGCAGCAGCAGCAGTAGCAGCAACTGCAAACAACATTATGTTACTAGTTACTAACAACTGCAATTGCTAACTAGATATAGCAACTGGTACTTGATGGTTGCATATTTTTACCATTTTATTTAAGTTTGTTTTTATTTTATTATTATTGTTTTTTTCTCTTCTCTTCTCTACTCTTTTTGATGTCATAAATAGCATGTGTTTTACATTTTAATTTATACCATTTAAGCTATACAACAACAACAACAACAACACCACAATAATACTATATCTATTGCACTAGTACTTTAACTAGTTACAAATACCGATACAATTCAAATGCTTTGGTATTTTTAGTGTTAATATTTATAGTCTATTCTATATTTATAATACTTACTATATGTTGTTGCTAGTAGACTACAACAACAAATATCTTAAATGATTGAGTATTCTTCGTTTTTTTTTTTTTTTTTTGGTTTAGTTCTTGTGATTTGTTTTTGCAAGATGAAACTTAAAATAGATCGTAATACAAGTTTTTAACTTTAAAGTGACAACACTGGAATTGTTTGAATAAATTTTATAAAATGTTAGCTTCTCTGCCTGCAGCTTGAAAGGAAGATGTGGTGTTATTAGGAATTTATGTACTTTTTCTTGTCATGTTACAAATCTTTAAGCTGAATTGAACTGAAGTGTAACAAAATTTTAAATAACTAATTACCAGATAAGGAACAAATTCCTTAATAAAATATTTGTTGTTTGAGATGAACACTTTAAAAATGGCTGCAGGAAGGTAACTTTCAGAAAACTGGTTCAGATTAGTAGGTGCTGGCAAAGCACATATTCGACTAATTTTATTCATAGATAAAAAATTTAATAACGGTTTTATTAATAGAAAATTTTCTTAAAGAACTGAATTTGAACTAGAACAGAACTAGAACAGAACTGAACAGAACTAGACGGAACTAGAACAGAACTAGAACAGAACTAGAACAGAACTAGAACAGAACTACAACAGAACTACAACTAATACAACTGAACTACCAACTGAACTAGAACTAACTAGAACTGAACTAGAACTGAACTAGAACTGAACTAGAACTGAACTAGAACTGAACTAGAACTGAACTAGAACTGAACTAGAACTGAACTAGAACTGAACTAGAACTGAACTAGCAACTGAACTAGAACTGAACCTAGAACTGAACTAGAACGAACTAGAAACTGAACTAGAACTGAACTAAACTTGAACTAGAATGAACTAGAACTGAACTAGAACTGAACTAGAACTGAACTAGAACTGAACTAGAACTGAACTAGAACTGAACTAGAACTGAACTAGATGAAACTAGAACTGAACTAGAACTGAACTAGAACTGAACTAGACTGAACTAGAACTGAACTAGAACTGAACTAGAACTGAACTAGAACTGAACTAGAACTGAACTAGAACTGAACTAGAACTGAACTAGAACTGAACTAGAACTGAACTAGAACTGAACTAGAACTGAACTAGAACTGAACTAGAACTGAACTAGAACTGAACTAGAACTGAACTAGAACTGAACTAGAACTGAACTAGAACTGAACTAGAACTGAACTAGAACTGAACTAGAACTGAACTAGAACTGAACTAGAACTGAACTAGAACTGAACTAGAACTGAACTAGAACTGAACTAGAACTGAACTAGAACTGAACTAGAACTGAACTAGAACTGAACTAGAACTGAACTAGAACTGAACTAGAACTGAACTAGAACTGAACTAGAACTGAACTAGAACTGAACTAGAACTGAACTAGAACTGAACTAGAACTGAACTAGAACTGAACTAGAACTGAACTAGAACTGAACTAGAACTGAACTAGAACTGAACTAGAACTGAACTAGAACTGAACTAGAACTGAACTAGAACTGAACTAGAACTGAACTAGAACTGAACTAGAACTGAACTAGAACTGAACTAGAACTGAACTAGAACTGAACTAGAACTGAACTAGAACTGACTACTAGAACTGAACTAGAACTGAACTAGAACTGAACTAGAACTGAACTGGAACTGAACTAGAACTGAAATAGAACTGAACTAGAACTGAACTAGAACTGAACTAGAACTGAACTAGAACTGAACTAGAACTGAACTAGAACTGAACTAGAACTGAGCTAGAACTGAACTAGAACTGAACTAGAACTGAACTAGAACTGAACTAGAACTGAACTAGAACTGAACTAGAACTGAACTAGAACTGAACTAGAACTGAACTAGAACTGAACTAGAACTGAACTAGAACTGAACTAGAACTGAACTAGAACTGAACTAGAACTGAACTAGAACTGAACTAGAACTGAACTAGAACTGAACTAGAACTGAACTAAAACTGAACTAAAACTGAACTAAAACTGAACTAGAACTGAACTAGAACTGATCTAGAACTGAACTGGAACTTAACTGGAACTGATCTAGAGTTGAACTAGAACTGATCGTAATCTTATTTATAGGAAAATATAATTCCAATATTTTGTTACATACCGATCTAACATTGGTGTGGCCGATGTTGAATCCGAACTGGAGACATAGCTATGATAGCCTTCCGATTGAGCATACGATGATTGCTTTTGATGATGATATAAGACGGGATTATCATAAAATGAATTTGATCTCATGGTGTATTCCTCTAAACCAGCCTTAGTTAAACCACATTGATCGCCAATATCATCCTGTAACGAAAGAAGTAAAATTTAAAATTTAACAATTATTGCAATAAGTTATTTTTAATTTTAGAAGAGAATTATAAATATTTCTATAATTGTCCTCAGAACTAACGGGAGATAAGCTTTAGTTTTAAATGAAAAAAATGTTACGCATACGAAGACAAACTAAACTGAAATTTGAGGTGCAACTAACACAACTCTGCTGGCTAGCTGGTTGCACTTTTGCTCTATCTTTATATTTATTTTCTTCTTGTGGCAGCAAAGTGTTGCAAGTTGTGGTAAATTGGTTTTTACAAGATTATACGTGAACAAAAAACTGCGTGTTCTAATTTTTGTGGCATTTTCCAGCATACAAGCAACATGCAGCAAAACAATTAACTGTTTGTTGTACGAGTATGTTGCAACATTAAATAAAAAGCGAAAAATAAATATGTACATAGCAATAATGCTGGGGCTATAGGCTGCCGTTAGAAAATAAATTATTGCAGATTCTTTTGCCACAAAATGCGTAAATTTTCATTTTTCTTTTTTTTCTCCATTTTATTTTGTTTTTCTTTATAATATTTTTCTTTTTCTAACGATCTCATTGTTTCGATAACATTTGATAAAATAGAGTCATGTTGTTGTTTTTGTTGTGTTTTTTTATTTAGTATCTTCTATAAATTTTATAGTCTACAGTCACAGATTAAAATGGGAAAGTCTGTCTGTCTGTCTTTTTTAGAAAAAATTATATAGAGAAATTTTTGTGTTTAGATTAAGAGACAATGATATCATTGTTGAAATATTGTTTTATTTTGTGGCAGTCTTGTTTGTTGTTGTTGTATATCGAATACCTGCCACATATTAAAGATCTAATGATAAATGAGACAAAATAATTCGTAAAACGAAACACTAAGCTCTAGAATATGCTTTTAAAGATTCTTAACTAAAAACTAAATTAATTACATATCTTAACGGAAGATTCTCATTAAAATAAATGATCTTTTGGGGAATTTGGGAACAAAATGGTTTCGTTATAGTTAAAGAAATAGGGTGCAAGAGAGAGAAAGAGATGAGGTATTATTACTTCAGAGGTTAGACAAATAGTCATAATTTTGCAACATATTTACTGCCATTTCAAACCAAATGCTTTCCTATTAAAAATCCTAAAATCCGTTCATAAATAATATATTTTGTGCATATTTTTTACAACTTCCTCTTTTTAAAACACTATTATTTTCTCTTACATAAATTTTTAATTACCAGTTGACTTCAAGAAACCCCCCACTTTACAAACTATAGGTTTTCGATTAAACAAAAGAAATCAGTTTTTACAATATCATTTCTTTTATCTTGTAACAAATTCAAGAGCATCTTGAAAACTATAACAAAAGAAAGAAAAAATCCCCGTCATATTTTATTTATATGTAATCAATTCAATTTATTTCAACCTTTTTCTTTCATAGGAATTAGATTTGCCTGTTTACAGTAAAAAATATACAATATATTTATTGGGGCCCGGTAACCAAAGAAAAAAAAATTAAGTACTTGATGAGCAGCTTACAAATGGTCATTAACTTTAAAATTAGCGAAGAAAGCTTTAACATAATAAAATCAAAATGTACGACTTTTGAAAAGACAATAAAAACAACAATAGAGCCATTATCCATAATCATAACAAAGAAATTATAGACTTTGTAGTTTGAAAATCAAAAGTGATCTTGCTGAGGCAATTCGAAGTAAAAGTGAGCTATAGCAATTTTTATGAAATCATAGTTTAGTTATAGTCTGTCATATGCAGGAACTGACTCAAAACTATAACTAAATTGGCCCTGGAACTGAGGTGATCTAGAACATAGCTAGAACAGAACCAGAACTAGAACGGAACCAGACAATAGCTAGAACAGAACTAGAACAGAACCAGAACAGAACTAGAATAGAACTAGAACAGAACTAGAACAGAACTAGAACAGAACTAGAACAGAACTAGATCCGAACTAGAACAGAACTAGAACAGAACTAGGACAGAACTAGAACAGAACTAGAACAGAACTAGAACAGAACTAGAACAGAACTAGAACAGAACTAGAACAGAACTAGAACAGAACTGAACTAGAACAGAACTAGAACAGAACTAGAACAGAACTAGAACAGAACTAGAAGAGAACTAGAACAGAACTAGAACAGAACTAGAACAGAACTAGAACAGAACTAGAACAGAACTAGAACAGAACTAGAACAGAACTAGAACAGAACTAGAACAGAACTAGAACAGAACTAGAACAGAACTAGAACAGAACTAGAACTAGAACAGAACTAGAACAGAGCTAGAACAGAACTAGAACAGGACTAGAACAGAACTAGAACTAGAACAGAACTAGAACAGAACTAGAACAGAACTAGAACAGAACTAGAACAGAGCTAGAACAGAACTAGAACAGGACTAGAACAGAACTAGAACAGAACTAGAACAGAACTAGAACAGAACTAAAACCGAACTAGAACTAAACTAGAACTAAATTAAAACTAAACAAGAACTAAACTAGAATTAAACTAGAACTAAACTAGAACTAAACTAGAACTAAACTAGAAATAACTAGAACTAAACTATTACTAAACTAGAACAGAACTAGAAAAGAACTAGAGCAGAACTAGAACAGAACTAGAACAGAATTAGAACAGAACTAGAACTGAACTAGAACAGAACTAGAACTGAACTAGAACTGAACTAGAACTGAACTAGAACTGAACTAGAACTGAACTAGAACTGAACTAGAACAGAACTAGAACAGAACTAGACCAGAACTAAAACAGAACTAGAACAGAACTAGAACAGAAGTAGAACTGAACTAGAACAGAACTAGAAAAGAACTAGAGCAGAACTAGAACAGTACTAGAACAGAACTAGAACAGAACTAGAACAGAACTAGAACAGAACTAGAACAGAACTAGAACAGAACTAGAACAGAACTAGAACAGAACTAGAACAGAACTAGAACAGAACTAGAACAGAACTAGAACAGCACTAGAACAGAACTAGAACAGAACTAGAACAGAACTAGAACTGAACTAGAACTGAACTAGAACTGAACTAGAACTGAACTAGAACTGAACTAGAACTGAACTAGAACTGAACTAGAACAGAACTAGAACAGAACTAGACCAGAACTAAAACAGAACTAGAACAGAACTAGAACAGAAGTAGAACTGAACTAGAACAGAACTAGAAAAGAACTAGAGCAGAACTAGAACAGAACTAGAAAAGAACTAGAGCAGAACTAGAACAGAACTAGAACAGAATTAGAACAGAACTAGAACAGAACTAGAACAGAACTAGAACTGAACTAGAACAGAACTAGAACAGAACTAGAACAGAACTAGAACAGAACTAGAACAGAACTAGAACAGAACTAGAACAGAACTAGAACAGAACTAGAACAGAACTAGAACAGAACTAGAACAGAACTAGAACAGAACTAGAACAGAACTAGAACAGAACTAGAACAGAACTAGAACAGAACTAGAACAGTACTAGAACAGAACTAGAACAGAACTAGAACAGAACTAGAACAGAACTAGAACTGAACTAGAACAGAACTAGAACAGAACTAGAACAGAACTAGAACAGAACTAGAACAGAACTAGAACAGAACTAGAACAGAACTAGAACAGAACTAGAACTGAACTAGAACAGAACTAGAACAGAACTAGAACTAGAACTAGAACTGAACTAGAACTGAACTAGAACTGAACTAGAACTGAACTAGAACTGAACTAGAACTGAACTAGAACTGAACTAGAACTGAACTAGAACTGAACTAGAACTGAACTAGAACTGAACTAGAACTGAACTAGAACTGAACTAGAACTGAACTAGAACTGAATTAGAACTGAACTAGAACTGAACTAGAACTGAACTAGAACTGAACTAGAACTGAACTAGAACTGAACTAGAACTGAACTAGAACTAGAACTGAACTAGAACTGAACTAGAACTGAACTAGAACTGAACTAGAACTGAACTAGAACTGAACTAGAACTGAACTAGAACTGAACTAGAACTGAACTAGAACTGAACTAGAACTGAACTAGAACTGAACTAGAACTGAACTAGAACTGAACTAGAAGTAGAACAGAACTAGAACTGAACTAGAACTCGTCTAGAACTGAACTAGAACTCGTCTAGAACTGAATTAGAATTTAACTTTTAGTTACAAATTGTATCATCAATCACCACAATCCACCAAATTTGTATAGCTTATACAAATTTTTTATAAAAATAGCTCTTGTTTAAAGGAATTGTCAGCGAAAGTCAATCAGTAGACTGCTTACAAACTCTTTGTATAAAAATTTACTATAAATTACAAATTAATTTTTTTTTTGGGTAGCTTCCAATAATAATGTTGTTAACGTCTAATACTTAGATACTGTTGTGTTTTTACATTGAAGTTGAAAAGTATCTACAACCTCTTGAAAATTACATTTCAAAGTACTAACGACTGAAAACCAGCAGCATCTTAGTGAATCTCTTAAGCAAAAGGTTTTGCCTAATAACATGTATTTTTTTTATTTCAAATATTTCAATTGAATTATTATAAATATTTGAGGGTTTTTATTTTATTTAGACAGACATTAATTTTTAAAAATTAAATTTATTCAATGATAAAGGGTCTCTCTGGAAGCGGTTGTGTAAACTTTAATTCGATCACCGCTGTGGTATGAGCACAGTCATGTTCAATGGAAAGTTTTTACCCAAAAATATTTCTTGGCAAAAGTTTAAATTTTATTAAAAATCTAAAATTTCGGTAAAAAATATAGTTTTTTTTTTAATAAAACATAAAATTTAAAAAAAATATATAAAATTGTAATTTTTAGCAAAAATATTAAAATATTCATTAATATCCTAAATTTTCACAAAAAATTCAAAATTTCAATAAAAATTAAAAATTTCACAAAAAATTCAAAATTTCACTAAACATTTTTAATTTCACTTAAAATCCTATTTTTCACTAAAAATGAAAATTTTCACTAAAAATCCAAATTTTCACCAAAAATTTAAAATTTCACTAAAAATCCAAATTTTCACTAAAAATTAAACTTTTCACTAAAAATTCAAAATTTCACTAAAATTTCAAAATTTCACTAAAAATCCAAATTTTCACTAAAAATGAAAATTTTCACCAAAAATCCAAATTTTCACTAAGAATTCGAAATTTTACTTATAACCATAATATTGCTAAAATCCCAATTTGTCTTTAAATATCCAAATTCATTAAAAAACTAAAATTTACCCAAAAATTCATATTTTCACTCAAAATTCGAATCAAAATTTAAAGAAAAAATTGGGACAGTCAATATTAACACTGCTTTCCTGGTATTGATTGTATAATATTTGTAGTCATTGTAAAAAAATTATGATTATTTCATTTTTTATTTTACGTATTAATATTTTTTACATACAATCCGAATGCCAATAATTTTAATATCTGATTTTTTTTTGCCACAACTATTGTTATTGTTTTTTTTCTTCTCATATATTTGTAATACGATTTCAAATCTAAATCTTAAGTAGTTTTTTTTTTCTTTAAATTATTTTTCAAACCATAGTTATGGACGGCGAAGCGATTTATGTGTAAGAAAAAAAAAAAACCAAGCCCCCTTTGGGCATACCAGCAGAAAAACAAAAAAACACAAAGCAACTTTTAAGTTGATTTAATGTTACTGTTGTTTAGTTTATATGATTATTATAACATTATAAATGAAAAAAGAAATATTTTTATTTAAAAACAAGTTGGCGGCTATTTTTCAAAACCCCCCCTTAATAATAAACACCCCACTAGTAACTCCTAAGGCTTAGTAAGGTAACTAGCAGAAATGTCCGCTTAACTTGTCTAATGTTTTATATAAATTATTCAAACAACATTTTACATATTGTACAATTCAATATGTATGCAACACTGTTGTTAACACAGTTGCTTCTTTTGGTATTTAAATAAAGTCTAATCCATTTCGAAGGGGGGCAACCACTAGACACAGTATGCAAAAAAACACATTAATTTTGCAATGTTTTATTTAAAATATACCAACTTCACCAGATGCGTTGGTTGTTTGGAATTTATTTCATTTGTTTTTACTTCTTATAGTCCAGTACCTCTTTTCCTACATTTCCTACTACTGCCTTAGGAACATGTTGTCACAACTTTGACGCTTTTGATTGAAAAAAAAAAGCTTGGCGCCACAAAACACTTTCGGGAAGTATGCTTGACTGGCTGAAATGACTGACTCACTGATGTCATGTTTTGTCGTTTTGTACAAGTTAAGAAGTTTAATAATTGTTTTTTTTCTTTTCATTTTAATTATTAATCTGATTATGGCACCATAAAATAAGCATAAGAAACTCAAAACTGAATAACTTATTAAGCTTTTTTTTTGAATAATAAATCTGTTTTTTGAAAGCTTTACAATGCATTGTTAAATTTTTTTAAGTAAATTTGCAAATATAAAGAGACGGACGTTGGAACAATAAATAACAATTTTGCATAAAAGTAATAATAATTTAGATTTAGTTAAAATTATAAAGTAGAATTAAACAAAAATTAAAAAAGAACAGAACTAGAACTGAACTAGAACAGAACTAGAACAGAAATAGAACAGAACTAGAACAGAACTAGAACAGAACTAGAACAGAACTAGAACAGAACTAGAACAGAACTAGAACAGAACTAGAACAGAACTAGAACAGAACTAGAACAGAACTAGAACAGAACTAGAACAGAACTAGAACAGAACTAGAACAGAACTAGAACAGAACTAGAACAGAACTAGAACAGAACTAGAACAGAACTAGAACAGAACTGAACTAGAACTGAACTAGACCTGAACTAGAATTGAACTAGAACTGAACTAGAACTGAACTAGAACTAGAACTGAACTAGAACTGAACTAGAATTGAACTAGAACTGAACTAGAACTGAACTAGAACTGAACTAGAACTGAACTAGAACTGAACTAGAACTGAACTAGAACTGAACTAGAACTGAACTAGAACTGAACTAGAACTGAACTAGAACTGAACTAGAACTGAACTAGAACTGAACTAGAACTGAACTAGAACTGAACTAGAACTGAACTAGAACTGAACTAGAACTGAACTAGAACTGAACTAGAACTGAACTAGAACTGAACTAGAACTGAACGAACTGAACTAGAACTGAACTAGAACTGAACTAGAACTGAACTAGAACTGAACTAGAACTGAACTAGAACTGAACTAGAACTGAACTAGAACTGAACTAGAACTGAACTAGAACTGAACTAGAACTGAACTAGAACTGAACTAGAACTGAACTAGAACTGAACTAGAACTGAACTAGAACTGAACTAGAACTGAACTAGAACTGAACTAGAACTGAACTAGAACTGAACTAGAACTGAACTAGAACTGAACTAGAACTGAACTAGAACTGAACTAGAACTGAACTAGAACTGAACTAGAACTGAACTAGAACTGAACTAGAACTGAACTAGAACTGAACTAGAACTGAACTAGAACTGAACTAGAACTGAACTAGAACTGAACTAGAACTGAACTAGAACTGAACTAGAACTGAACTAGAACTGAACTAGAACTGAACTAGAACTGAACTAGAACTGAACTAGAACTGAACTAGAACTGAACTAGAACTGAACTAGAACTGAACTAGAACTGAACTAGAACTGAACTAGAACTGAACTAGAACTGAACTAGAACTGAACTAGAACTGAACTGAACTAGAACTGAACTAGAACTGAACTAGAACTGAACTAGATATGAACAGGAACTGAACTAGAACAGAACTTGTACCGAACTAGAAAAACTTGTAACTTTTACTTTACTTATTTGATTTAAGGATATATTGTTGTCTTCTATATAATTTACTCCTCAACTAATTAATATTTCACAACTTTCTGTCATCGTTTCCCTTTATTAATTTCAAAAAGGCAACAGGTGCTTTCTTTTTTTAAACCAAAGGCCCAACAGGTCATAATTAAAATTTAATCAGCTGGTTTTGAGGCACATATTAAAATTGTTAATTTTATTTTGTCTCTGGAAACTACAGAACTGTTTCAAATTGTAACATTTAATAAAGAAAGAAATTTTAATTTGGCAAACAGCAAAAATATCTCAAAACATAAGAGGAACAAAGAAGAAGAAGAAAAACATTGGCCAAACAAACTCTATACATGACCAGAATAAAAGTTGATATTTTCAGTTGTTGGTAGATTTCTTAAGTCCTCTTTAGTGTATTTTTTTGTTGTTTTTATTTCTTCTTCTCCACTGACAGAGTTTTCACTGACTCCGGCTGGATGGATTCATCTGACATGTCTCTAAGAGATGTCGATCTTGAGCCAAACAAAACAGTTCAATAGTGGAGAAAGTTTTTCTTATTTTTATTTTCTTTGTTATTGTTCTAAATTTAAAGTTGAAGCAAAGAAAAAAAAAAATTAAAAAATACGTACAATAGCCAGTAGTATGTAGTGTTTGCAACATCTGCTGCTGCAGGCGGCCGTGATGTGGTTTTGCAACCCGAAACATGATGGCATATTGTTGTGAAATGCTTACGTTTAGTTCCAAGTACCGATGACGATGATTGTTCTCTGACAATTTTCATCAGGCAAAAGCTCAAATTTAAACTCTACTTTAAATGAAAAGAAATACGAGTGCTGCTACATACTTATGTTGGATGACAGATGAATGCTAAACATGGTACATTTATTAGAACAGAACTAAAACAGAACTAGAACAGAACTAAAACAGAACTAGAACAGAACTAGAACAGAACTAGAACAGAACTAGAACAGAACTAGAACAGAACTAGAACAGAACTAGAACAGAACTAGAACAGTTCTAGAACAGAACTAGAACAGAACTAGAACAGAACTAGAACAGAACTAGAACAGAACTAGAACAGAACTAGAACAGTTCTAGAACAGAACTAGAACAGAACTAGAACAGAACTAGAACAGAACTAGAACAGAACTAGAACAGAACTAGAACAGAACTAGAACAGAACTAGAACAGAACTAGAACAGAACTAGAACAGAACTAGAACAGAACTAGAACAGAACTAGAACAGAACTATAACAGAACTAGAACAGAACTAGAACAGAACTAGAACAGAACTAGAACAGAACTAGAACAGAACTAGAACAGAACTAGAACAGAACTAGAACAGAACTAGAACAGAACTAGAACAGAACAGAACTAGAACAGAACTAGAACAGAACTAGAACAGACTAGAACAGAACTAGAACAGAACTAGAACTAGAACTAGAACTAGAACTAGAACTAGAACTAGAACTAGAACAGAACTAGAACAGAACTAGAACTAGAACTAGAATAGAACTAGAACTGAACTAGAACTGAACTAGAACTGAACTAGAACTGAACTAGAACTGAACTAGAACTGAACTAGAACTGAACTAGACTAACTGAACTAGAACTGAACTAGAACTGAACTAGAACTGAACTAGAACTGAACTAGAACTGAACTAGAACTGAACTAGACTGAACTAGAACTGAACTAGAACTGAACTAGAACTGAACTAGAACTGAACTAGAACTGAACTAGAACTGAAACTAGAACTGAACTAGAACTGAACTAGAACTGACTAGAACTGAACTAGAACTGAACTAGAACTGAACTAGAACTGAACTAGCACTGAACTAGAACTGAACTAGAACTGAACTAGAACTGAACTAGAACTGAACTAGAACTGAACTAGAACTGAACTAGAACTGAACTAGAACTGAACTAGAACTGAACTAGAACTGAACTAGAACTGAACTAGAACTGAACTAGAACTGAACTAGAACTGAACTAGAACTGAACTAGAACTGAACTAGAACTGAACTAGAACTGAACTAGAACTGAACTAGAACTGAACTAGAACTGAACTAGAACTGAACTAGAACTGAACTAGAACTGAACTAGAACTGAACTAGAACTGAACTAGAACTGAACTAGAACTGAACTAGAACTGAACTAGAACTGAACTAGAACTGAACTAGAACTGAACTAGAACTGAACTAGAACTGAACTAGAACTGAACTAGAACTGAACTAGAACTGAACTAGAACTGAACTAGAACTGAACTAGAACTGAACTAGAACTGAACTAGAACTGAACAAGAACTGAACTAGAACTAGTACAGAACTAGAACTGAACTAGAACTAAACTAGAACTGAACTAGAACTGAACTAGAACTGAACTAGAACTGAACTAGAACTGAACTAGAACTGAACTAGAACTGAACTAGAACTGAACTAGAACTGAACTAGAACTGAACTAGAACTGAACTAGAACTGAACTAGAACTGAACTAGAACTGAACTAGAACTGAACTAGAACTAAACTAGAACTGAACTAGAACTGAACTAGAACTGAACTAGAACTGAACTAGAACTGAACTAGAACTGAACTAGAACTGAACTAGAACTGAACTAGAACTGAAACTAGAACTGAAACTAGAAATGAACTAGAACTGAACTAGAACTGAACTAGAACTGAACTAGAACTGAACTAGAACTGAACTAGAACTGAACTAGAACTGAACTAGAACTGAACTAGAACTGAAACTAGAACTGAACTAGAACTGAACTAGAACTGAACTAGAACTGAACTAGAACTGAACTAGAACGAACTAGAACTAGAACTGAACTGAACTGAAACTGAACTAGAACTGAACTAGAACTGAACTAGAACTGAACTAGAACTGAACTAGAACTGAACTAGAACTGAACTAGAACTGAACTAACGAACTAGAACTGAACTAGAACTGAACTAGAACTGAACTAGAACTGAACTAGAACTGAACTAGAACTGAACTGAACTAGAACTGAACTAGAACTGAACAAGAACTGAACTAGAACTGAACTAGAACTGAACTAGAACTGAACAGAACTTAACTAGAACTGAAATAGAACTGAACTAGAACTGAACTAGAACGGAACTAGAACTGAACTAGAACTGAACTAGAACTGAACTAGAACTGAACTAGAACTGAACTAGAACTAGAACTGAACTAGAACTGAACTAGAACTGAACTAGAACTGAACTAGAACTAGAACTGAACTAGAACTGAACTAGAACTGAACTAGAACTAGTACAGAACTAGAACTGAACTAGAACTAAACTAGAACTGAACTAAAACTGAACTAGAATTGAACTAAAACTTAACTAGAACTCAACTAGAACTGAACTAAGCAGAACTGAGATGTAAAAATGTATGTATTTTTTTCAAGTATTATTTTGTAACGAACTTTAATGCCAGTTGTAAAGGGCCTTACAAATGTTAAAGAAATATATTCATGCAACCAAATTTGATTTAGCAGCCAGTCAGAAGCCCAACAAAAAACCTGACATGTTTTTTTAACTTTAGTTTTTTAAAAACTTTTTGTGATGAAATTTCACTTGAAAAACTAAAGCGCAGTCAAAAATATTGCTCCTTCCTTAATGCAACCTTAAATGTATACCGAACGGACCAAATCAAGCCGGCTTTTAAAATTATTCACTTAAAGATGTTGACTAGAGTGTGATTTAAGTCAATTTAAATTTCCATTTACACGACTTAATTTGACAATAAATGTATAATGTGGCACGCAAATGTTGACTATTGCATCGCTTCTATTTGCCATGACGTTTGGATATTTTTTGATTTTGGCTAAAAAACATGTTGACATACAGTTTGATTTGATTTGAAATTTCCCCATAACAAAATGTGGCGTGAGTCATGCATTTTTTTTTGTGGTAATTTTTCTTGGTTTCTATGAAAGGATCATCAGGTCTGTTTGGCTTTTGATTTTGCATTTCAACTGTTGGCAAACGACTCCACCATTTAATAATGGAAAACATTAAATTTAAAAATATGTATATAAAAAAATCGGTTGCAACTAATGGCATTGAAATGTTTGTTATGGTTTCATTTTATTTTTTTAAATTTTGTCTGACACGTTTGCTCGAGTTTTCATTTGAATTAAATTTTTTTCTTTCTTTCTTATTGCAAAAATTTTCAGTGAATTGCAAATATTATCATGAATTTCTTTATGCCATTTTATGGAGTTTATTTGTTCGTTTCTTGTTACTATTTTTTTTTGAACTGTATTTGACCGTTACTTATAGGAAAACTGAGTTGCCAAATGAATGTCACGATCATAATGTTACAATAAATTTCATGTTGTTTGTTACTTTTGTTGTTGGTTCATGTTCATGTTTATTGTAAATTAAAAATTGTTGTATGTAAAAATTGTAATAAAGAAATGGAGTTTTAAGATAATTTAAAAACATCTCTTCCGTTATTAAAACCACCCAAAAAAAACTTGGTAAAGAACAGCCGATCTACCGGAAATAACACTCTTCAAAAACTCTAGTTAATTGTTTAAGTTTGAAATTTAGAAAACATCAACAAACCAAAAACCCTCGTGATTTCTCTGCAAATATTTCATTTAAAAAAAAAATGCAATCATAAAACAAGACTTTTTTCTTAAAACGTTTGCAACAAAATATACAGGAATTCTAACCAAAACAAACAAGATTTTTATCAAGCAACACGTAGGTACATAGCAAAGCATACAGTCCGTTTTAAAGTTGAGTCATTTGGAGCCTGGTCTTTAAAACGAAGATACTAAGAAGATCAAGAAAAAAATTAATAAAAAAAAACTTTAAAAACAATAACAATGTTGCACAAGAATTCCAATAATTGTAGTTGATATTTTATGGTCTCTTTTCGTTGTTGTTGTTGTTGCTGTTATTTTCTTCGCAATGACCTTCACAAAAAAGCCAACTTGATTAGAGGAGTTTAATCTGGAAACACAGCAAATAAGCAGAAACAGAACCAAAACAAAATCTTGTTGTTGTTGTTAAGAAGAAACTGAAACAATAAAAGTTTTTTTGTTGCAGCCTACAACATACAAAAGAAGTGGTTTCAATGGATATTGTAGTGTTCCATGAACGGCTGCAGAAAATGTGTATTTAATGGACCTGTTTGGCATTTAATGCGTTACAGTGCAGTGATTCTTAAGCGGTGCTAAATCGAAATACAATAGAACTAGAATAGAACTGGAACAGAACTAGAATAGAACTAGAACAGAACTGGAACAGAACTAGAACAGAACCAGAATAGAACTGGAACAGAACTAGAATAGAACTAGAACAGAACTGGAACAGAACTAGAACAGAACTGGAATAGAACTAGAACAGAACTAGAACAGAACTAGAACAGAACTAGAACAGAACTAGAACAGAACTAGAACAGAACAGAACTAGAACAGAACTAGAACAGAACTAGAACAGAACTAGAACAGAACTAGAACAGAACTAGAACAGAACTAGAACAGAACTAGAACAGAACTAGAACAGAACTAGAACAGAACTAGAACAGAACTAGAACAGAACTAGAACAGAACTAGAACAGAACAGAACTAGAACAGAACTAGAACAGAACTAGAACAGAACTAGAACAGAACTAGAACAGAACTAGAACAGAACTAGAACAGAACTAGAACAGAACTAGAACAGAACTAGAACAGAACTAGAACAGAACAGAACAGAACAGAACAGAACTAGAACAGAACTAGAACAGAACTAGAACAGAACTAGAACAGAACTAGAACAGAACTAGAACAGAACTAGAACAGAACTAGAACAGAACTAGAACAGAACTAGAACAGAACTAGAACAGAACTAGAACAGAACTAGAACAGAACTAGAACAGAACTAGAACAGAACTAGAACAGAACTAGAACAGAACTAGAACAGAACTAGAACAGAACTAGAACAGAACTAGAACTAGAACAGAACTAGAACAGAACAGAACTAGAACAGAACAGAACTAGAACAGAACTAGAACAGAACTAGAACTGAACTAGAACAGAACTAGAACAGAACTAGAACAGAACTAGAACAGAACTAGAACAGAACAGAACTAGAACAGAACAGAACAACTAGAACAGAACTAGAACAGAACTAGAACAGAACTAGAACAGAACTAGAACAGAACTAGAACAGAACTAGAACAGAACTAGAACAGAACTAGAACAGAACTAGAACAGAACTAGAACAGAACTAGAACAGAACTAGAACAGAACTAGAACAGAACTAGAACAGAACTAGAACAGAACTAGAACAGAACTAGAACAGAACTAGAACAGAACTAGAACAGAACTAGAACAGAACTAGAACAGAACTAGAACAGAACTAGAACAGAACTAGAACAGAACTAGAACAGAACTAGAACAGAACTAGAACTAGAACAGAACTAGAACAGAACTAGAACAGAACTAGAACAGAACTAGAACAGAACTAGAACAGAACTAGAACAGAACTAGAACAGAACTAGAACAGAACTAGAACAGAACTAGAACAGAACTAGAACAGAACTAGAACAGAACTAGAACAGAAACTAGAACAGAACTAGAACAGAACAGAACTAGAACAGAACTAGAACAGAACTAGAACAGAAACTAGACAGAACTAGAACAGAACTAGAACAGAACTAGAACAGAACTAGAACAGAACTAGAACAGAACTAGAACAGAACTAGAACAGAACTAGAACAGAACTAGAACAGAACTAGAACGACAGAACTAGAACAGAAACTAGAACAGAACAGAACTAGAACAGAACAGAACTAGAACAGAACTAGAACTAGAACTAGAACAGAACTAGAACAGAACTAGAACAGAACTAGAACAGAACTAGAACAGAACTAGAACAGAACTAGAACAGAACTAGAACAGAACTAGACAGAACTAGAACAGAACTAGAACAGAACTAGAACAGAACTAGAACAGAACTAGAACAGAACTAGAACAGAACTAGAACAGAACTAGAACAGAACTAGAACAGAACTAGACAACTAGACAACTAGAACAGAACTAGAACAGAAGTAGAACAGAACTAGAACAGAACTAGAACAGAACTAGAACAGAACTAGAACAGAAACAGAACTAGAACAGAACTAGAACAGAACTAGAACAGAACTAGACAGAACTAGAACAGAACTAGAAACAGAACTGAACCAGAACTGAACTAGAACTGAACTAGAACTGAACTAGAACTGAACTAGAACTTAACTAGAACTGAACTAGAACTGAACTAGAACTGAACTAGAACTGAACTACTGAACTAACTGAACTAGAACTGAACTAGAACTTAACTAGAAACTGAACTTCAAATATAACTGAACTAGAACTTAACTAAGATGAACTGAACAGCAATCGCCTAAAAACGTAGCACATATTACATCGTTCATTTTCCTTGGAAAGTTTAAAATATACCATTTAAAATACCCGGTAACTCGGAATTGCAATAAAGAACTATTGATTTTTCTAAAAATTGGGACTAGAAGGAAGTCCAAAAAAACCCAACAAAAGATTTACATTTCAATAAATTAGAAATATATAAACATTTGATACGACTTTTCTCTAAAATTACTTAAAATGTACGCTGGCTTCTTATAAACTACTGGGTCCTTGTCGTAAATATCAATAAAAATGTGCGAGAGTTTGCGGTCAAAAGAAACATTACAAACTAGTTGCAGCATACAGAAAGAATCACCAAGGGGTTGCACTCTCGCACAAAAAAAACCTAAACTGACGTAAAATCAGACAAATAATTGAACGAAACGACAGTCAGAGAGACAGACTACAATAACTGACTAAACAACCGACCGGTCATACAAAAGATAAAGTAAATATTTTCTCTAAAGCTTAAATATTTTTCTTCATATTATTACTTTTATTTGCCGTTCATGTTTATTTTCTTTCTCTTTTGTTCCGATCTTTTGTATATAGCATCATCATCTGCCTTTTTTTTTTATCATATTTATTTTCAAATTTTGTTTTGTTTCAATTCCTCTAGTGATTCTTGAAATACTTTTATTTTTAAATATTTTTTCTCTCTTAATTTTAGCTTTAGTTATTATTCTTCTTTTCAGTCGGTTTTCTTTCGTTTCAGCTGCCTGTTACCAGCATTTTGTGGTTTATTATTGTCTACTATGTAGTACACATATACCGGCCTTTAATAGAGTTTATCGCCATTGAATGAAAAAGAGCTTTAGATTGAAACCCCAACTAAAACATTTGTTGCGGTTTCAATGTGGTTCTTAAGTATTTTACAGTTTATATTGGCATTTAGATTATAGTGGCGGTTACTGCTGCATGCCTGCCTGTTGCTGGTAACTTTTTGAAATTTTCTTTTTGTTGTTGACTTTTAAACAATATATCCATCATGTTGTATGTCTTTAGTTTAGTTTAATTATGTATTTTATGTCGTTTTAAGTTTAACTAAACTTAAGATTAAGTAAAGTTTTTGAAGTAGAAAAGAAATAGGAATGAATGGAATTGAACCAGAAATTAATTAACACTGATGTAGAAACTGACAATATACCACAACTGAAGTAGAACTGAAGTAGATCTGAACTAGAAACTGAACTAGAACTGAACTAGAACTGAACTAGAACTGAACTAAAACCTGAACTAAGAACTGAACTAGAAACTGAACTAGAACTCTGAACTAGACACTGAACTCGAACTGAACTAGAACTGAACTAGAACTGAACTAGAAACTGAACTAGAACTTGAACTAGAACTGAACTAGAACTGAACTAGAACTGAACTTAGAACTGAACTAGAACTGAACTAGAAAAACTGAACTAGAACCTGAAACTAGAACTGAACTGAACTAGAACTGAACTAGAACTGAACTAGAACTGAACTCGAACTGAACTAGAACTGAACTAGAACTGAACTAAAACTAAACTAGAACTGAACTAGAACTGAACTAGAACTGAACTAGAACTGAACTAGAACTGAACTAGAACTGAACTAGAACTGAACTAGAACTGAACTAGAACTGAACTAGAACTGAACTAGAACTGAACTAGAACTGAACTAGAACTGAACTAGAACTGAACTAGAACTGAACTAGAACTAGAACTGAACTAGAACTGAACTAGAACTGAACTAGAACTGAACTAGAACTGAACTAGAACTGAACTAGAACTGAACTAGAACTGTACTAGAACTGAACTAGAACTGAACTAGAACTGAACTAGAACTGAACTAGAACTGAACTAGAACTGAACTAGAACTGAACTAGAACTGAACTAGAACTGAACTAGAACTGAACTAGAACTGAACTAGAACTGAACTAGAACTGAACTAGAACTGAACTAGAACTAGAAATGAAATAGAAACGACGCAACACAGCCCCAAAGGAAATAGAACCCCACCCACCACCACCCTGAACTAGAACTGAACTAGAACGCAGCTAGAACTGAAACTAGAACTGAACTAGAATCTGAACTAGAACGGAACAGAACGAACAGACTGAACTAGAATGAACTAGAATGAACTAGAACTGAAGTAGAACTGAACTAGAATGAACTAGAAACTGAACTAGAACTGAACTAGAATGAAATAGAACGAACTAGCAAAATGAACTAGAACTGAACTAGAACTGAACTAGAACTGAACTAGAAACTGAACTAGAAAGAACTAGAACTGAACTAGAACTGAACTAGAACTGAACTAGAACTGAACTAAACTAGAACTGAACTAAACTAGAACTGAACTAGAACTTACGTCTTTGCATTCCTTTATTGTTTTTAGTAAATTTTTTATTTAGTTTTTTATTCTAGTTAAGCTCATACTATTTGCACTATCTTTGACATTTAATCTTAAAGTTCGCTTTTTTATTTTAAAGCTGAATTTAAAATCACGTTCGTTGTTTTTTTTTTTTTGGACTTTATCGCCTTTGCGTATATGGCCCTCATTTTGCTCATTTGGCATAAGCTGTGGGTAGTTTTGCTGTTATTTTAATACCCGCCAAAGATTTCGTATTAATTAAGTGGCTTGTGTTTTAAATTTTAGGGGAACATTTCTGAAGGGTCCCTTTGCAATTGCGTTTACTTCGTGGACCCTTGTTGTGGTTAAAAAGGAGACAAATCACTTTGTTTACGCAAATTACTTTTATGTTTAAATTGTAAGTGGAAAAAAGAATCTAGAAGAACATGATGAAGAAGTAAAATTTTATTTTACACATTATTTGCATTTTGCCTCAACGTGCGTTATTACGAGGTCAAGGATAATGTGCATGGTCACATTCGTACTTGATCTGTTCTGTAACTTATTTTACCTTTACTACCTACTAGAGTTGTTGTTTTTGTTTTTCTTAATATTTTTTTTGTTCTTTACTTTATTTGCTGATAACTAGTCAAGGTGATTTAAATGCAACATCATCTATCTTAAGCCTGCAACTAAAAGGTATGTGGCAAGTACATAAAAATATATATATTTTTTCCAATTTTATAAGTCGAGTTTAAGGTTATTGTTCAAATCTATAGAATTGCAAACGTATGTATGTACTAGGGTGATCGACTCGATTTTTCAACCGGTGTTAAAACCGGTTTTTTCTGCTTTACCAGTGTCGGTTTTTTCTTAATGCTGATTTTTCGAATATCGAATAACCCGGTTTTTTCACTTTTTAAAAACCGGTTTCGAATACTTTTATTTGCTTTGTATTCAAAGATTATTTAAATGAAATTTTTAAGTAAATCATAATAGAGCCCGTCTAAATTTTAAAATATTCGAGTTGAGGAACTATCGTATATTTTTCTAAGCTCCTTTGGTTAAACTTTTTTGATTTTCCTAATTAATTAAAAAAAATTATTTGTAAAATTGATAACTGTTTTATAAAATTTTATCAATTTTAAGATTATATTCCAATTACAATAATTCATTTACGGCTGAAATTTTATGGAAGTGTTGGAATGCCTATGCAAATTTTCTAAACTGGGCTTTTATAATAAGCTAGGACTTTTTTCCTAATTTTTTTATATTAAAGAAATAATATAAATCAGACGACTAGATCTAAAGTTATAATCTTTTAAACTGTTAAAATCATTTCAGGCCATGTTTTATTAATCAAATTTAAACATAAACATTAATTTTTTCAAATTAAAATATATTTTTTTATTTATAATGAAAAACCGGTTAACCGGTTTTTTCTGAATTTGAAAAATATCAACCGGTTTTTTTTAAATGTCAACTATTCGAACTATTCGAAAACCGGTTTTTGGAAAATGTCGAATAATCGACCACCCTAGTATGTACGTGTAGTTTATTTGTTTTTGTTTTTCATTGAAATACAAGTGACAGATTACATGATAGTATTTCAAGGAATTATATTTACTTTTTCGCTTTTCTGTTTCTGTTTTATTTATTTATTTATTGTAGAAGAAACATATGAATGTCAACTATTCTGAAAGATGCCAACCAACCAACCAAACAGCCAGCATATTTCTCTTATAGTTTTCGTGTAACTTTAAATTAGCATGAAATTGATATAGTGTGTTGCTTGTAATGCTTCAATCAAACTAAATCGATTCTTAAGAATTAAGAAAAAAAGTTATATATACTGGCATAAAGCTTAAGAAGCTTTTAAAGGAATGCATTTTTGTTTGTTAAGGAGCATATAAGGTTTCTTTGTTAAGTTTAGATTTTTTTCTAAAGTGTCACTCTACTAAACATCCTTTAATTTTTTGACAAGCTTAGCGAAAACTTCGAAATATGTGTAAGAAAAAATTATTTTAAAAGAATTAAAATTGGCTTTAAAAAAGCGTTAATTTTTCAATGACTTTTAAAATTAATTTGATTTTTTTCAAGGCTATAAGTCATTCTAGTTCTGTTCTGGTTTTGTTCTAGTTCTGTTCTAGTTCAGTTCTAGTTCAGTTCTAGTTCAGTTCTAGTTTAGTTCTAGTTCAGTTCTAGTTCAGTTCTAGTTCAGTTCTAGTTCAGTTCTAGTTCAGATCTAGTTCAGTTCTAGTTCAGTTCTAGTTCAGTTCTAGTTCAGTTCTAGTTCAGTTCTAGTTCAGTTCTAGTTCAGTTCTAGTTCAGTTCTAGTTCAGTTCTAGTTCAGTTCTAGTCAGTTTCTAGTTCAGTTCTAGTTCAGTTCTAGTTCAGTTCTAAAACTGAAATATGTGTAAGAAAAAATTATTTTAAAGAATTAAAATTGGCTTTAAAAAAAGCGTTAATTTTTCAATGACTTTTAAAATTAATTGATTTTTTTCAAGGCTATAAGTCATTCTAGTTCTGTTCTGGTTTTGTTCTAGTTCTGTTCTAGTCAAGTTCTATGTTCAGTTCTAGTTCAGTTCTAGTTCAGTTCTAGTTCAGTTCTAGTTCAGTTCTAGTTCATTCTAGTTTCAGTTTCTAGTTCAGATTCTAGTTCAGTTCTAGTTCAGTTCTAGTCAGTTCTAGTTCAGTTCTAGTTCAGTTCTAGTTCAGTTCTAGTTCAGTTCTAGTTCAGTTCTAGTTCAGTTCTAGTTCAGTTCTAGTTCAGTTCTAGTTCAGTTCTAGTCAGTTCTAGTTCAGTGTCTAGTTCAGTTCTAGTTCAGTTCTAGTTCAGTTCTAGTTCAGTCTAGTTCAGTTCTAGTTCAGTTCTAGTTCAGTTCTAGTTCTAGTTCAGTTCAGTTTAGTCTAGTTCAGTTCTAGTTCTAGTTCTAGTTCAGTTATTTTTTTTGTTCAGTTCTAGTTCAGTTCTAGTCAGTTATAGTTCAGTTCTAGTTCAGTTCTTTAGTTCAGTTCTAGTTCAGTTCTAGTTCAGTTCTAGTTCAGTTCTAGTCAGTTCTAGTTCAGTTCTAGTTCAGTTCTAGTTCAGTTCTAGTTCAGTTCTAGTTCAGTTCCAGTTCAGTTCTAGTTCACTTCAGTTCTAGTTCTAGTTCTAGTTCAGTTCTAGTTCAGTTCTAGTTCAGTTCTAGTTCAGTTCTAGTTCAGTTCTAGTTCAGTTCTAGTTCTAGTTCTAGTTCAGTTCTAGTTCAGTTCTAGTTCAGTTCTAGTTCAGTTCTAGTTCAGTTCTAGTTCAGTTCTAGTTCAGTTCTAGTTCAGTTCTAGTTCAGTTCTAGTTCAGTTCTAGTTCAGTTCTAGTTCAGTTCAGTTCTAGTTCAGTTCAGTTCTAGTTCAGTTCTAGTTCAGTTCTAGTTCAGTTCTAGTATCAGTTCTAGTTCAGTTCTAGTTCAGTTCTAGTTCAGTTCTAGTCAGTTCTAGTTCAGTTCTAGTTCAGTTCTAGTTCAGTTCTAGTTCAGTTCTAGTTCAGTTTCTAGTTTCAGTTCTAGTTCAGTTCTAGTTCAGTTCTAGTTCAGTTCTAGTTCAGTTCTAGTTCAGTTCTAGTTCAGTTCTAGTTCAGTTCTAGTTCAGTTCTAGTTCAGTTCTAGTTCAGTTCTAGTTCAGTTCTAGTTCAGTTCTAGTTCAGTTCTAGTTCAGTTCTAGTTCAGTTCTAGTTCAGTTCTAGTTCAGTTCTAGTTCAGTTCTAGTTCAGTCAGTCAGTTCTAGTTCAGTTCTAGTTCAGTTCTAGTTCAGTTCTAGTTCAGTTCTAGTTCAGTTGTTCAGTTCCAGTTCCAGTTCAGTTCCAGTTCAGTTCTAGTTCAGTTCTAGTTCAGTTCTAGTTCAGTTCTAGTTCAGTTCTAGTTCAGTTCTAGTTCAGTTCTAGTTCAGTTCTAGTTCAGTTCTGGTTCAGTTCTGGTTCAGTTCTAGTTCAGTTCTAGTTCAGTTCTAGTTCAGTTCTAGTTCAGTTCTAGTTCAGTTCTAGTTCAGTTCTAGTTCAGTTCTAGTTCAGTTCTAGTTCAGTTCTAGTTTAGTTCAAGTTCAGTTCTAGTTCAGTTCTAGTTCAGTTCTAGTTCAGTTCTAGTTCAGTTCTAGTTCAGTTCTAGTTCAGTTCGAGTTCAGTTCTAGTTCAGTTTTAGTTCAGTTCTAGTTCAGTTCTAGTTCAGTTCTAGTTCAGTTCTAGTTCAGTTCTAGTTCAGTTCTAGTTCAGTTCTAGTTCAGTTCTAGTTCAGTTCTAGTTCAGTTCTAGTTCAGTTCTAGTTCAGTTCTAGTTCAGTTCTAGTTCAGTTCTAGTTCAGTTCTAGTTCAGTTCTAGTTCAGTTCTAGTTCAGTTCTAGTTCAGTTCTAGTTCAGTTCTAGTTCAGTTCTTGTTCAGTTCTAGTTCAGTTCTAGTTCATGTCTAGTTCAGTTCTAGTTCAGTTCTAGTTCAGTTCTAGTTCAGTTCTAGTTCTGTCTGTAGAGACTATGGACTAATCTGTGAGTTTTCTTTGCAATAAGTAACATTTTCTTGATTTGTTTCTCTATAATTGTCGTCATTTATTTAAAGAAAAAATCCAAGACAAATAACAAATAATAATTGCAATTGAGCAATGATAAATATGTTTTTGATTAAGAGAAAATAAAGATTTAAAAACAAATAACCAGCTACAAGTGAAAGGTTTAGATTTAAATATTTCGTCTGGTTATGGCTTCAGGAAATAAATAAAAAATATGACTTTAACACCCTCACTTTAGATGTATTTTCTAACGATCATAAATCACCTGGTTTTTAACTTGTATTTAAAGTAGAAAAAATATTAAAAAAAAAATAAAATTTAAAAGCTTTAGGATATTTTATATTTAAATTTGAAAATATTTTTTCTAATGGTGGACATGTAGAGTTGGTAACAGTTTGAAATAGTTTACTCGTACTTGCATGGAAAAAATTGTGTTGAACTGACATTTAAAACATGGTCATTTAAAATAGAATCTAAACTACCAATAATTGCCACATATACATAGATTGTGGTCTGGGCAACTAACTGAACATATAGGAACTTGATGAATATTTAACAAAGTAAAGATAGTGCACGAAAGATAATATATTTTGAGAGGCAAGTGATCTAACACATAACTATAGTCCCTGGACTGGTTCTTTGGGGTTAGTAATCAGTTCAAGTATATTGAACCCTCTCACCAATTTAAAACCAAATAACATCGTGTAAACACTTCTTTAAGTTTGAAAGTATGTAACCCATAAACAATAAAACTTTAACAAAAAATTGTTGAAGTTTTGGAGATTTTTATTTATTTTATTTTTGTGTTTTTTTCATTCAAGATGAATCCCTAAGGCAACGATAAATAATGATAATTTAGCACGATCAGAATATTTTTTTCCAGCTCTTTTTGTTTTGATGACCGAATTACGTTAAGCCAAGTTAACAGACAAATAAGCCAACAATAACAACCACAAATCAACCACCTTCCAACTATTGACTGGCTAACAAACATTATCAAGCAATTGACCCAGTCTCTGGCCAAAAAATTGTTTATAATAAGAAAAATATATAAAAAACCAAAAAAAAAAAAAATTAAATAAATCTTAAGGCAAAAGCTCAACTAAGTAATTTAACAATAAATTATTTTAAGTTTTTTTCCTCTACTTTTTGTTGTGGAAATTGTTCTAATTTTAAAGCACAGTTTGATTTACAGAGATAATCATTGTAGATTTTTTTTTAATAAACGAACTAGATCCATCTAACTTTAGTATATTTTTTCCATTTAATCTTTGCTTTTGGATTATTAACTTATTTTTAAAAAGGGTTAAACAAAATAATTATCATGATTAGTTTTATTTTAACTTTGCCAATTGACATTTTGTTTTGTTATATTAGATTGGTTTCCATCTATTTTGGTTCAATTTTTTTGTATCTTGTGGAGAACCCGTATCGGTTTGTTCGCTGGCATGACTTTTTAAACAAATTTATGTCTTGGCAATTATCGCTGCGGGTCGGCTGTTAAATTGTTTTACTTTTTTATGTTTTTAAGTTGTCAGAGACCATTCACTTATTTCATTTTTATTTTTGGCTTTTTTGAGTAAGAATTTTTGTTGAAAGAAAAATTGTGATTGATTTTTGCAAAAATAACTAAAACAAAAAACTAGATCTGAACTAGAACTAGAACTGAACTAGAACTGAACTAGAACTGAACTAGAACTGAACTAGAACTGAACTAGAACTGAACTAGAACTGAACTAGAACTGAACTAGAACTGAACTAGAACTGAACTAGAACTGAACCAGAACTGAACTAGCACTGAACTAGAACTGAACTAGAACTGAACTAGCACTGAACTAGAACTGAACTAGAACTGAACTAGAACTGAACTAGAACTGAACTAGAACTGAACTAGAACTTAACTAGAACTTAACTAGAACTGAACTAGAACTGAACTAGAACTGAACTAGAACTGAACTAGAACTGAACTAGAACTGAACTAGAACTGAACTAGAACTGAACTAGAACTGAACTAGAACTGAACTAGAACTGAACTAGAACTGAACTAGAACTGAACTAGAACTGAACTAGAACTGAACTAGAACTGAACTAGAACTGAACTAGAACTGAACTAGAACTGAAGTAGAACTGAACTAG
The DNA here is from genome assembly GCF_015586225.1 of Lucilia sericata. Classification (NCBI taxonomy): domain Eukaryota; kingdom Metazoa; phylum Arthropoda; class Insecta; order Diptera; family Calliphoridae; genus Lucilia; species Lucilia sericata. The sequence continues at coordinate 411,611 of NW_023994310.1, forward strand.
AACTGAACTAGAAGAACTAGAACTGAACTAGAACTGAACTAGAACTGAACTAGAACTGAACTAGAACTGGACTAGAACTGAACTAGAACTGAACTAGAACTGAACTAGAACTGAACAAAACTGAACTAGAACTGAAGTAGAACTGAACTAGAACTGAACTAGAACTGAACTAGAACTGAACTAGAACTAACTAGAACTGAACTAGAACTGAACTAGAACTGAACTAGAACTGAACTAGAACTGAACTAGAACTGAACTAGAACTGAACTAGACTGAACTAGAACTGAACTAGAACTGAACTAGAACTGAACTAGAACTGAACTAGAAGAACTAGAACTGAACTAGAACTGAACTAGAACTGAACTAGAACTGAACTAGAACTGAACTAGAACTGAACTAGAACTGACTAGAACTGAACTAGAACTGAACTAGAACTGAACTAGAACTGAACAAAACTGAACTAGAACTGAACTAGAACTGAACTAGAACTGAACTAGAACTGAACTAGAACTGAACTAGAACTGAACTAGAACTGAACTAGAACTGAACTAGAACTGAACTAGAACTAAACTAGAACTAAACTAGAACTGAACTAGAACTGAACTAGAACTGAACTAGAACTGAACTAGAACTGAACTAGAACTGAACTAGAACTGAACTTGAACTGAACTAGAACTGAACTAGAACTGAACTAGAACTGAACTAGAACTGAACTAGAACTGAACTAGAACTGAACTAGAACTGAACTAGAACTGAACTAGAACTGAACTAGAACTGAACTAGAACTGAACTAGAACTGAACTAGAACTGAACTAGAACTGAACTAGAACTGAACTAAACTGAACTAAACTGAACTAGAACTGAACTAGAACTGAACTAGAACTGAACTAGAACTGAACTAGAACTGAACTAGAACTGAACTAGAACTGAACTAGAACTGAACTAGAACTGAACTAGAACTGAACTAGAACTGAACTAGAACTGAACTAGAACTGAACTAGAACTGAACTAGAACTGAACTAGAACTGAACTAGAACTGAACTAGAACTGAACTAGAACTGAACTAGAACTGAACTAGAACTGAACTAGAACTGAACTAGAACTGAACTAGAACTGAACTAGAACTGAACTAGAACTGAACTAGAACTGAACTAGAACTGAACTAGAACTGAACTAGAACTGAACTAGAACTGAACTAGAACTGAACTAGAACTGAACTAGAACTGAACTAGAACTGAACTAGAACTGAACTAGAACTGAACTAGAACTGAACTAGAACTGAACTAGAACTGAACTAGAACTGAACTAGAACTGAACTAGAACTGAACTAGAACTGACTAGAACTGAACTAGAACTGAACTAGAACTGAACTAGAACTGAACTAGAACTGAACTAGAACTGAACTAGAACTGAACTAGAACTGAACTAGAACTGAACTAGAACTGAACTAGAACTGAACTAGAACTGAACTAGAACTGAACTAGAACTGAACTAGAACTGAACTAGAACTGAACTAGAACTGAACTAGAACTGAACTAGAACCGAACTAGAACTGAACTAGAACCGAACTAGACTGAACTAGAACTGAACTGGAAATGAACTAGAACTGAACTAGAACTGAACTAGAACTGAACTAGAACTGAACTAGAACTGAACTAGAACTGAACTAGAACTGAACTAGAACTGAACTAGAACTAGAACTGAACTAGAACTGAACTAGAAATGAACTAGAACTGAACTAGAACTGAACTAGAACTGAACTAGAACTGAACTAGAACTGAAGTAGAACTGAACTAGAACTGAACTAGAACTGAACTAGAACTGAACTAGAACTGAACTAGAACTGAACTAGAACTGAACTAGAACTGACTAGAACTGAACTAGAACTGAACTAGAACTGAACTAGAACTGAACTAGAACTGAACTAGAACTGAACTAGAACTGAACTAGAACTGAACTAGAACTGAACTAGAACTGAACTAGAACTGAACTAGAACTGAACTAGAACTAGAACTGAACTGAACTAGAACTGAACTACAACTGAACTAGAACTGAACTGAACAAAAAATCGTACAAATCATAAGCTACCTCACTTTGTATATTGTGTTGCAAAGACCTCAAGTCTTTAATTTAAAAGATAAAATGATTTATTAAAACTTCCCTTTTCTGACATTTACATAATTTAATTTAGTAACTTTTAAACCAATTATGTTAAGCTTATAAAACATTTTAACACATTTCCTACTAAATCTTATAATAAATAATGGCGTAACCATAAAATCATAATGTTTACAACCTTCTATAGATTTTTTACTTCAAAAAAACCAACCATAAATATTGATATTTTATGGTTAATGAATGCCAAATTAAACATTAATAAATATTTTTCACTTTCATTACAAAAAAAAAAACAGAAACACCAAATTTTGGAAAAATCCAACACTTCATTAAGAAGCTTTAATGGAAGAAACCCTTCTTTTTTTTGAAACTGCAATCAAGGTCTTAAAAGTTTGGTGCAGACTTCAAAATTATAGAGGGATTTTTTGCCTTTTAAGTAAATAAACAAAAAAATATTATATATTTCTTTTGTTATAAATTTTAGCTGAAGTGTGATGCAATCTTTGAAAATCATGCAACTTAATGATGTTTTTTTTTTAATATAAGAATCAAACAATAAAGAATTGAGTTAAAATAAAAGAATAATATCAGTAATCAGGGTCAAATGAATGTGGAGTTTTACAAAGACTATTATCGTAGACCTAAAAAATATAATTTTAATTTTCAATTGATTTCAAAAGTGTGTAAATCTCAAAGGTTTCTTAAACTTGTACGAAGCAGCTTTTGTATCACCTTTTCAACACATTCACAGCTTTTTACATATATTTTTCCAAATCATGTCATATTGAAAATCAATTATATTTTTTCGTTCCAAACACAGTTCCATAATTAAACTCTCCACAGTTAAGAACTTTTTTTCTTAAAGTACTTCTACTATTGTTCTTGTAATTAAAAAGAATTTAGGTTAAACATTATTGTTTTTTTTCGAAATACACTTTGTATTTTAATAAGTTTTGTGTGTCTTGTAACCGTTATCATTTTGATTATATCTGTCATTTGTTAATAACCCTACAAATTTCAAATTTAAATTTTTGAAGTCTCAGCAAGTTTAATTTTAAGATTCAAACAACGTAATCGTTGCAATCAATTCGAAGTTTGAAGTTTTAAAAGAAAATTCATATGTGTAATGGCAGAGAGGTAGACGGACGGACGGACGGACGGAAGAATGGACAGACTTACAAATAGAGTTATAACATCATGATAATAATGATCATTATTATTATTGTTATTGTGGTGTAACATACCTACACTTTGGTAAACATGGTAATGATTGAAGTAGTGCAGTCTGGTTTAAAGAAATAGCAGTTGATAGTCAGTCTACTAGTCCAAAGACTTAGTCTAGGGAACAGTAAGCAGACTAGTCTATAAAATAGTCTATCGACATGTCCATAGAATAGTCAATCAACTAGTCTATAGAAGAGACTAGTCTACAGAATAGTCAATCGACTAGTCCATTGAATAGTCAATTGACTTGTCTATGGAATAGACAATCGATTAGTCTATAGAATAGTCAATTGACTTGTCTATGGAATAGACAATCGACTAGGCAATCGACTAGTTTATAGAATAGACAATCGACTAGGCAATCGACTAGTTTATAGAATAGACAATCAACTAGTCCATATAATAGTCAATAGACTAGTCCATAGAATAGCCAATAGACTAGTCTATTAAATAGTCAATCGACTAGTCCATAGAATAGTCAATCAACTAGTCTATAGTCTGTAGAAGAGACTAGTATACAGAATAGTCAATCGACTAGTCCATAGAATAGTCAATTGACTAGTCTATAGAATAGACAATCGACTAGTCTATAGAATAGACAATCGACTAGTCTATAGAATAGACAATCGACTAGTCTATAGAATAGACAATCGATTAGTCTATATAATAGCCAATGGACTAGTCTATACAATAGTCAACCGTCTAATCCATAGAATAGTCAATCGATTAGTCCATAAACTAGCCAAGCGACTTGTCTGGTCTATAGTCTGTAGAAGAGACTAGTATACAGAATAGTCAATCGACTAGTCCATAGAATAGTCAATTGACTAGTCTATAGAATAGACAATCGACTAGTCTATAGAATAGACAATCGACTAGTCTATAGAATAGACAATCGACTAGTCTATAGAATAGACAATCGATTAGTCTATATAATAGCCAATGGACTAGTCTATACAATAGTCAATCGTCTAATCCATAGAATCTATAGAATAGCCAAGCGACAAGTTTATAGAATAGGCAATCGACTAGTCTATAGAATAGTCCATCGACTAGTCTGTAGAATAGACAATCGACTAGTCCACAGAATAGTCAATGGACTAGTCCAATAGTCAATGGACTAGTCCATAGAATAGTCAATCAACTAGTCTATAGAATAGACAATCGACTAGTCTATAAAATAGTCAATGGACTAGTCTATGAAATAGGCAATCGACTAGTCCATAGAATAGTCGATCGACTAGTTTATAGAATAGACAATCGACTAGTCCATAGAATAGTCAATCGTCTAGTCTTAGAATAGTCAATGGACTATTCAATTAAATAGTCAATCGCCTGGTCCATAGAATAGTCAATCGACTAGTTTATAGAATAGACAATCGACTAGTCCATTGAATAGTCAATCGACTAGTCTATAGAATAGACAATCGACTAGTCTATAGAATAGATAATCGACAAGTCCATAGAATAGTCAATGGAATAGTATATTGAATAGTCAATCGACTAGTACATAGAATCGACTAGTCTATAGAATAGACAATCAACTAGTCTATAGAATAGTCAAGAGACTAGTCTGCAGAATAATCAATCGACTAGTCTATAGAATAGTCAATCGACTAATCCATAGAATAGTCAATAGCCTAGTATATAGAATAGGCAATAGCCTAGTATATAGAATAGTCAATTGACTAGTCCATAGAACAGACAATTGACTAGTCCATAGAATAGTCAATCGACTAGTTCATAGAAAAGTTAATACACTAGTCCATTGAATAGTCAATGAACTAGTCTAAAGAATAGTTAATGGACTAGATTATAGAGTCGTCAATGGACTAGTCCATAGAATACTGAATCGATTAGTCCAGAGAGAAGACAATCAACTAGTCAATAGAATGATCAATCGGCTAATTCATAGCATAGCGAATCCACTAACTGTTTTTGCGAAACATTCAAAATCGATTTACACTAAAAATGGTGCTACTTTTCTAAACGCAACTGTCAAGTATGTTTCATTTGCCTGAAACATTTAATCGATGAAGCACAGTACGCTACGTAAAGCTGTAAACATGAATGCATTTAAAATGCTTTATGCATTTTGAAAAAAAATGTTTAAATACTTTTTAAACAAAAACACACACACATACACAAGTATGAAGACAAGTAAGCGCTTTTAACAATATATAAACATTTTTTCCAATTTTTTTTTTCAAACCGGCACTTGGAAAAATTTGACCCAGTTTTAAAAGGTTTGTTTTGTATGTTACTTCTAGTTGACCATAAAATTAACATTTGAAATAATAAAGAACAAATTAAGAAAAATTTAATGAATATAATTAAAAATGATATTGTTTTGGGAAAAACTAAAAAACAAAAACTTCCGTCTAAAGTACTGACAGTTAAAGAAAGTGAAGTTTCTTAATCTCAGGGAGGAGGTCACGGTTTTCTAAATACTAATTGTTTGGAAAATTAAATAGTATTAGTGGGTCATTGTTTCAAAGTTCCTGTTTTTGCACAAATATTTTGACAAAATTATTATCTAGCTAAAAACTATTTTGTTTTTGATTTCTTTTTACAATTTTGGTTCTTTCTTAGAAGACTTGTTATGGTTGATTGTGTTTTCTTTTTGGTCTAATTGAATTTGAAAATAAGAATTGTTTATCAAGCGATTTGCACCCACATGTTCGCATTGTCTGGCTAAATGTCACAAGTACAAATACAAATCATTCATTATTTAATAACATACTTTTCAGGCTATACCCTAACATTACCTGTAAGTAGCTGGGTATATTTTCTTGTCTTTTAACTATTTATAAGACTGCAAAAGGTGTCTTTAGTTTTTTTCTTTTCAGGCTTAATTGTTGCTATTACTTTTAACTATTTTCTGTTTTATGTATTATTTTATTCTTTTTTTTTCTTCTATTTTAGCGCATAAATTATCATGACTTTAAGTAGTTTTAAACTGCATTTAATTGAATACATAAAAGTTTAATTTTTTATACGTTATACAGGAATTTTTATGAAAAGAATTCTTAAACAAAGTTGGCTATTAAATTAAAACTAAGGCATAACACGCAAAAGTTATTAAACTATTTTTAGCTGGAATAAAATAAAACGAGAGAATTTAAAAGAAGTTAAAACTAATATGCATATGTCAGGGAAACCATGTGCTTAAATGAAGACACGCAGTTAAAGTTGTGTTCAGATATATAAAATGTAAATTAGGGAGGGACTAATACAGAAATGTATTTGAATGTTTGATAAGGATTACAGAAAGAGCTAAGGATAAATTTCTCTTAACTTTGGTTTGGATCCGATACTAGGGTCTTAAGCTTTGGCGTATTTCGAACATCGGCTTAGCGAAATGAAGACATTAAGAATCCGTTACTGCACGGATGGCTCTTAATTGAAGCAGAACGGACCTAGGGTTCCAGGAACAGAAGTACACTACCGTCTACCTAATCAAAACATTAGCTTCCAGCTAGAAGTCCATGCAATAGAGTTAAACATACATATTTACCGACAGCCAAAAGGAAATTAGGGCGATATGAAGTGATAAGTTCATATTGGACTACAAGAGAGCCCTAACCGAAAAAAATTTCCAGTGATAAGCTCTGCATCATATTGCTACCAGGACACTCGGGAGTTAGCGGTAACGAAATAGCGAAAGTTCCTGCTTTGAAGGCAAGGGAACTAGAGAAAATTAAAAACATGGGCGAGTGCATCTCATACGGTCTCTTGGATGAATGAAACGGTGCTTTGGACCACTATAGTCCTCCAGAGTGACCCCAATAAGGCAAACTCCTCAGAATGAACAAGTCTGAGATAAGCATCATCTTACAAGTCTGAGATAAGCATCATCTTTACTTTTTGCTTTAGGTTAGGAAGGGATATGCACCATAAAAAATGCAACTCCTCTCGGAGACCACAAAGGTCTATTGTGATTCCCTTCTAGATCCAAAGATAGATAAACAAAACACTAGGAAAACAAGATAGAACTGAATTAAAGAGGAGAGGTGAAGGGAACAGGTCTATTTCCGAGGAGTTAATACAGAATGTTTACTAAATCGATTCCATAAAGAAAGATATGAGAAAGAATCTGGGTCTTTGTATGAAACCCAGTCGAAGAAATGACTAATTCCCCTGATAAAATCTAGTAGATTGCGAGAGTTGAGACCCCACAATTTCCTCCTCACTTTGTCGTGGAACATTTTCCTAAAGAAAGAAATATGAGAGAATCCAGTCGATGAAACATGATAAAACATAGTAGATTCCGAAGTTTAACTCCCGCAATTTCCCCTAGTTCGTCATGGTACCTTTCCCTAAAGAAAGGAATGTGAGAAAATCTGAGTTTCTCTGTAAACCCCAGTCGAAGAAATGGCTAAATCCCCTGATAAAACCTAGTAGATTGAGAAGGTTAAGTCCAGGAATTTCCCCCTAGTTCGTCATGAAAACTTTCCCTAAACATCGATATGTGAGAGAATATGAGTCCTGAAGAAAGAAATGTGAAAGAATTTGAGTTTCTCTGTAAACCTCAGTCGAAGAAATGACTAAATCCCCTGATAAAACCTAGTATATTGCGAAGGTTAAGTCTGGCAATTTTCCCCCAGTTAGTCATGGAACCTTTCCTAAAAAAAAGAAATGTGAGAGAATCTGAGTCTGTCTATACAACCCAGTTGAAGAAATGGCTAATTCCCCTGATAAAACCTAGTAGACTGTGAGAGTTGAGACCCGCAATTTTCCCCCAGTTCGTTATGGAACCTTTCCCTAAAGAAAGAAATGTGAGAGAATCTCTGCTTGGAAGACATTACAATCGTCAGGGAGTCTGAAAAACCTAAATATGTCACCGATTCTCTCAAATATAAACATATATTAGTGACAAATGGATGGGGTTTCACCATCCTTTACCTGTCATCTATATCAAGGTTCGAACCTAATCATGCTAGTTCGTTCGCATCCTTATTACCATGCACATTTTAGTCATCTGGCACCCAGCACAGTCTAATGGTAAACAGTCTCATAATAAGGACACTTCTACGATCTATAATGAGATGTGGATTCCGGTAGGTTAGTGTCTAGTATGTTAGACCAGAGGTCGTGGATTCGATTACCACTTGAGGAACTGGTAAGCAGGCGCATTTCTTCGGATTTGATGTAACATACATCCTCCTTTCAAACTAACTAACTAACCGCTTTCCAAATCGCTAGGACCTCTGCTTAAATGACCTTACATTCATCTGGGAGTCTGAAGGACCTTTTTATATCGGTATCGAAGGTGTTTTCCCATGATCAAGTAGATCTACTTCGTACACTGAATGTAAAATTTTAAGAAACTAAGTCTGGGAAACTGAGTTTCTGAACATCGGATTATAATTCCTTCATTAAGGCCGATAGGGATCTTTGTATATTTCTTCGTAGTTGATGATTTAAGAATGAATTTAGTTTTAAATACTTCAAATTCAAGTGTTTGCTGGGAAAAACATTTCTGTCTTCATTTCTAAACAGAATGGCATGTTAAGACTTTAAAAAACTGACTTAATATGCTAAATTTATTAAAATACTATTCAAATTATAATTATAGACTACGACTAAAGATGGTAACACAAAGAAAAACTCTAGCAAAGATAATAATTAATACTAGGAAACAAACTAAACTCACAACCAAGAGGAACGACAGAACATGTGTATTTTTTCCTCCGTTAATAAGGGTTAATTGTTCCACCAACAACTATTAGCACATCAAGAGTAATTGTCGAAGTTACAAAGTAATAGTGGTCACTCTAAACTTGACTTGACATACCAAAACTGCATTCATAAGCCTGCTGCAGTACCACCGACTTCTTCTCTAGTGAATTGTAAGTTGTGTAAAGCCGCTTGCGTACTCATTCTTGGTAATTAATTAAAAACTGTTAGCGTTACGCTTGGTAAAACATTAAAGCGTGAAAACTCTGCAAAGAAATTGTTAAAGAATCCCAAACAAGAAAGAAAACATAAAGAGGCATAAACTAACCTCAAACAACTATTATCAGCACCTCTATGTAGTTTTCAAATAACTCTCGGCATGTATTCCAGACAGACAGACGAATGCATGAATGGAAGGACGGACGGACGGAAGGACGGACAGATAGACTGACAATTGAGAAATTCTTGCGTTAAAAACTTTATCTAAATGGCGGGAATGTTCTCATCTTGCAACTTACTGACTTTTTCAAGTTGTAATAAAAAAATTTCCTTTGAACTTTTCTTTTACAACAATTTAAAGCTACAACTACAACATACCTCATGCCGCCACAAATACTCACACGCACAGTGGTTAAAATGGTTTAAAAAATTTTTAAAAATTTTTGATGGCAAACTGTTTTGATTTGAAAAACTAAAGATTTTCTCAAAAAGTTATAATTTTTCAATCCGACCCTATAATGTCTGCTTTACTGTCCGTCCGTCCGTCCGTCTGTCTGTCTGTCTGTCTGTCTGTCTGTCTGTCTTTCTGTCTGTCCGTCTTTCTTTCTGTCTGTCTGTTTGTTTGTTGAAATCAGTTTTCTGAAGACCGTAATATCTTCGGGATCTATATCTTTAAAAATTCTATCAAATATGCTTTCGAGAAGCCACCTATTTAAAATCAACAAAATCGGTCTATAAATAACAAAGATATGAGCAAATATTTGAGACTACTCTGCCCAAAGTGCAGCGGCTTTAAATGCAATCTAGTTTCTATTTCACATAATTTAATTTCATAATGATGTTTTTGTTTGTTCTTCTTCGCCAAAAGATCACACTAAATCTTTCTCAATACTTGCAGTAACTAGAATTTCTATATCCGTTTCTGAACAAACAAAAAAAAAATTTCAGAATGATTACAGAAAAAAAAAATAACTCACAGAAAATTCTCTGGCAAATATTTTATTTTTAAATGGGAATTCTTTTCAACATTTTTTCTTTCAACTTTGTTTTTTTTATCAGAATAACATTTTCTTTTCTGCGCCTTTTTCTTTCGATCAAAGTTTTAAATGCCGCTTTAGCTTTAAAGCTAAAGTAAACATAAAATTTTGTGTTTTTTTTTTTCTTTTGCTGACAAACATAACAAGGTGGCATCTCTCTCTCTCTTTCTTTGATTAAAGTTCTAATGACGCTTAAATTTCTTTGAGTTCAGAAAAAAAAACTGGTCTTAAATTTTACAGCAAATTAACAAAAACCACAGTTTTACTAAAATACGTTGATGATACGTTTAAATACTGGAGGTAATTTTCGCTAATTAGTTAAATGCAATTTTGTTTAACAAAAATCTATACAAAGCAGGAAATAATTAAAAAAGTCGAATTATTTGATAAACAATTTCTTTAACGACGAATTAAACAGTGTATATTAACGCCAATTGTAATTAATAATGACAACTTGTGGTGATAAATATGGAGAAACAAAAAGAGCAGAAGAATTTTTTGGCATAAAATTAATTGAAATTTGCTTGAAGTTAAAAGAGCCATTTCATTTCAGTTCTAGTTCAATTTTAGTTTAGTTCTAGTTCAGTTTTAGTACAGTTTTTGTGCTGTTCTACTACAGTTCTAGTTCTGTTCTAGTTCTGTTCTAGTTCAGTTCTAGTTCAGTTCTAGTTCAGTTCTAGTTCAGTACTAGTTCAGTTCTACACAGAGGGAAAAAGAAATATACACGCTTGGTACCAAATTGGCACCAAAGAGTTTGTAATTTTTCAATAACAACCGTTGTCAAAGTATATACATACGTACGACAACACTATGTCGCAACGTTGTCAACATTGCAACAATTCGTTGTCGAAATCTAAATTTTTTACACATACGTTGTCTAAATGTTAACAAACGTGGTAAGCTCACTATTGGCAACGGATTGTTTGCAATAGTGAACTTACCACGTTTGTTAACATTTAGACAACGTATGTGTAAAAAATTTAGATTTCGACAACGAATTGTTGCAATGTTGACAACGTTGCGACATAGTGTTGTCGTACGTATGTATATACTTTGACAACGGTTGTTATTGAAAAATTACAAACTCTTTGGTGCCAATTTGGTACCAAGCGTGTATATTTCTTTTTCCCTCTGTGTAGTTCAGTTCTAGTTCAGTTCTAGTTCAAGTTCAAGTTCAGTTCTAGTTCAGTTCAAGGTCAGTTCAAGGTCAGTTCTAGTTCAGTTCTAGTTCAGTTCTTCAGTTCTAGTTCAGTTCTAGTTCAGTTCTAGTTCAGTTCTAGTTCAGTTCTAGTTCAGTTCTAGTTCAGTTCTAGTTCAGTTCTAGTTCAGTTCTAGTTCAGTTCTAGTTCAGTTCTAGTTCAGTTCTAGTTCAGTTCTAGTTCAGTTCTAGTTCAGTTCTAGTTCAGTTCTAGTTCAGTTCTAGTTCAGTTCTAGTTCAGTTCTAGTTCAGTTCTAGTTCAGTTCTAGTTCAGTTCTATTTCAGTTCTAGTTCTGTTCTAGTTCAGTTCTAGTTCAGTTCTAGTTCAGTTCTAGTTCAGTTCTTGTTCAGTTCTAGTTCAGTTCTTGTTCAGTTCTAGTTCAGTTCTAGTTAAGTTTTAGTACAGTTTTAGTTCAGTTCTACTACAGTTCTAGTTTATTTATAGTTCAGTTCGAGTTCAGTTCTACTTCAGGTCAAAGAGTGTAATCGTTTGGGGCTTTTAGTGGGCTTTGTAGTCGTATTTTTAAGATTCATCATTCATATTTATCAAATACAAACTATTTATTTTCAACACCTGATCTATATATAATTTTAACTAACTTCCCCAACATATTATTTTAATTATTTAAATTTTATATTTTTGTTGTCTTTTAGTATATTATTTTGCTCCCATTAATTCTTATTTCACACTTAATTCTAGGTTTTAAAAAGAATTTTAATTTATTTTTTCTCATTTTGTTTTTCACACTCAAGAAAAAAAAACTTAACCCTCATAAAATATAATAATTAAAAACAAACGAAAAAAAAAAAACATTAAAAGTATTTGTTAACTTCAGACTACATTTTGTGTAAATTTAACACTTATTTTAGTAGAAATTTTTTGGCGAAATATAATTTGCCATAGAATTCTTAAAGTTTTTTTTTTTTTTTTTTTTTGCATCTTGAATAACCGTTGTTTGAATATAAATTTTTAAATGAGAAACTTTTGAAATAGAACTTGAAATATTTTGAAAAGAATTACCAGTTTTGTTGATGAACCAAAGAAAGGTTTAAAATAAATCATAAATAATTTTATTTGCAAAACTTCTGCTACTCACATTAACAAATATTGCTAATAAATTATTCATATAATATTTGTATAGAAAATCTTTTGAAAATAAAAACATCAAAAACTAATTTTTTTAAATAATAAAACACACGAATTTTTAAGAAAACAAAGCAGATGTCGATAACAGTTTGCTTTAGTTCATTAACCCAAAGTAAATAACAAAAAAAAAAGCGTAAAAGCAAAATTTATTTTGAACAAAAAATAGTGTATTAATATTCAAAATGATACCAATATATTTTAGTTTTTTTTTTATTTTTAGCTTTAAGGCTTTTAAAAAAAGAAACAACCGAGCACGTTTTTTTCAAAAGATATTTTTTTATCTTCTACCATTTTCATGATTTACAATTAATGATTGTAGCCAAATATTAAAGATCGATTTACAAAAAAATTTTTAGTTTTATAAGGAGTTAGAACGTTAAAAAAAACCTTCAAAATCTGTAAATGAATTATTATAAAATTGTACAAGTTTCATTTGATAAATTAGCCTAAAACTAAAACATCAAATTCAAATTAAACAGTCATTTTGTAAATCTTTTATACAAAAATGACGTAATCGTATTTAGCGTTATGGCAGCATGAAACTTGAACGCTTTATCTTTGTTTTTTGAAACGAAAATGCAGATAAATTAATGAAATATATTTGTGCTAAAATATATTAAATGAGTAAAGTGATAACAGTGGGCTAGTTTGTAGTAAATGTGTTTATATACGAGTATAAATCTCAAAGGATTTTCTGGGAGCAAAAACTAATCACGAATATTGTGTTAATAATTTTATGATACAAAAACTTTAAAGAAATAACAACTACCCAAAACATGATTCGAAAAAAAACTCGTGATCGTCTCGCGAATATAGTTTTTTAAGGTTCTAGTTCAGTTCTAGGGAGGAAAAACTAATCAGGAAAATTGTGGTAATAATTATACAAATACTTAAAAAAATAACAACTACCCAAAATATGATTCCAAAAAAACTCGCGAATTTTGTTTTTTGAAGGTAATTGTTCGAAACATACTTAAATGTTCTCGCGACATTTGTTATTTGCAGAATTTTAAATCATACAATCAACAATAGAAAACTTTTAAATAATATATTGCTCGCGAATAATTCTCGTATATTTTAAGAAAAAAAAAATAATCAAGATTTTTAAAATCCTCACATGTTTACTTTTCATCATAATGAATCTTAAAAATTTGGTTCTTAAAATACCAACAGAAATAATCTTTGTACGAATCGTGATCGAATTTTGAGTTGTTTTTCTTATTGTCCGACATTGAAAATTTAAAGAGAAAAATTCTAAAAGGAAAATGGGTTTAAAATAAATTAATCACAAGCACAGATATTAAAGATACAAAAACTTTAAAGTAATAATAATTTGCCAAAATATGATTTGAAAATAACTCGCGATTGTCTCGCGAATATTATTTTTCTAGGGTTTTTATTCAAAAAAATTTTTTAAAAACTCTCGCGACATTAAGAATTTTAAATGATTTTTAAAATATACAATCAACGGTAGAAAATTATATAAAAAAACTTTTATAAAATATATATTGCTCGCGAATAATTCTTGAATATTTGAAGAAAAAAAGATCAAGATATTTTAAATATACACATGTTTACTTTTCAACATAACGAGTCTTAAAAATTAAGTTTTTAAAATAACAACTGAAATAATATTTTTAAGAATAGTGATCGTCTCGCGAATATTGTTTTTCTAAGGTTTTTTTTTTTCAAAAAATTGTTAAAAACTCTCGCGACATTAAGAATTTTAAATGATTTTTAAAATATACCATAAACGGTAGAAAATTATATAAAAAAACTTTTACAAAATATATAATGCTCGCGAAAAATTCTCAAATATTTCAAGAAAAACAAATTATCAAAATTTTTTTAAATGTTCACATGTTTTCTTTTCATCATAACGAATCTTAAAATTTTTTTTTACGAATCGTGAACGAATTTTGATTTATTTTTCTTATTGTCCGACATCGAAAAGTTAAAGAGAAAAATTCTCAAAGGAAAATTAATAGATATTTGTTTCTAGAAACGTTCGCGAATTTTTTTGCAATAAATTCCAGAAACTTAAAAAAAATTTAGAAAAATTTTAAAAATATGCATTTATGTTATAAAATTTATAATTTTTTTAAATTTAAGAATATTCGCGAATATTTTAAATAATTTAATAAAAAAAATCTTTTTTATAAATTAGAGAAAAAAAAGGTGAGAAATTGTCAATATAAAAACGAGTATTAGTGAATCTTTGGAAGAGATTTTTTCCTTGAATTATTCGCGAATAATTTACGATAAATTAAAAGAAATCTAAAAAAAATTCGTGAACAAATTTTAAAATAAATGTTGTAAGACTGGAATTTTTTTAAAAACAAACAATTTAAACTCAGCCATGTTTCCCTCGGGAATAGTTCGCAATGAATTTGATTGTCAGTTTCATGATCAAATGCGAATATTCTGAATAAATATAAAAAATATATTTATAAAATTTTGCTAGACATTGTATATATAAATTATTTGTTTTTATATGATATTATGCTATATCCCATTTAGGCATTAAGCCCTTTAAACTGCATATTTAAACTGCTACTGCCTGAGAGTTTCATATTATATTAGTCATGATTTTGTAAAGATTTTTACTTTTTGGCAGAAAAATAAAAACCAAAGACAAAACTTCAAATAATTTCAGCAGATACATTAAACATTAGTCATCGAAGAGTAAGCATCCTATGCTCATCACAATGTGAATCTATAGGATTCCTTAAAGTTTAAAAATCCCAAAAGAAAAAATCTTTTGAAAAAAAATCACGAAAACATAAATATTTTGGTGACTGTGTCATTGTGTCTGTAGCCGTTTTTTGGAAGCAAACAAAAAAATTGTCCCAAAATAAATACCGTTAATTGACATGAATTTGAAATAAAACGAAACATTTGCACAAAAAGAACTTCCAAAATTAAACTCAGCAAGAGATCAATAATAATAATACTTTTGTATGAAAAATAAAACATATTTTGCATAAAAGACTTAAATAAAAAAACACTACAATGATGGTCACTGAACACGCAACATAAAATTTGTATTTTTAATTCAGTTACAGTTTAAAGAAATAAATTATTTTTATATATTTTTTGAAAGTTGAATTTAAAATAGATTTACAAAAGTTCTTTATAATGGTAATAATGTTTAGGCTATCAAAATGAATTGTTATGGCAAACTATTAAAATGATACCATAGATTAAAAATAGAAGAGTTTTAGGAAAATTTTGAATACATTTTGTATTATTTTCAGCTGTCAATAATAGCTCTCAAAGCATAGGAAGCGTATTTAATTTAAAAGTATTAGCTTTGATTGATCTATTTATTGGTATACTGATAAGCCTATAGACTAGTCTATCGACTGGTCTAGAACTGAACTAGAACTGAACTAGAACTGAACTAGAACTGAACTAGAACTGAACTAGAACTGAACTAGAACTGAACTAGAACTGAACTAGAACTGAACTAGAACTGAACTAGAACTGAACTAGAACTGAACTAGAACTGAACTAGAACTGAACTAGAACTGAACTAGAACTGAACTAGAACTGAACTAGAACTGAACTAGAACTGAACTGGAACTGAACTAGAACTGAACTAGAACTGAACTAGAACTGAACTAGAACTGAACTAGAACTGAACTAGAACTGAACTAGAACTGAACTAGAACTGAACTAGAACTGAACTAGAACTGAACTAGAACTGAACTAGAAGTGAACTAGAAGTGAACTAGAACTGAACTAGAACTGAACTAGAACTGAACTAGAACTGAACTAGAACTGAACTAGAACTGAACTAGAACTGAACTAGAACTGAACTAGAACTGAACTAGAACAGAACTAGAACTGAACTGAACTAGAACTGAACTAGAACTGAACTAGAACTGAACTAGAACTGAAATAGAACTGAACTAGAACTGAACTAGTACTGAACTAGAACTGAACTAGAACTGAACTAGAACTGAACTAGAACTGAACTAGAAGTGAAATAGAACTGAACTAGATCTGAACTAGAACTGAACTAGAACAGAACTAGAACTGAACTAGAACTGAACTAGAACTGAACTAGAACTAGAACTGAACTAGAACTGAACTAGAACTGAACTAGAACTGAACTAGAACTAGAACTGAACTAGAACTGAACTAGAACTGAACTAGTACTGAACTAGAACTGAACTAGAACTGAACTAGAACTGAACTAGAACTGAACTAGAACTGAACTAGAACTGAACTAGAACTGAACTAGAACTGAACTAAAACTGAACTAGAACTGAACTAGAACTGAACTAGAACTGAACTAGAACTGAACTAGAACTGAACTAGAACTGAACTAGAACTGAACTAGAACTGAACTAGAACGGAACTAGAACTGAACTAGAACTGAACTAGAACTGAACTAGAACTGAACTAGAACTGAACTAGAACTGAACTAGAACTGAACTAGAACTGAACTAGAACTGAACTAGAACTGAACTAGAACTAGAAATGGACTAATATATTGACGAGTCTATAGACAAGTTTATTGACTGGCCTATGTACTAGTCTTTGGACTAGCCTATGTAGACTAGTCAAAAGACTAGACTAGTCTATGGAATAGTGTATTGGCTAGTATATAAACAAGTTTATTTACTCGTCTACTGACTTGTCTATTGATACTATCTTAAATTAAAAATGTTTGAGAAATTATAAGAAGTAAAAATATTTTACACTTGAAAAAATTTTACCAAAAATTTCAAAATATTTTGGCAAATGATATTTTTGGTTAAATTCATTAACAATCATTATAATTGTATTTAACCTCAAAAGTAAGACAAGAGAAAAAAAGAAAATAAGCATGAAAATATAAAGAAATTTAACTATTGGTTTTTTAACCAAGAAGAAAAAAAAAACGAAGTAGTAAAATTATTTTAACGAACCGTAAACCTCAAAAAGTTAAGACAAACATAATTCTCTCTTTGTTAAGAAAAAAAAAGAACTCATAAAGAAATTTAAAAAATAAAGAAAAGTTTCATTTGGTTGATTTTTTTTTTAAGAAAAAAAGTGAAGAAAACAAAAGTAAAAGTGTAACTGCCCTTCAAAGCTTATGTTTATAAGAATTAAAAGAGACAAAAGTATTGTTTTTTTTTAATAAGCAATTTTTCTTAATTTTAAATCTTTATCTTTAATTTCCTTTTGATTTCTGTTTTTTGGTTAAAAAGGGTAAAGGCCATATGAAACTTAAACTAAAGATTTTTTTGTTGTTTTTAAAAACCTGTATTAAGTATTTGGTCTTAATGCTTTTGTTGTTGCTGTTGTTGTTTTTAAGAATGCAAGAAGAAATTCATTCATTTATGGTAAAAAAAATAACGAAAACATATTCAAACATGTATGGAAATGTAGAAATAAAGAAATGATCGGGGGGAAAATGGGGACACAGAGCAGTCTTATAGAGATTTAAAGAGCAACAAATTTGGAAGAGTAAATAAATACTGAAAGGTAACCATTGTTAGTTGGTTTGAAAGAAGGTCCGAAAAAATACTAGTCCCCTATCGCGCCAGTTTTGTGACCTTTACTAGCGCCTCTGGTGGTTATCAGTTCCACTATCTCCGATCTGTCAGGTTAGAAAACTAACCACATACTAACCTACCGGAAACACTCAACGTTTTCATAACAATGGAACCTTCTTCTAATCTGTTTTAAATCGAAGTTATTCATAAGTATTGCTGTGGGCGTTTGACAAAACCACTTATCTCAACATATGGCAATTTCTTCAAATGCTTGCAGCCAACATAAATGTGGTTATTTCTGTCTAGTTGGGGTAAGTCTATGCCTTCTAGATTTAAAGATATGACATCGATGAAATCAACTTAATTCGAAATTTCGAAAATTTTGATCAATATCGACCTTTAGGCTGATATAGGACGAAATGATTGATTGTATATATTCTCTAGCTTTTGAGAGGGAAGTCTAGATCGAAGCTACAACCAGATTCACTTGTTCTAAATATCGAATATCTGAAGTAATCAAATTATGTTTCAAAGTAATCATATTATAGTTTAAAGCCGCCATAATATAGTTAAAAATAATCATATTAGGATTCTTAGTAATCATACTATGATTCAGTGTAATCGTAGTATGATCAGATATTCTTCTACTAAAGTAATCATATTATAGTTTAAAGTAAAATCATGGTTTAAAATATACTAATAAGCCTGATAAGACTAGTCTATGACATAGTCTATTAACAAGCCTATAGTCTAGTATATAGGCTAGTGTAGTGCGTAGTTAATGGATTAGCCTATGGACAAGTCTATTTAATAGTCTATTTGTTAGTCTTTTGACTAGTTTATTGACTACTCTATTGACTAGTCTATTGAATAGTATATGGACAATCCTATGGACTATTCTCTTGATTAGTCTGTTGACTAGTCTATAGACTAGTCTTTCAATTAGCATATTTACTAGACTATAAACTAGACTATGGACTAGTCTATTTACTAGCTTATTGCCTAGCTTTTGAACTAGTCTATGGACTAGTCTGTTGACTAGTCTATGGACTATGGACTAGTCCATTGACTATTCTATTGTCTATTTCGATTAGTATATTTACTAAACTATAAACTAGTGTATTGACCAGTCTATTGACTACTCTCTTGACTAGTCTATGGACTATGAACTAGTCAATTGACTATTCAATCGACTATTTACTAGACTATAAACTAGTCTATTGATCAGTCTATTAGTATACTTGCTAGCTATTGTCTACCTTATAAACTTGTCTATTGACTAATCTATTGACTAGTCTATTGACTAGTCTATGGACTAGCCTATTGACTAGTTTATGTACTAGTCTATGTACTATGGACTAGTCCATAGACTATTCTATCGACTAGCCTTTCGATTAGTATATTTACTAGACTATAAACTAGTCTATTGACTAGTCTATAGACTAGTCCATTTAGTAGTCTGTCGACTAGCCTTTCCATTAGTATAGACTACAAACTAGTCTATGGACTAGCCTATGTACTAGCTGATTGTCTACCTTTTGAACTAGTCTATGGACTAGTCTATGGACTAGTCTATTGACTAGTCTATGGACTAGTCTATGGACTAGTCTATGGACTAGTCTATGGACTAGTCTATGGACTAGTCTATGGACTAGTCTATTGACTAGTCTATTGACTAGTCTACTGACTAGTCTATTGACTAGTCTACTGACTAGTCTATTGACTTCTGACTAGTCTATGGACTATGGAGTCTTTCGATTAGTATATTGACTAGTCTATTGACTAGTCTATTGACAAGTCTACGGACTATGGACTAAACTATGGACTAATCTACGGACTATGGACTAGTCTATTGATTGTACTAGCTGATTGTCTATCTTTTGAACTAGTCTATTGACTAGTCGATTGACTAGTCTATTGACTAGTCTGTGGACTAGTCTATTGACTAGTCTACTGACTAGTCTATGTACTAGTCTATTGACTAGTCTGTTGACTAGTCTATGGACTAGTCTATGGACTAGTCTATAGACTACTCTATGGACTAGTCTATGGACTAGTCTATGGACTATGGAGTCTTTCGATTAGTATATTTACTAGTCTATAGACTAGTGCATATATTAGTCCATTTACTAGTCTATAGACTAGCCTTTCCATTAGTATAGACTGCAAACTAGTCTATGGACTAACCTATGTACTAGCTGATTGTCTACCTTTTGAAGTAGTCTATTGACTAGTCTATGGACAATTTTTAACTTTAATAATAACTTTGATCTTTCGATTTTAGTAGGATAAAAGTCAATAAAGGATGTATATCATGTTTCCTAAAAACATTTAACTACAACAACTTCAACTTGTTGAAACTTACCTGTATTGAACCTGCCACCGAGGCAGAGGAAAAACTCATGTTGCTGGATTCTTGAGTTGGTGATAAACGTTTATTATTGTTGCGTTGCATTAATTCTGTAAAATGATTATTGTTACAATTGTTGTTGTTGTTGTTGCTATTGCTGCTGGTGTTATTATTAATAATGTTATTGTTGTTGTTGTTGCTGTTATGATGATGATGAATTTCCTTAAATGATTTTGTTGTAGAATTTAAAGATTTTCTAGAATCAGTTAAACAACTATTACTACTGCTATTATTATTATTATTAATTATTTGATCATGATGATGTTGATGAACATGATCATCATTGTTATTATTAAGTTTTGTTAATTGTTGTGCAACAGTTTGAGACATGGCTACCGATGTGGTGGTTGTGGATGTTGATGATGGTGATATTGGCGACAATGATACTGAAACCGATGATAAGGAGGATGATGTTGCACTAGTTGTTGCCAAAGATGACAATGATGATGTTGCTATTGTTGTGGTCGTGGCTGCTGACAACGACGATGATGCTACTGCAGCTGCTGTTGAAGTCAACAAATTTGCTGTTTTTGTGGCGTTAAATAAAGTTGTGGATATTTTTGTTGTTGTTATTTGTTTTTGTGGGGAATTTAAAGTGTCATTTATGTTGCTGTTAAGAGTTGGCGACAATGTAGAGTTATTGTTGTTGTTGTTATTGCCACTATTTGTGGTAGAGACAGTATTTGTTGTGACAGTGTTGTTGTTGTTATTGTTGTTGGCAGCAGTTGTAGAGGTATGATTGTTCATAATTGTTGGCGTTGTACCACTGTGTTGGCCTGTGACAGTGGTTGACATGACCGGATGTAGGCAAAATTGATAACGATTAGTAGAGTTGGAGTTATTGTTGGTGTTGTTATTATTATTGTTGTTGTTGTTAATATTAGTTTCTTTATGCTGATGATGATTTCGCATGTTTGTTGTTTTATTTTTTTTTATATAATTTTATTTATTTTCTTCCCCATTTGCCTTAACATTTAAAAGTTGTTTATTTAAAATTTTCACGTTTTTTTCGAAAATTTTATTTTGTTAATTTTATGTTAAAAACTTTTTTATGCTTCGTTTAATAAAATAAAGTGACATTTTAAAAGTTTTTTTTATCTTATTTTGAAAATTTACCTTGTTTCGTTTAAACACTGTGGGTTTCTTCTTAATTTCTTTCATGAAACGTGTAGAATTTTTCAAAAATTTCTTTTATTTTTTTCACTTTAGCAAATTTTTATTTTAATTCAATTTAAACTGTTTTTTCTTTTACGTTTTATCCAGTACTTGTACGTGATCTACATAATTTTTTGCCATCTGATTTATGATTAATTGTGTTGAAGTTATAAATCTGCAATAAAAGAACATGAATTTTGAAAATTAGTTCAATTTATGAATGAATTAATAATGTTTACAAGAATTTTAGTTTTATTTTATTATTTTGCTTTTTTTTTTGCAAAACGTTAAGGTTAACCGAGTTAATTAATCAAATGTGATGGTTAATTGCGTAAACAAATTGTTGTTATTTAGTTGATTTGTTTTTTTTAGTTTAATGGCGAAAAAAAACACGTTTAAATTCTCAGCAGTTTTGTGCTAAATAACAATTAATTCATTTGATAAATAATGAATGAATGAAGAATATTTTATTTAAATTTACAAAAGATCATTCAAACTGGGGCTAGAGTTTGGTTATAAGTAAAGAAGTATTTTCAAAGAAGATTATGGCAACATGACCTAGTATTGTGATTTACTTTTATTTTTAAATAATAACTGTTTTTTTAATCTGTAAAAAGGATAGGTATAGTGTCTAGTCCTAGTCTATCTATAGTCTAGTCTATAGTCCTAGTCTATAGTCTAGTCTATAGTCTAGTCTATAGTCTAGTCTATAGTCTAGTCTATAGTCTAGTCTATAGTCTAGTCTATAGTCTAGTCTATAGTCTAGTCTATAGTCTAGTCTATAGTCTAGTCTATAGTCTAGTCTATAGTCTAGTCTATAGTCTAGTCCTATAGTCTAGTCTACTAGTCCTAGTCTATAGTCTAGTCTAGTCTATTAGTCTAGTCTATAGTCTAGTCCTATAGTCTAGTCTATAGTCTAGTCTATAGTCCTAGTCTATAGTCCTAGTCTGTAGTCTAGTCTATAGTCTAGTCTATAGTCTAGTCTATAGTCTAGTCTATAGTCTAGTCTATAGTCTAGTCTATAGTCCAGTCTATAGTCTAGTCTATAGTCTAGTCTATAGTCTAGTCTATAGTCTAGTCTATAGTCTAGTCTATAGTCTAGTCTATAGTCTAGTCTATAGTCTAGTCTATAGTCTAGTCTATAGTCTAGTCTATAATCTAGTCTATAGTCTAGTCTATAGTCTTGTCTATAGTCTAGTCTATAGTCTAGTCTATAGTCTAGTCTATAGTCTAGTCTATGGTCTAGTCTATAGTCTAGTCTATAGTCTAGTCTATAGTCTAGTCTATAGTCTAGTCTATGGTCTAGTCTATAGTCTAGTCTATAGTCTAGTCTATAGTCTAGTCTATAGTCTAGTCTATAGTCTAGTCTATAGTCTAGTCTATAGTCTAGTCTATAGTCTAGTCTATAGTCTAGTCTATAGTCTAGTCTATAGTCTAGTCAATAGTCTAGTCTACAGTCTAGTCTATAGTCTAGTCTATAGTCTAGTCTATAGTCTAGTCTATAGTCTAGTCTATAGTCTAGTCTATAGTCTAGTCTATAGTCTAGTCTATAGTCTAGTCTATAGTCTAGTCTATAGTCTAGTCTATAGTCTAGTCTATAGTCTAGTCTATAGTCTAGTCTAGTCTATAGTCTAGTCTATAGTCTAGTCTATAGTCTAGTCTATAGACTATAGTCTAGTCTATAGTCTAGTCTATAGTCTAGTCTATAGTCTAGTCTATAGTCTCGTCTATAGTCTAGTCTATAGTCTAGTCTATAGTCTAGTCTATAGTCTAGTCTATAGTCTAGTCTATAGTCTAGTCTATAGTCTAGTCTATAGTCTAGTCATAGTCTAGTCTATAGTCTATAGTCTATAGTCTAGTCTATAGTCGAGTCTATAGTCTAGTCTATAGTCTAGTCTATAGTCTAGTCTATAGTCTAGCTATAGTCTAGTCTATAGTCTAGTCTATAGTCTAGTCTATAGTCTAGTCTATAGTCTAGTCTATAGTCTAGTCTATAGTCTAGTCTATAGTCTAGTCTATAGTCTAGTCTATAGTCTAGTCTATAGTCTAGTCTATAGTCTAGTCTATAGTCTAGTCTATAGTCTAGTCTATAGTCTAGTCTATAGTCTAGTCTATAGTCTAGTCTATAGTCTAGTCTATAGTCTAGTCTATAGTCTAGTCTATAGTCTAGTCTATAGTCTAGTCTATAGTCTAGTCTATAGTCTAGTCTATAGTCTAGTCTATAGTCTAGTCTATAGTCTAGTCTATAGTCTAGTCTATAGTCTAGTCTATAGTCTAGTCTATAGTCTAGTCTATAGTCTAGTCTATAGTCTAGTCTATAGTCTAGTCTATAGTCTAGTCTATAGTCTAGTCTATAGTCTAGTCTATAGTCTAGTCTCTTGTCTAGTCTATAGTCTAGTCTATAGTCTAGTCTATAGTCTAGTCTATAGTCTAGTCTATAGTCTAGTCTATAGTCTAGTCTATAGTCTAGTCTATAGTCTAGTCTATAGTCTAGTCTATAGTCTAGTCTATAGTCTAGTCTATAGTCTAGTCTATAGTCTAGTCTATAGTCTAGGTCTAGTCTAGTCTAGTCTAGTCTAGTCTAGTCTATAGTCTAGTCTATAGTCTAGTCTATAGTCTAGTCAATAGTCTATAGTCTAGTCTATAGTCTAGTAATAGTCTAGTCTATAGTTTATAGTTTAGTCTATAGTTTATAGTTTAGTCTATAGTCTAATCTATAGTCTGGTGTATAGTCTAGTCGATAGATTAGTCTATGGACTAGATTAACGTCTAGACTAAAGTCTATTATATAAGCAAAACTAGACCATAGAATAGACTACAGACTAGACTATACACTAGTTTATAGACTAGACTGTAAACTAGATTAAAGTCTAGACTATAGACTAAACTATAAACTGTAGACTATAGAATAGATTACAGACTAGTCTGTAGACTAGATTATAAACTAGACTATAGACTAGACTATAGACTAGACTATAGACTATACTATAGACTAGACTACAGACTAGACTATAGACTAGTCTTTAGACTGGAGTAGAGCACATTTTTTGATCTTTTGGTACCATTTCCACAATTTTCTTTTATATTATTTTAAAAATGTTTCCTCTAATAAAAGGAAATAAAAATGTATATTTTCATAATGAAATATTAACATTTTACATGAATTCGAAGGGGTTTTTAAAAACCGAATTTTTTCAGCCGAATATATTAACAATTATTCGCATGGCTTTTAATTTAAATCTGTTATTATTTTAATACTTTATTAAATTCACATGCAAGTTTACTTCTTATTTTTTTTTCTCATAACGATTTATTAGCAAATTTATGCGATATTTTTTTGTTGGTTCCCAAAAGGTGTGTACGAATACAATTTAGTTTTAATTTATATATTTTTTTTATTTTCGGTCTGTCTGACATGCATTTCATTGGCAATTCGTCTTCTTGAGAGTTGAATAAAACTATAGAAGGTAAAAAAAAATTAAGACTTCATATTGAGCACAAAAACAGTATTTAGGCGTATTCCAAAAAAAAAATCAAGTACTTTTTTCATTAAACAGAAGTCGTTGAAAAACCCTCATAGTTAATTTTGGTTACAAACAGCAAAATGAAAATTATGTGGAACTTGTTGCAACAACTTGTTGCTTGTTAGGCTGCACTCACACATGAAATTATTAAACAAAAATTGTGACAGGTTTCTTAGAGTTTTTGGAGGCTATTTCCTGTACTTAATGGCTGTTAATTTTTTTTTTTCATGAATAACGAAATTTGAATTGGCTGGGAATTGGGAATAGTGTGTCAGAACAAACTGAAGAAAACTTAAGGTGGAAGAGGAAATGTATGCAAGTTTAAAGGTATTCATACTTAATTGAAACTACTTTTACATTCTGGCTGTAATTGTATACTTTTAGGCCTGTAACCTGACCTATGGTTTATATAAATGACATAATAAATTTTTGTCAAAAACATGTTTCTTAGAATACCTGGAATATATATTAATGAAAACTTTCCATACATTTTTAATATATTCATAAAAATCTTTAAAAATTCATATTTAAGAACCTCTGCTTGAGTTTTTATTTGCTGTCTAAACAGAAACACAATCATAACCACATAACTTAACGTCCACGAGTACTTGTCACTTGTATGAATTATTTAATTTCAGTTCTGTTCTTTTTTCGTAATATTTCACAACAAAATATTTACTCATTATCTTAAGAACAAAAAAAAAGTACAATATTTTTTTTTGTTAAAAATATATCTAAAGTAAACAAAAGAAATGTTTTATAAAAATAAGGAAAAATAATAAAAACTTGAAACAAAAAGAAACATAAATTTTTTTCTATTGTTTTTAGTCGTACTTACACCTTCTTTGTCTAAAAACGCCTACAAATACATATTTTAGATATAGAAAATGTGAACATTAGGGTGGCCCTGATGTTTTAAACTACAATTAAGGCGTTATTAGCATTCTGGCAACATATGGATTCCGCGCCAATAGAACTGCTCATCTTTTAGAACTGAATTAGAACTTAACTAGAACTGAACTAGAACTGAACTAGAACTGAACTAGAACTGAACTAGAACTGAACTAGAACTGAACTAGAACTGAACTAGAACTGAACAAGAACTGAACTAGAACTGAACTAGAACTGAACTAGAACTGAACTAGAACTGAACTAGAACTAAATTAGAACTGAACTAAAACTGAACTAGAACTGAACTAGAACTGAACTAGAACTGAACTAGAACTGAACTAGAACTGAACTAGAACTGAACTAGAACTGAAGTAGAACTGAACTAGAACTGAACTAGAACTGAACTAGAACTGAACTAGAACTGAACTAGAACTGAACTAGAACTGAACTAGAACTGAACTAGAACTGAACTAGAACTGAACTAGAACTGAACTAGAACTGAACTAGAACTGAACTAGAACTGAACTAGAACTGAACTAGATCTGAACTAGAACTGAACTAGAACTGAACTGAACTAGAACTGAACTAGAACTGAACTAGAACTGAACTAGAACTGAACTAGAACTGAACTAGAACTGAACTAGAACTGAACTAGAACTGTACTGGAACTGAACTGAACTGAACTAGAACTGAACTAGAACTGAACTAGAACTGAACTAGAACTGAACTGAACTAGAACTGAACTGAACTAGAACTAGAACTGAACTAGAACTGAACTAGAACTAGAACTGAACTAGAACTGAACTAGAACTGAACTAGAACTGAACTAGAACTGAACTAGAACTGAACTAGAACTGAACTAGAACTGAACTAGAACTGAACTAGAACTGAACTAGAACTGAACTAGAACTGAACTAGAACTGAACTAGAACTGAACTAGAACTGAACTAGAACTGAACTAGAACTGAACTAGAACTGAACTAGAACTGAACTAGAACTGAACTAAAACTGAACTAAAACTGAACTAGAACTGAACTAGAACTGAACTAGAACTGAACTAGAACTGAACTAGAACTTGAACTCGAACTGAACTAGAACTGAACTAGAAACTGAACTAGAACTGAACTAGAACTGAACTAGAACTGAACTAGAACTGAACTAGAACTGAACTAGACTGACTAGAACTGAACTAGAACTGAACTAGAACTGAACTAGAACTGAACTAGAACTGAAACTAGAACTGAACTAGAACTGAACTAGAACTGAACTAATGAACTAGAACTGAACTAGAACTGAACTAGAACTGAACTAGAACTGAACTAGAACTGAACTAGAACTGAACTAGAACTGAACTAGAACTGACTAGAACTACTGACTAGAACTGAACTAGAACTGAACTAGAACTGAACTAGAACTGAACTAGAACTGAACTAGAACTGAACTAGAACTGAACTAGAACTGAACTAGAACTGAACTCGAACTGAACTAGAACTGAACTAGAACTGAACTAGAACTGAACTAGAACTGAACTAGAACTGAACTAGAACTGAACTAGAACTGACTAGAACTGAACTAGAACTGAACTAGAACTGAACTGAACTGAACTAGAACTGAACTAGAACTGAAACTAGAACTGACTAGAACTGAACTAGAACTGAACTAGAACTGAACTAGAACTGAACTAGAACTGAACTAGAACTGAACTAGAACTGAACTAGAACTGAACTAGAACTGAACTAGAACTGAACTAGAACTGAACTAGAACTGAACTAGAACTGAATAGACTGAACTAGAAACTAGAAACTGAACTAGAACTGAACTAGAACTGAAACTAGAACTAGAACTAAACTGAACTAGAACTGAACTAGAACTGAAGCTAGAACTGAACTAGAACTGAAGTAGAACTGAACTAGAACTGAAAACTAGAGACTGAACTAGAACTGAACTAGAACTGAACTAGAACTGAACTAGAACTGAACTAGAACTGAACTAGAACTGAACTAACTGAACTAGAACTGAACTAGAACTGAACTAGAACTGAACTAGAACTGAACTAGAACTGAACTAGAACTGAACTAGAACTGAACTAGAACTGAACTGAACTGAACTAGAACTGACTAGAACTTAACTAGAACTGAACTAGAATGAACTAGACTGAACTAGAACTGAACTAGAACTGACTAGAACTGAACTAGAACTGAACTACTGAACTGAAAACTGAACTTGAACTAGAACTGAACTAGAACTAACTGAACTGACTAGAACTGAAACTAGAACTGAACTAGAACTGAACTAGAACTGAACTAGAACTAAACTAGAACTGACTAGAACTGAACTAGAACTGAACTAGAACTGAACTAGAACTGAACTAGAACTGAACTAGAACTGAACTAGAACTGAACTAGAACTGAACTAGAACTGAACTAGAACTGAACTAGAACTGAACTAGAACTGAACTAGAACTGAACTACGAACTGAACTAGAACTGAACTAGAACTGAACTAGAACTGAACTAGAACTGAACTAGAACTGAACCTAGAACTGAACTGAACTAGAACTGAACTAGAACGAACTGAACTGAACTAGAACTGAACTAGAACTAGAACTGAACTATGAACTGAACTAGAACTGAACTAGAACTGAACTAGAACGGAACTAGAACTGAACTAGAAACTTGAAACTAGAACTGAACTAGAACTAGAACTGAGCTAAACTGAACGTAGAACGGCTGAACTAGAACGGAACTAGAAACTGAACTGAACTAGAACTGAACTAGAACTGAACTAGAACTGAACTAGAACTGAACTAGAACTGAACTAGAACTGAACTAACTAGAACTGAACTAGAACTGAACTAGAACTGAACTAGAACTGAACTAGAACTGAACTAGAACTGAACTAGAACTGAACTAGAACTGAACTAGAACTGAACTAGAACTGAACTAGAACTGAACTAGAACTGAACTAGAACTGAACTAGAACTGAACTAGAACTGAACTAGAACTGAACTAGAACTGAACTAGAACTGAACTAGAACTGAACTAGAACTGAACTAGAACTGAACTAGAACTGAACTAGAACTGAACTAGAACTGAACTAGAACTGAACTAGAACTGAACTAGAACTGAACTAGAACTGAACTAGTACTGAACTAGAACTGAAGTAGAACTGAACTAGAACTGAACTAGAACTGAACTAGAACTGAACTAGAACTGAACTAGAACTGAACTAGAACTGAACTAGAACTGAACTAGAACTGAACTAGAACTGAACTGAAACTGAACTTGAACTAACTAGAACTGTATACAAATAATAAGTTTAAACTTTAGTTTGAGTTTTGAGAAAGATGATTAGAACAAATTATTCCACAAAATTTCAATGATCACATAATCGGTTCTTAACGATGGATAATAAGGTTCTCAAAGAACTTGTTTACACCGTTAAAGTGTAGGATATGTAAATACAACTCAAGTACAGGTTTTTCTCATTATTAAAACTAAATTACTTTAAACTAAGTAAATAAATTAATTGGCCAGTTTTTTTTCTCGTCTGTTACAATTTTTTTGTTCATACAACTAAATGAATTATTGTTTTTGTCATTTTGCAGTAACAAGTACATAATTTAATTTTTTTGTTGTTTAGTTGTAGATACAACTCATTTTGATGTGATTTGTTTTTGGTGTGAATATGCACACATTTATCAACATGTTGCGCTATATAAGCAACATGTTACCATGTTGATCATTTCATAGACTTTGTTGTTGTTAGGTAGGTAGGTCGTTGTAAAACTCAACAACATTGTTGTTATTTGATATTTAATTTAACTATGTTTTTTTTTTTGATTTTTTGTAACATTATTTTTTCAAATTTCCGCAGCCCACATTGTAAAAAAAAGAGTTACGAGCTTATAAGTGTAAAGTATGAATATAAGAAGATTCATTATTTTTTAGTTTTTTTTGTTTGTGCTTCACTCGTCTGTCACGTGAGAATTATGCGAAATCATTTGACAATAAACTATGAAAATTTCAACAAAAAAAATGGTTTAAAAAACACTTGTTTGTATCCGCATTTGCTAGAAAAAGTTATATCTTTTTCTTCATTATTTTGTTAAAATCGTTATAAACAATTAGTTCTAAGGAAATGTTATCATTTTTTTTTCATTATTTCCTCGCTTTGCTTACAATTTATTATGAATTTCTAACAATAGCTAATGTTTTAACAAACAAACATTTATTATTATTATTTAACCAAAAGTAACGTACTTGAACTTGCTTGGGTTTTTTAAACCTCCAGAGTAATGAAACGTTTAAAATATCAACTAAATTTCCGTTTGTCTTCTCTCTCTTTTTAAGTTTGTTCTTCTTTTTCCGTTTCAATGTTAAAATTTGTGGTCATTGTTTTTCTTTTTTAAAAATTATTAAGTGTCTTATAAATCTGTCATTGAGTGTTTAGGTTTTGTTTTTTTTTTATTTTGTAACAAAAGCCAAATTTTCCATTACATTTTAAAGACCCTACACTTGTCTCCCAGTCTTGACTACCTGTCTTGGTTTTTAGTTCTTATTATTTTTACTTTTATTTCAAAAATTCTTTTAAGCCATAAACCATGTTTATTATTTGTTTTCTAGAAATAATTAAAAAATTATTAAGGTTTGTTATTTAATTAAGTAAAAAAGTGTCAATTTTAAAAAATGTTGTAATAAAATTTAAAACAGCAAATAATTAACAGGTTTTTATAAAATCTAAAGTTTAAAATTATGCGAATCAATTACAATGATAAAGTAGAAAGAAAAACAAGTTAAAGTTCGAATTATTCTTAAAGATCGATTGTTTTAATTGTTGAAAGATCAAGTTTTAGCTAAAAAATTTGAAATTTTTGTCTAGAAGATCGAACTTAAACTAAAATCAATCTGTTATAAAACAACGTTTTGCTTAAAGATTTGTGATAAACGGATTTTTTGTTAGAAGTTTGAATTTTCATTGAATGATCGATTTATGCTAACAGATCGATCTTCCAAAAGATCTTTCGAACATGAATGATCTAGTTTTTGATACAACTTGAGTCAAAAACATTAGTCTATGCACCTATTTAATTGAAGATCAATTCTAGAACTGAATTAGCAACGAAATAGAATTGAACTACAACCGAACTAGAACTGAACTATAACTGAACTAGAACTGAACTAAAACTGAACTAGAACTGAACTTCAACTGAACTAGAACTGAACTAAAACTGCACTAGAACTGAACTAGAACTGAACTAGAACTGAACTAGAACTGAACTAGAACTGAACTAGAACTGAACTAGAACTGAACTAGAACTGAGAGTAGAACTGAAGTAGAACTGAACTAGAACTGAACTAGAACTGAACTAGAACTGAACTAGAACTGAACTAGAACTGAACTAGAACAGAATAGAACTGAACTAGAACTGAACCTAGAACTGAACTAGAACTGAACTAGAACTGAACTAGAACTGAACTAGAACCTGAACTAAAACTGAACTAGAACTGAACTTCAAACTGAACTAGAACTGAACTAGAACTGCACTAGAACTGAACTAGAACTGAACTAGAACTGAACTAGAACTGAACTAGAACTGAACTAAACTGAAACTAGAACTGAACTAGAACTGAAGTAGAACTGAAGTAGAACTGAACTAGAACTGAACTAGAACTGAACAGAAACTGAACTAGAACTGAACTAGAACAGAACTAGAACTGAACTAGAACTGAACTAGAACTGAACTAGAACTGAACTAGAACTGAACTGAACTGAACGAACTAGAACTGAACTAGAACTGAACTAGAACTGAACTAGAACTGAACTAGAACTGAACTAGAAACTGAACTAGAACTGAACTAGAACTGAACTAGAACTGAACTAGAACTGAACTAGAACTGAACTAGAACTGAACTAGAACTGAACTAGAACTGAACTAGAACTGAACTAGAACTGAACTAGAACTGAACTAGAACTGAACTAGAACTGAACTAGAACTGAACTAGAACTGAACTAGAACTGAACTAGAACTGAACTAGAACAGAACTAGAACTGAACTAGAACTGAACTAGAACTGAACTAAACTAGAACTGAACTAGAACTGAACTAGAACTGAACTAGAACTGAACTAGAACTGAACTAGAATTGAACTACGAACTGAACTAGAACTGAACTAGAACTGAACTAGAACTGAACTAGAACTGAACTAGAACTAACTAACTGACTAGAACTGAACTAGAACTGAACTAGAACTGAACTAGAACTGAACTAGAACTGAACTAGAACTGAACTAGAACTGAACTGAACTGAACTACTACAGAACTGAACTAGAAACTGAACTAGAACTGAACTAGAACTGAACTAGAACTGAACTAGAACTGAACTAGAACTGAACTAGAACTGAACTAGAACTGAACTAGAACTGAACTAGAACTGAACTAGAACTGAACTAGAACTGAACTAGAACTGAACTAGAACTGAACTAGAACTGAACTAGAACTGAACTAGAACTGAACTAGAACTGAACTAGAACTGAACTAGAACTGAACTAGAACTGAACTAGAACTGAACTAGAACTGAACTAGAACTGAACTAGAACTGAACTAGAACTGAACTAGAACTGAACTAGAACTGAACTAGAACTGAACTAGAACTGAACTAGAACTGAACTAGAACTGAACTAGAACTGAACTAGAACTGAACTAGAACTGAACTAGAACTGAACTAGAACTGAACTAGAACTGAACTAGAACTGAACTAGAACTGAACTAGAACTGAACTAGAACTGAACTAGACTAACTGAACTAGAACTGAAATTAGAACTGAACTAGAACTGAACTAGAACTGAACTAGAACTGAACTAGAACTGAACAAGAACTGAAACTAGAACTGACCTAGAAACTGAACTAGAACTGAACTAGAAACTGAACTAAAACTGAACTAGAACTGAACTAGAACTGACTAGAACTGTAACTAAGGAACTGAACTAGAACTGAACTAGAACTGAACTAGAACTGAACTAGAACTGAACTAGAACTGAACTAGAACTTGAAACTAGAACTTGAACTAGAACTGAACTAGAACTGAACTAGAACTGAACTAGAACCTGAACTAGAACTGAACTAGAACTGAACTAGAAAACTGAACGAGAACTGAACTAGAACTTAACTAGAACTAACTAGAACTGAACTAGAACAGAACTAGAACAAGAACTAGAACATAACTAGAACATAACTAGAACAGAACTAGAACAGAACTAGACAGAACTAGAAC
This sequence comes from Lucilia sericata, assembly GCF_015586225.1. Lineage (NCBI taxonomy): Eukaryota > Metazoa > Arthropoda > Insecta > Diptera > Calliphoridae > Lucilia > Lucilia sericata. The sequence goes on from NW_023994310.1 coordinate 444,973, forward strand.
AGAACTAGAACAGAACTAGAACAGAACTAGAACAGAACTAGAACAGAACTAGAACAGACTAGAACAGAACTAGAACAGAACTAGAACAGAACTAGAACAGAACTAGAACAGAACTAGAACAGAACTAGAACAGAACTAGAACAGAACTAGAACAGAACTAGAACAGAACTAGAACAGAACTAGAACAGAACTATTACAGAACTAGAACAGAACTAGAACAGAACTAGAACAGAACTAGAACAGAACTAGAACAGAACTAGAACAGAACTAGAACAGAACTAGAACAGAACTAGAACAGAACTAGAACAGAACTAGAACAGAACTTGAACAGAACTAGAACAGAACTAGAACAGAACTAGAACAGAACTAGAACAGAACTAGAACAGAACTAGAACAGAACTACAACAGAACTACAACAGAACTACAACAGAACTACAACAGAACTACAACAGAACTACAACAGAACTAGAACAGACTAGAACAGAACAGAACTAGAACAGAACTAGAACAGAACTAGAACAGAACTAGAACAGAACTAGAACAGAACTTGAACAGAACTAGAACAGAACTAGAACAGAACTAGAACAGAACTTGAACAGAACTAGAACAGAACTAGAACAGAACTAGAACAGAACTAGAACAGAACTAGAACAGAACTAGAACAGAACTACAACAGAACTACAACAGAACTACAACAGAACTACAACAGAACTACAACAGAACTACAACAGAACTACAACAGAACTAGAACAGAACTAGAACAGAACTAGAACAGAACTAGAACAGAACTAGAACAGAACTAGAACAGAACTAGAATAGAACTAGAACTGAACTAGAATTGAACTAGAACAGAACTAGAACAGAACTAGAACAGAACTAGAACAGAACTAGAACAGAACTAGAACAGAACTAGAACAGAACTAGAACAGAACTAGAACAGAACTAGAACAGAACTAGAACAGAACTAGAACAGAACTAGAACAGAACTAGAACTGAACTAGAACTGAACTTTTAATTTAATTTTTGTTCGAACAATGATTCAAGATCAATGAATTATTTGGGAAGATCGATTTTAATCGAGTTTAAGACAAAGATCGATTTTTCGATGTTTAATGAAAATTTTTTTTTAATAACTTTTCTTTTATTGTTTAAATTCCATTTTTTAAAAAGTTATTTTAAAACAGATATTTTAAAAATGTTAATTTAAAATTTCTGAAAAATTCTTTAAATGTTATTTGTCATAAAAGACAAACTGTCAAGTACACACGATCTTTTGTATATTTTGTAGGCTTATGAAAGAAATGAAACGTATTTAAAATATATATCTCTGTAAAAATGCTTAATATTGTTGTTATTTTGCTAAAACGATAAATATATTTGTTTTAGAGTATAAAAAACAAAATCAGGGAGTTTTGATAAGATACGAATACAACAAAATTTTTACTACTAGTATTAAAAAAAAGAAAAGATTATTTTTGTTCAGGTTTAATATGTATGTAAGAGTATTTATTGTTTTTTTTTTTTTTGCTTTTCAAAACTTTATTAAGGAATTTTTCTAACAATTTATTTAAGATGAAACACTACACGTAGAAAAATAAAAGATACTAGATACAAGTTAGAAAAAAAAATTAAAGCAAAATACAAAATATCACAACAACTGTTTAAATAATAAAATGACAAGGTCGTCGTCGTTTAAAACAAAAAAAAATTAAATAAAATATAAAAAATTAATGGCACATTAGTTTGAAAATAAATATGTATTAAAGTAGAAAAGTTAGCCAGTGGTTCCCAATTTTTTTTTTTTTCATATAATTTGTAAAAAATTTGGTCTATTATTATTTTATTTTTTCTATGACCATGATTTAAAATGCAATTTTATGTTTAGAATTTATTTTATTGTCTGTCATATCATGTCATTATGACAATATTTATGAGACATATTTATGTTAAGTTATTGATGGTAGTAGGTGTAGCTTATTTATATACATATTTATTACACAAGTTTAACATTAATTATACAACGATAAGGATTTATTAAATGTAATGGAAATTTTAAAAAAATCTAAGATCGATTTTGGACGAAAGATCTTCCAAGAGATCAATTTATTTGATTGTTTATAAAATTTGTTAAAGATCTTTTAAAAGATCAATTTATTTCGTAAAAGATCTTCATTTAGATGAAACATCGGATTTTAACTTGATGTTGTTAAACGATCGTGTTGTTTTTTAGCTTATCGATAATTTTTATGCCGATTTCAGGATAGATAAATTTATTTGATTAAAATGATATATGTTATCGATCTTTCAAAAGATTAATTAATTTGGAGAAAGATGGATTTTTAGCAGATTGAGTTGCTAAACGATCACGCTTCATTTTATAACTGAAAGATCGTGAAAAATTGATTCTTTGAAAGAAGATCGATTTTTGACTAAAAGATCGTTATTTTGTTTAAAGATCGATTTTTTGGTGGAAGATCGTTTTATAACTGAAAGATCGTTATTCTGTTCTAAGATGGATTCTTTGGTTGTAGATCGATTTTTAACTGAAAGACCCTTATTTTGTTGAAAGATCGATTTTTGGCGGAAAAACGTTTTTAACGATTTAGTTAAAAGATCGATTTTTTGGTAGAAGATCAATTGTTAATTAAAACATGTTTTTTTTCTTCTTAGTTCGTTTGGTTGATGATCGATTTTTTACTTAAATATTTTTAACAAAATTTCGGTTTAATTTGTATTGATTTCGCTTTTTAACTAAAAGATCATGATGTTATAGAAAGTTCGTTTTTTGGGTTATTGATCGATTTTAAATTCTTTTAACTATTTTGCAGAAAAATTTATTTTTGCTGGAAGATTGATTTTTAACAAAAAGATCGTGATGTTGTAGAAAGATCGGTTTTTAACCAAGAGATCGCGATGTTATACAAAGTTCTATTTTTGGGTTAAAGATCTATTTGAATGATTTTTGATTTGAATGATCGCTTTAGAGCAAAAAGATCGATTTTTGACTAAAATTCTTTTAACTATTTTGAACTAAAAGATCGTGATGTTGTAGAAAGATCGTTTTTTAACTAAAAGATCGCGATGTTGTGGAAAGATCGATTTTTTTTGTTTAAAGATCGATTTGAATGAACGATTTTGAGTAAAAAGATCGATTTTTGATTAAAGTTATTTTAACTATTTTTGCAGAAAAATGTATTTTTTGCTGCATGATCGTTTTGTTTTTAATTGAATTTTTTAGGAAGATCGATTTTTAACTAAAAGATCGCAATGTTGTAGAATGATCAGTTTTTAACTAAAAGATCGTGATGTGGTAGAAGAATCGATTTTTGGGTTATTGATAGATTTGTATGATGGATTTAGAGTAAAAAGATCGATTTTTGACTAAAATTCTTTTAACTATTTTTTACTGGAGGATCTTTTTTTTAAATTGAATTTTGTTGAAAGATCGGTTTTTAACTGAAAGATCGTGATGTTGTAAAACGATCATTTTTTAACTAAAAGATCGTGATGTTGTAGGAAGATCGATTTGAATGAACGATTTTGAGCAAAAAGATCGATTTTTGATTAAAATTCTTTTAACTATTTTTGCAGAAAAATTAATTTTTTGCTGCATGATCGTTTTTTTAATTGAATTTTGTTGTAAGATCTTTATTTTGTTGAAAGATCGGTTTTTAACTAAAAGATCGTGATATTGTAGAAAAATGTAAAAAGATCGATTTGGGTTAATGATAGATTTGAATGATCGTTTTTGAGCAAAAAGATAGATTTTTTACTAAAACTCTTTTAACTATTTTGAACTTAAAGATTGTTATTTTATTTCAAGATCAGTTTTTAACTTAAAAGATCCATTTTGGGTTTAAAGATCGATTTGAGTGATCGATATTTCGAGCAAGATCCCGATTTTTTTCAAGGTACGATCGTTTCTGTTAACAATAAACTACAATATTTTACTATTTTTGCTAATTTTTTTTATGAAATTTTAATTAACTTTAACATTTCTTCTATAAAAAAAACATTAAATTTCCATTATTTGTTTTTTTTATTAACCTGCTGGTTTACTCATCCCGATGCATTTGAAATGCAAAATAATTTAACTTTAAATTCAATTAGGCAACTTAGAAGTGCATACATACATATGTATGTAGTTGTGTGTGTACATACATACAAATACTAGTATCTATTTAAATTAGTTTAAATGATTCACAGAAACATATTTATTCTTTCGCCAACAACGCAAAATGCTCACAGCAAATGAGTTATTAGTCGTCGTTGGGGAAATGTGATCTGTATTGTGAGTTGTCTGTGTAAATTAGAATTTTTATAACTAAAACTTAAAAACCAGAAAAGAATAAAACTTTATACTTTTCGTAAGTTGGTTGTTAAAACTAAAAACACATTACTTAGTTGTTGCTAACATTTTTTTCTCTCTAAATTGAAATTGTGTTCATAAATAAATAATTCATTTTCCAAATAAAACCTGTTACATTTTCTTGTTTTAAGTTGAGTAGTCGTGATCTTAGTTGTTTTTTTTTTCTTTTAACATAAAATATTTTTTATCAACATTAATTACTTCCATATGTGCGTTCACTGTAAAGGGTCAATGTTATGTAAATAACGTAATTTATTTCATTAAGCAAAATGAACAACAACAACAAAAAGTAAATAAAATAACTGGCTAAATAATAAAAAAACAACAACCAACTCAAAATACTGGTACTACGCACACTTGCCCAAGTACCCAGTTGTTGCCAGTTGGCCCCAAACGACGGACTGTTGCCATTACAACAAGGTGTTGAAGAATGTGCATGAAATAATTTTCAAAGTGAATAAAATATAAATAAATAAATATAAAATAAAATATCCACAACTCTTGACAGTTTGTTAACATTACGCACTCTAATAAATTGATTTGAAAATGTGTTGTTGTAAAATATTTAATAAAAACCAGACTTTGTATGGAACACAAACAACAACAACAGTGAAAATAAAAATCAAAATACCACAAATCAACAAAATTGAAAAAATTAAACCACAATATAGTTTTGTTATATGTTTTTGTAACTTGGCTGGAACTGCAAACAACTCTGCATTAATTACCACCTTTCTGCATTCCATAGATTTAAAAAAGTGATAATATAACATACAACAGCAACAAAAACAAACAAACAAACCACAACTATACAACAGCCAAGTAATCAAAAAGCACGCCCAATATGCCCACATTAATATGGAAAACAAACGGACGGACCGACAAACCAAACCAAACAACCAATATCTCAGAGACAGAGATTAAAAGAATGAGATCATTATAACTACTAAGAGTGAAAACATTATGTCGTTTAAATCGTTTTTGACATTGAAAAATAAACGTTTGTAAGAAAATCTTTGGGTTAGTCAATAGATTGACCTATAAACTAGTCTATTATCTAATAGAATTGTTCATAGACTAGTTTTAAGATCAGTCAATATACTACTCCAAAGATTAGCCTATAGACTAGACAATACTAACTAACCAACGCACTAATAGGCCTACGTCAAATTTCAGTACCAGTTCCATTCAGTTCTAGTTCAGTTCTAGTTCAGTTCTAGTTCAGTTCTAGTTCAGTTCTAGTTCAGTTCTGTTCTTCTAGTTTATTCTAGTTCTATATTTCTCTTCTTTCTAGTTCAGTTCTAGTCAGTTCTAGTTCAGTTCTAGTTCAGTTCTAGTTCAGTTCTAGTTCAGTTCTAGTTCAGTTCTAGTTCAGTTCTAGTTCAGTTCTAGTTCAGTTCTAGTTCAGTTCTAGTTCAGTTCTAGTTCAGTTCTAGTTCAGTTCTAGTTCAGTTCTAGTTCAGTTCTAGTTCAGTTCTAGTTCAGTTCTAGTTCAGTTCTAGTTCAGTTCTAGTTCAGTTCTAGTTCAGTTCTAGTTCAGTTCTAGTTCAGTTCTAGTTCAGTTCTAGTTCAGTTCTAGTTCAGTTCTAGTTCAGTTCTAGTTCAGTTCTAGTTCAGTTCTAGTTCAGTTCTAGTTCAGTTCTAGTTCAGTTCTAGTTCAGTTCTAGTTCAGTTCTAGTTCAGTTCTAGTTCAGTTCTAGTTCAGTTCTAGTTCAGTTCTAGTTCAGTTCTAGTTCAGTTCTAGTTCAGTTCTAGTTCAGTTCTAGTTCTAGTTCAGTTCTAGTTCAGTTCTAGTTCAGTTCTAGTTCAGTTCTAGTTCAGTTCTAGTTCAGTTCTTAGTTCAGTTCTAGTTCAGTTCTAGTTCAGTTCTAGTTCAGTTCTAGTTCAGTTCTAGTTCAGTTCTAGTTCAGTTCTAGTTCAGTTCTAGTTCAGTTCTAGTTCAGTTCTAGTTCAGTTCTAGTTCAGTTCTAGTTCAGTTCTAGTTCAGTTCTAGTTCAGTTCTAGTTCAGTTCTAGTTCAGTTCTAGTTCAGTTCTAGTTCAGTTCTAGTTCAGTTATAGTTCTAGTTCAGTTCTAGTTCTAGTTCTAGTTCAGTTCTAGTTCAGTTCTAGTTCAGTTCTAGTTCAGTTCTAGTTCAGTTCTAGTTCAGTTCTAGTTCAGTTCTAGTTCCGTTCTAGTTCAGTTCTAGTTCACGTTCTAGTTCAGTTCTAGTTCAGTTCTAGTTCAGTTCTAGTTCAGTTCTAGTTCAGTTCTAGTTCAGTTCTAGTTCAGTTCTAGTTCAGTTCTAGTCAGTTCTAGTTCAGTTCTAGTTCAGTTCTAGTTCAGTTTAGTTCAGTTCTAGTTCAGTTCTAGTTTAGTTATAGTTCTAGTTCAGTTCTAGTTCAGTTCTAGTTCAGTTCTAGTTCAGTTCTAGTTCAGTTCTAGTTCAGTTCTAGTTCAGTTTCTAGTTCAGTTCTAGTTCAGTTCTAGTTCTAGTTCTAGTTCAGTCTGTTCAGTTCTAGTTCAGTTCTAGTTCAGTTCTAGTTCAGTTCTAGTTCAGTTCTAGTTCAGTTCTAGTTCAGTTTCTAGTTCAGTTCTAGTTCAGTTCTAGTTCAGTTCTAGTCAGTTCTAGTTCAGTTCTAGTTCAGTTCTAGTTCAGTTCTAGTTCAGTTCTAGTTCAGTTCTAGTTCAGTTCTAGTTCAGTTCTAGTTCAGTTCTAGTTCAGTTCTAGTTCAGTTCTAGTTTAGTTCTAGTTCAGTTCTAGTTCAGTTCTAGTTCAGTTCTAGTTTAGTTCTAGTTCAGTTCTAGTTCAGTTCTAGTTCAGTTCTAGTTCAGTTCTAGTTCAGTTCTAGTTCAGTTCTAGTTCAATTCTAGTTCAGTTCTAGTTCAGTTCTAGTTCAGTTCTAGTTCAATTCTAGTTCATTTCTAGTTCAGTTCTATTTCAGTTCTAGGATTCTACAGTTCTTGAGGATTCTATAGTGAAATTTATAAATCATCTACGAATATGTATGCGAGTTTAAATCGGGAACTCAACATGTTATAAGGAACCAATGATATGCCCAAAAGATTCAAATCACATCACAGTGCTAAGTGTCAGCTGATCTAATCTGAATGGAATGCAGGAATGGATTGTAAGAAAGAAATAAAATCAATAGTAACTCTAATTCAAAGCTCTGCTAAATAAATATGTATGTATTGAAAAATATCTACAAGTTTATTTTTATGTATAAATCACATAGTTTTATGTATTTATGTATCTACAATGTGAATTTTAACTTGGTTACAACTGTGCATAGTTATAAACATATTGTTGTTTATACATATACATTTTGTTAAATTTTGCTGTATGATTCAAAATGTTCAATGACGACAAATGCAAAAAACCAAAAAAAATAATAATAAAAATCCATAAATCGTCAGTCACTCATAGTTACATGACTCGATCAATACATTAAATACTATTTAGTTTTTGTCGTACATATGTATGTATTTTTTTGAACAGCACTTTTGGACTTTGGTAACATAACATAATTATTTTTGTTTTGTTTTTTTTTTATGCCCAACACACTAACTTTGTGAGTGACGGACGGTCGGACGACTAACTAGCCTGATATCCCCATACATTAATTTAGTTCAATACCATTGGTAGCAAAATAAAATACGAAATAAAAAATGTAATAATATAAAATAATAAAGAAAAAAAAAACACAAATATTGATCGTTAACAAATTAAAACATAATGAAGAAAACATGTTAAGAAATTGTTCGAAAACCGTAATTCAAACTAAAGAGTAAAAACAAAAAAAGCGCAAAAATGGAAAAAATTTATTTAACCAACCAACCAACCATAATGTAGTAAATGACGCATACTTTTGCTTTTAATCATATTATTTTTTTTTGAGCAACAATAACAATCAAAATAATATTTTAAATAAAATAAATAATTTTTATTAACATTAAGCCATTTCTGCTAACAACATTTTGCTGACATTTTATTTGGTCTATTTGTTTTTGTGGGATTTAATTTGTGATTTATTGAATTGTTATTATTAAATGCAAAAAACAATTATGAATAATTGTTTTAAAATAGTTTAAAAACAAAAGATATATATTTATGTGTTTGATATTAATTTTATTAACAAATAACAATTAATTTGTCCATGAGGCAATTTATGGTTTCAAACTTCCTTATTTGTTAGAAATTTAAACTATAATTACAACCAATTTGGCAGGGTGAGGCCAAGTCTTTAGCATTAGATTTAAGCAATATGGTTGGGTAACAATATGAACAAATTGTTTAATTACTTAGTTAGTAATTATATTCAGAGACCATGGTAATTTTTATTTTAATTCCGATTTTAATAAAGAAAAACATTTAATTTCTTCAGAAACTTTAATTAACTGCAAATGCAACATGTTGCCAGCAATATGAGCTCTGGTTCTCAAAGAATATTATGTTAACCTTTTTTTAACGTTAATGAAGCATTATAACATTGTTGCAGCCAGCATATTCTAATTAAATACAAATTGGCTCATTGGCAACATGTTGCTAGCTTACAACATTACATTTAATGAGTCTTTGCATTCTTTTCAAAAAAATGTAAATTGCTTTCGATAGGGAGCAACGGCCTGAAATATGGTTTCATTATGTAAACTAAACTAGAACTGAACTAGAACGAAACTAGAACTGAACTAGAACTAGAACTAGAACTGAACTAGAACTGAACTAGAACTGAACTAGAACTGAACTAGAACTGAACTAGAACTGAACTAGAACTGAACTAGAACTGAACTAGAACTGAACTAGAACTGAACTAGAACTGAACTAGAACTGAACTAGAACTGAACTAGAACTGAACCAGAACTGAACTAGAACTGAAATAGAAACTGAACTAGAACTGAACTAGAACTGAACTAGAACTGAACTAGAACTGAACTAGAACTGAACTAGAACTGAACTAGAACTGAACAGAACTGAACTAGAACTGAACTAGAACTGAACTAGAACTGAACTCTGAACTAGAACTGAACTAGAACTGAACTAGAATGAACTAGAAAGAACTAGAACTGAACTAGAACTGAACTAGAACTGAACTAGAACTGAACTAGAACTGAACTAGAACTGAACTAGAAACTGAACTAGAACTGAACTAGAACTGAACTAGAACTGAACTAGAACTGAACTAGAACTGAACTAGAACTGAACTAGAACTGAACTAGAACTGAACTAGAACTGAACTAGAACTGAACTAGAACTGAACTAGAACTGAACTAGAACTGAACTAGAACTGAACTAGAACTGAACTAGAACTGAACTAGAACTGAACTAGAACTGAACTAGAACTGAACTAGAACTGAACTAGAACTGAACTAGAACTGAACTAGAACTGAACTAGAACTGAACTAGAACTGAACTAGAACTGAACTAGAACTGAACTAGAACTGAACTAGAACTGAACTAGAACTGAACTAGAACTGAAACTAGAACTGAACTAGAACTGAACTAGAACTGAACTAGAACTGAAGCTAGACTGAACTAGAACTGAAACTAGAACTGAACTAGAAATGAACTAGAACTGAACTAGAACTGAACTAGAACTGAACTAGAACTGAACTAGAACTGAACTAGAACTGAACTAGAACTGAACTAGAACTGAACTAGAACTGAACTAGAACTGAACTAGAACTGAACTAGAACTGAACTAGAACTGAACTAGAACTGAATTAGAACTGAAACTAGAACTGAACTAACTGCAACTGAAACTAGAACTGAACTAGAACTGAACTAGAACTGAACTAGAACTGAACTAGAACTGAACTAGAACTGAACTTAGAACTGAACTAGACTGATACAAGAACTGAACTAGAACTGAACTAGAACTGAATCTAGAACTGTAACTAGAAACTGAACTAGAACTGAACTTAGAACGGAACTTAGAACTGAACTAGAACTGAACTAGAACTGAAACTAGAACTGAACTAGAACTGAACTAGAAACTGAAACTAGAACTGAACTAGAACTGAACTAGAACTGAACTAGAATGAACTGACTGAACTAGAACTGAACTAGAACTGAACTAGAACTGAACTAGAACTGAACTTAGAACTGACTAGAACTGAACTAGAACTGAACTAGAAATGAACTAGAACTGAACTAGAACTGAACTAAGAACTGAACTAGAACTGAACTAGAACTGAACTAGAACTGAACTAGAACTGAACTAAGAAACTGAACTAGAAGGAAACTGACTAGAACTGACTAGAACTGAACTAAACTGACTAGAACTGAAACTAGAACTGAACTAGAACTGAACTAGAACTGAACTAGAACTGATAACTCAGAACTGAACTAGAATTGTTTAATGCATTTATTTATTAATATTTATTGTATAATTATGGTAATTCGATTTTGGCTTAGCAACATGAACTAGAACTGAACTAGAACTGAACTAGAACTGAACTAGAACTGAACTAGAACTGAACAAGAACTGAACTAGAACTGAACTAGAACTGAACAAGAACTGAACTAGAACTAAACTAGATCTGAACTAGAACTAAACTTGAACTGAACTTTGAACTGAACTAGAACTGAACTAGAACTGAACTAGAACTGAACTAGAACTGACTAGAACTGAACTAGAACTGAACTAGAACTGAACTAGAACTGAACTGGAACTGAACTAGAACTGAACTAGAACTGAACTAGAACTAGAACTGAACTAAAACTGAACTAGAACTGAACTGGGAACTGGACTAGAACTAAAATGGAATTGATTTTAGCCACAGCAAGATGTTGCTTATAAATATACCTTTGAGATTTCAATTTTAATTATTGCTGGCAACATGTTGCTATCTAAA